>NC_137649.1:5185430-5642930 GCF_963383615.2 Lipophrys pholis
AAGTATCGGCTCTGATGCTCTTTAAATGTCCACTCATAGTTAAAAAACAATATCATAAAGGCAAAATAATTACATTTAATGGATTTAGGATGAGGGTTGGTGTTCAAGCAGCAACATTACTACACAGGCGAGACGAGATCAAATCCAAAAATATACTTTTACTAGTAATTTCCATCTCTTGCAACGCACTACGGTCTGAGCTGTAAACATGGCCTGATAAAAGTCAATTGTCAGTCAATGCAGTGTTCTTCTAAATTCCTCAAAGGTGTTACGGTAGGTTTTGGATAAAAAGAGGCAGCAGTGGCCTCGAGGTTGGAGCAAGCTGAAGTTCGCCTGCGACTGAAAGTTTGCTAGTTCAAATCCTTTAGCCGACACGATATTCGAGAGGGGGGAAAGTGAAAGGTGCCATTTGTTCCTCTGTGGCCCCCGAATGCTCCCCTACAGCAGCTCCTCGCATGTGTGGTCGTGGTTAACGATGAATCAGAAGGGGCAAACGCATGCAAGTAATCGCCTGAGGCGATCATTAAAATAACTTAAAAAAGGTGACGCCATTGTCAAAAGCTTCCCCTGTTTGTTTCTTCGCCAGGACCCTAATTAGCCTCGGCATGAGAATTTGGCTATTCTTGTTGCAGGTCACTTCTCATTAAGCCAGAGACTCAAGGACTAAAACAGGAAGTGCTGTTCTCATAAAGAATTTAAAGGGGACATATCATGCTAAATCCACTTTTTTAGCCCTTAAATGCATTTTGTTGTATATTTAGAGTGTTTAGAAGAACAGAAAAGTTCAAAGTAGTCTCTTCAGGTGCTCCGTTGATATCTTTATATTCTGTTTTGGTCATATTTTGCGATCGGTTTCGATTTTTCTATTCTCTATTACGTTTTTTGAACAATGACGTCACAGTATTCTCAGCGGAACTGCCAAATTAGGACATCGACATTTCGAGCAATCCGCCATTTTTGTTTCTCGCTGCGATTTTGTAGTCCAACCGAAGTTACGAGAGGATAAGTCGAAATGTTCGGTTGTTGGATGTAGTAACCCACAAGCTTCGTTACACCGTCTCCCAGCATCAGAACCTTTTCGAAGTGCCTGGTTGAGTTTTATTTTTCACAGAAATGTACCCACATTTGTGGGTAAGGTCATTTTTGTGTGCGCGAATCACTTCAAGGACGACTGCTTCAGCAACCTCCGCCAGTATAAAGAAGGATTTGCCGAAAGACTTCGTCTAATTGAGCGGTCAGTTCCTTCTATCTATGGAGACGACGAACAGAGCACTTCGGTAAGCTGTATATAACGCTAAAAAGTGTGATGATAAGACGTCCCTGTCATTGTTTTGTTAGCATTAGCAGTTGCACCGTCTTCATATGTTAGCGCTGTGTGCTCGTTTTAGATTATAATGTAACTTCTGTGTTAAATAGTCGTTGTAATACAGGCAGTATTGTAGTAGTGGGCATGGATGGAGAAGTTAGTGTAAATATAGTAACACACCATTGCGTTACATCCATATGAAGACGTTGTTCTTCAGGTGCATCATCGTCATTTTCATCTCGCTCCGCCGGGTCCGACTCTGGCTCCAACATGTATGGCTGGATGGACAAATCTTCCGTTGTTGACATTTTGTAAATAATGTGTGAATATAAAGTTTCTGCGCCGCTAGATAATTGTATCTGTTCTATCAAACTACAAAGATGGCCGAACAGGGTGGCGTTGAACCGAGTGTCACCTCTGCAACCTGGAGAGGAGGCGGGGTATGAAGTGTCTCATTTGCATTTGAAGAGACCGCCCCAAAACGAGTTGCTCTCAGAAGCACATCAGAAAAGGGGCCTGTGGAGCTCTAATAATGAGGAATTCAGACCCAAGCATTGCAGTTCCGCGTTGTATAGACCACAACTGTATGATTTATATGTAAAAAGGAAGGATTTAAAAGCATGATATGTCTCCTTTAAAGCCCATGCATTCAAGAGACACAGAAAAAAAAAAAAGTATATAAATTTTATGAAGAAATAAATATAGAGGGAAATACAAAGTCATATATATTTTAGTGTTTCCTGAGTTAAAATTCCTCATGACCGCTCTTGATTTTTCTTCTTTAAGTCTTTATTGTAATCGAGTCGGTGAAACACACGCACGCATATATAGACATACATACGTACACCCATACCGACTCACACGCATATTAAATAAACATGCATATAAATACGCAAATACACCTGCATACAGATATAAATACACATACCCACGCATACATACAGTATATATATACACAAACATACACACATGTATATTGCACGTACTCACGCATATAAACGCCTTTCTGTTCTTTGCTGTAATCTTTTATCAAAGTGGACTTCTAACAACAGGTTTAAGCTGACCAGCTTGTTTACTGACATCTCATTGATTTATTGTTTTCCTCAAGCGCTCAGCTTCGTCTTCGACGCGTCGCCAGATTGTCATCATCATATTTCGGCTGCGTGTGTTCACTCTTTGCGCTCCTCTCTATCCGGCAGGCGGCTGCAACATCAGGAACCAGTCGAGTAAGACGCTGGAGCACTGCGCCGAGCTGCTGGGCCTGGTGCAGGAGGACCTGAGAGTCAGCCTCACCTCCAGGGTCATGCTCACCACAGCAGGGGGCGCCAAAGGAACAGTCATCAAGTAAGACACACACACTCACACGCCATCGCGTCTCCGGAACTGTCAGAGGACAGTCCAATGACTTCTATTCATTTTCTGCAGACTTAACACAACCATAAGCCTTAGTTGTAAAAAGAAAATATTAAAGCAAGACTTCATATTGAAGGATTTACATTAATGTGGTTGAGAATGAGATGAGTCTATACGGAGTAGATGTGTGTGATTCGAACAAGCTTGTAAAGATTAACAACCATGTCTTTAGAAGAGAGGTGATCACAGCTCAATTTTCCAGCAGATTCAATCAATGAAAACCATTAAGGTTTTAATTCTGGGGTCAGAAAACCTGCGTCTACATGTCTTCACGTCAAGGACAACAAAGGATACAAGTTATTCATATTGAAATGAGGTATAAAGGGGAGTTATAATAAGGTAATCAGGAGTTTTCACTTGAGTAGTGTTGCCAAATAGCAAGAAAAGGTTAGTTTTACACAATAAACGGTCATAAAATATGATTTACATCAAATCAGATACACACAATTCACTTTTCAATATACTTTTATTTACCATAATTTCTAGAACACATGGGTTTGGCTGGTCATGTGACTTTTTAAAACATTTACTCGTATATCAAAATATACATTGCATACCATCTGGGTCCACTAGATGTCACTGTATGACAACAGAAAGATGCTACAGTACCACACATAAACCTTTATTGCTATCGTATTTAACTGGAAGTGCAAACAAAATGTTGCCAAAAAAAAAAGTCAACATAATGAAAAGTGCCCCTGAAAACATAAACAGAGAAGCAGAAACAGTTCAGAGTGTGTGAGAAACCTGTGAGGGCTGATTAAGAAAACAAAGAAGGCTAATTGCAGGCTAAATGTGCAATGAAAATAAATGTGTCTTGCACGCCGGAGTAACTTTAGATGTTCTTTTCATGAAGCATTGACAGATGGGACTTATAGTCAGGGGGATGCAGCATATGATGCCAATTACAACATGGAAATCTCATGGCACTGTTGCTGAGAAAAAAACAAGAATCCCATATGAGCAAACACTGCAGGCAGCACTGGAGGGAAAAACTCTTTTTAACAGAAGAAACCCCAGCAGATACACACTCAGAAGTGACAGCTTTCTGCTGCACCAGTTTGTAGAATCGTGATCCTGATTTGAATAAATCTTCCTGAAATCGGAGGCTCATTGAAAATGCAGGCCACTGGGAATTATTCGACTTTGGTAAATAAAAGTTCCTGGAAGAGTTGGTGGAAAAGGAACTGAGGTGTTTCTGGTGGATTTTGTGAAAAGCTTGGGGGTTTGGGTTAGCGGTCATGGGTGAGGGGTTCGGGTTGGAATTATGGGTTTGGGATTGGGGTTGGAAGTTCGGAATATTGGTTGTAGTTTAGGAGAACGATGGGGTCAGGGGTTAAAATTTGGGTTTAGGGATTTGGGTTAATGTTGGAGGTTCGTGTTAATGTTAGAGGTTAGAGGTTGGAGTTAATGTTAGAGGTTAGAGGTTGGAGTTAATGTTAGGGGTTGGAGTTAATGTTAGGGGTTGGAGGTTGGAGTTAATGTTAGAGGTTAGGGGTTGGAGTTAATGTTAGGGGTTGGAGTTAATGTTAGGGGTTGGAGTTAATGTTGGAGGTTGGAGTTAATGTTGGAGGTTAGAGGTTGGAGTTAATCTTAGGGGTTGGAGTTAATCTTAGGGGTTGGAGTTAATCTTAGGGGTTGGAGTTAATGTTAGAGGTTAGAGGTTGGAGTTAATGTTAGAGGTTAGAGGTTGGAGTTAATGTTAGGGGTTGGAGTTAATGTTAGGGGTTGGAGTTAATGTTAGAGGTTAGAGGTTGGAGTTAATGTTAGGGGTTGGAGTTAATGTTAGAGGTTGGAGTTAATGTTAGGGGTTGGAGTTATTGTTAGAGGTTGGAGTTAATGTTAGAGGTTGGAGTTGATGTTAGAGGTTGGAGTTGATGTTAGAGGTTGGAGTTGATGTTAGAGGTTGGAGTTGATGTTAGAGGTTGGAGTTAATTTTAGAGGTTGGAGTTAATGTTAGAGGTTGGAGTTAATATTAGGGGTTGGAGTTAATGTTGGAGGTTGGAGTTGATGTTGGAGGTTGGAGTTAATGTTAGGGGTTGGAGTTAATGTTGGAGGTTGGAGTTAATGTTGGAGGTTGGAGTTGATGTTGGAGGTTGGAGTTAATGTTAGGGGTTGGAGTTAATGTTAGAGGTTGGAGTTAATGTTAGAGGTTGGAGTTAATGTTAGAGGTTGGAGTTAATGTTAGGGGTTGGAGTTAATGTTGGAGGTTGGAGTTAATGTTAGGGGTTGGAGTTAATGTTAGAGGTTGGAGTTAATGTTAGGGGTTGGAGTTAATGTTAGGGGTTGGAGTTAATGTTAGAGGTTAGAGGTTGGAGTTAATGTTAGGGGTTGGAGTTAATGTTAGAGGTTGGAGTTAATGTTAGGGGTTGGAGTTAATGTTAGGGGTTGGAGTTAATGTTAGAGGTTAGAGGTTGGAGTTAATGTTAGGGGTTGGAGTTAATGTTAGGGGTTGGAGTTAATGTTAGAGGTTGGAGTTAATGTTAGGGGTTGGAGTTAATGTTAGAGGTTGGAGTTAATGTTAGGGGTTGGAGTTAATGTTGGAGGTTGGAGTTAATGTTGGAGGTTGGAGTTAATGTTGGAGGTTGGAATTAACGTTGGAGGTTGGAGTTAGAGGTTGGAGTTAATGTTGGAGGTTGGAGTTAGAGGTTGGAGTTAATGTTAGAGGTTGGAGTTAATGTTAGAGGTTGGAGTTAATGTTGGAGCTTGGAGTTAATGTTGGAGGTTGGAGTTAATGTTGGAGGTTGGAGTTAATGTTAGAGGTTGGAGTTAATGTTAGAGGTTGGAGTTAGAGGTTGGAGTTAGAGGTTGGAGTTAATGTTGGAGGTTGGAGTTAGAGGTTGGAGTTAATGTTGGAGGTTGGAGTTAATGGTTCGGGGTAAGGTTGGGGTTTGGCTTTAGGGTTTTTACCTTGTAAAGCACTGATTCTTTACTGTCGGGTTTCAAGCCAAAAGTGGATTTGAGCTGCATTTACTATTTAGAAGTTGTATCCAACAGGTTGTCTTGAACGAAGCTCTGATGCTTCCGTCTCGTCAAATGAGGACGAGCACTGCTGATATTGCAACTGTCCGCTCGATGGGTTTTATTATCTACTATGAAATATCTCTACTCCCCTGACATCGTATCCACTGTGTCGCTGATGCTGCTGCTGTGGGATTATTACATGGCTGTTTACAGATTCAAACGATGCTCAGTTGACGGCAGCTGGTGTCTAAAAAATATTAATCAATTTACAGATCAATTTCAAAATGGCTACTAAGTCAATACATCGCTCGAGGAAACCTCCAGTTCTGTGCAGTGAGGTGTTGGACCATGAAAGGAAGAAGCCATTGAAACTTCATTTCCCAAGAGATCAATTTAATTGAACTGCTTTTGATTTACATTCGCATCATTAATTATATAGCACGAGTTCATATACGTCGCACTTTTCATGGATAAAAACCTAAAACATTTTTACATTAGAACAATACTACGTGAAGTTTCGTCGTGGTTCAATCTGATAAGAAAGGTTGTTGAATTTTGTTGTTTGTTATGAAATTAGTTTTTTTAACGCAAAAGCACACCGTAACATTCATTTCAGCCAAAAGTTCAAACAGTAATTTCAATTAAATAATTGGACATTCCTCTTGATACTGTTTGTACAGTTTGAACACTGTAAGGCCCCCCCACCACAACCACACACACACACACACACACACACACACACACACACACACACACACACACACACACACACACACACACACACACACACACACACACACACACACACACACACACCCCCACACCTCTGATGGGTCCTTCCCCTCAGATTGGACCCGACCGCGGTGCATTAATACAAACCAACACAAAACACAATCAGTTATTAGCACTTGAAAGCAGGTCTGACCCGCGGGGACGTGCGGGCCTGAGTGAGCTGACTCACACAGCAGATGGTCGATGTCTTGCTCGTCTTGTTGTCGTCCGGGGAGACGACCGAGCTCCCGCCGGCTCTCCGCCGACACTCGAGTGTTACGACGGACTGAAACGAGGCTCTGAGAAGAGGCGCCGCAAACAGCTGGCTGCCTCGTCTCGTCTCTTACCGTCCTAAACCGGGCGGATCCACGCCGGATCTGAGGCCGCTGCCTTTTGCCAGTCGCTTGTTAGGAGTAAAGTGGGGAGCCATCTGGGCCTTTTGGGGCTGCGCCTGGATGCCGAGTCTGATTAGGAGAGGTCGGAGAGGCGGCCCGGAAGGTCGCTGGCCACGTTTGGATCTGACTTTTTTTTTTGAAGCTCCTCCAGTGACGACCTGATTTCATACAGATATTTCATAGGATTGAAAATGAAAGGTAATGTCAGGTTTTCACAACCTTTGCATTCATTTTGATCCACGACGGGAAAGTTGAACCCAACTGGTAAAACGTGTCTCGATCTTTTAGCTATCAAATCTGAAAACACGTTTCACTTAAATGTTTTCTCTTCAGGTGAACATGAAGTGCAGTTCTACGCACGTATGCATGTTCTATGTTACTAAAGCTTCCTGACTAAAATAGTTGCTAGTTACGAGTCATGAATTTAACAACTGAATGGTTATTTTTACTAGTTATTTATTTATTTCCAACTAGTCACTTTAAAAGTCTTGATAACTAAGTTCAGCTGAAGTTACATTAGTTATTGGGAGAATGCTGAATAAACAGAATTTATAAACTCATAACAACAAGGCAGCTGACATTATATTTAGACCCTGTTTACACGACCACATTTCAAGTGGAAGAGTATTGTTTTTGCATTTTCATTTCAGAAAAGTTTCGCATTGACATAGTAACATTTTAAGAAATTATGTATGTTTACACGTAAACGGCGGAAACGCTGAAACCTATGTAGTTTTCATGATGCGCCGCGAGTTGGTGCTGTTTGTTTTGGTAACGAAACCACAAACACATTGAACACAGAGAACGATACGCTACAAACATGAACAATGTAAGTACGCAGACATTCATATGGGCAGACGTTATTACGGTGACTTTCAAAATAAAACCAAGTCCCAGGAGAATATGGACTGGGAGTCATGACACTCTGGAGGAAAACGTTGTTCTTACTGTCCATCTACTGAGCATGTGCAGAACAAGTATTTATCACAGCCGTGGCGCGCATGCGTCGTAACAGCGTTTTCAGTCTCCATGGAAACAATGAGCTGTGTTTTCTACGTTTCCACAAAGACAGTTGTGCATTTCCAAAGAGTTCCACATTAGGAGCCGTTTTCAAACACCACCATTTTGGTGTAAACAAACATCCAAAACGCCACGAAAGTTTTCACTTGAAAACATTGTTGCGTAAACAAGAATAAGTTCAGGATGAATGAGGCTCCTCCTCTAGTAAACAGCAGTTTGATGAAATAGCAACAGAGCAGCAGTTTTAGGCCCCGTTTACACGATAACAAATTAGAGTGCATCCGCAAAACTTTCTTCACTTTTGGGGGGTCCGTTTACACGGCACCAGTTTGCGGATGCACTGTATCCGCAAAGTTTTTAATCCGGCTCCCAAGGTGGAAAGATTCTTTCACGGCGCAAATCCCTCCTGCAGAGACTGATGGAGGCTACAGAGCCTGTTACTGCGCATGCACATCTCTCCCCCTCCCTCCTGCTCATCCAGTTGTAAACAAACATGGCGGCCGCGTAGTGGTACGACCCGCGGTCTATATTCTAGTTTTTTCGTCCAGATCAGTAGTTTAATAGTTGATACTCTCCCCTGATAGCATCCGATGTGTCATCAGTCCATACGGATGTCGGGTTCTCTCCATTTTCTACACGTTTATAGTGTTTTGTTCTCTCCACACACGTCTGTGTAGTTTCATTACAAAATCAAGCAACAGCGCCCTCCAGTGGCCCGGCATACTAACTACATCGTTGTCTCTGTGTCCGCAGCTGCAGTGTAAAAGCCCAGACTTTTTTTTTAGGTGTTGTCACGTGAAACGTTGTCGTGTAAACAGGGCCTTAAGGAGAATATGCATATGGGAATGCTAATGCTAACTGTAGGCTGTTTATAACAAGGATTAATAATTAAATAAGTTAAAAGTTTAACTGGGAGTGAAGACGTTCTGGAGTTTTGTCTGAAGAATACCTGCAGCAGCAGCTTGCATATATCATATTCATAGAATTGATTTCCAGCTCTTAAAATTTGCTATTTTCTTCTTTAAACATGTGAAAGTCGCACAACTTTGCCTTCTTCTTCTGGGTTATAGAACAAAACAAACACTGGGGGGGAAAAACAAGACTCTGAAAAAAAAAAACCTCATCACTTAACACTGTTTGGAAGTGTTTTTCTAGTGCAGCCAAATACATTTTGAACTCCCATGAAACGACTTAATTCCAGATCCTTTAATCTTCCTTCTTTAACAAACAGCCGACCTGCAGGTTTTCAGTCGTGTCCTCCTCGGAGCCTCTCAAAGCGGGGGATTCCTGCTCGGAGGCGCTCTGAATAAAGGTGACCTTCATGGTTTGCCGCAGCTTGAATGGGACCACAAATTCTGCTGATGCAAAAACACGCTCGTCTAATGTTATTAATGGCCCTTATTGTTCCAGGCAAGGTGAGTTAAAGCTCAGTTTTACGCGGGGACACAGAGGAAATCCATGGCTGTAATCACGGAGACGTTCACCGTTGGCGTTCGTTTCGATTACAACCCTGAAAGAAAAACATTGTGTTCCTTAAATGAAAAAAATAAATCCAGAGTTTCTACATCCCAGACAATCACAGATAGAGTGATTCTACACGATGGGGAATGTTGCACTCTCTTGAACTAATAATGCCGAGGAAATATCTGTTTCTACTTCTGATACGTTTTTTTGTTCCATTGGGAATAATGTATATATTTAATGGTATTGGATGAACTTCGTTATGCGATTATATTGCAATAACGGTATAAATAAATATTAAATAACAAGCACTTATGTTGAAGATTTTAATTATCTGTGCCTTTTGATTTGCTCTTAATTTCTCTTATCAATTCACAAACATTTTGTGAATGAATCGTAATTAAACTCACTTTAAGAGTTAAAATTCAGACTTTTTGATTCCTAACTTTTTTAGTGCTGGCGTTGTACATACATGACGTGGATTCATTCTTTGTCATTGCATTTCTTCTATAAGTTTGTGTTTTAAAACTTTCCCATCACGCAGTGCGAACAGAAAATAAAATTAAACCAACCTGTTCTGCTCATCCCACAAATGCATCTTCCTTTCAAATATGGCTCCATTTAAAATGGAAACAAATTGGTTTTTCGCGACGTAGATTGCCAAGAAGCGTTGTTACTACTAAATAAATTAATATACGAGATAGCCTATTTTTAATGGATTCCACCCTCATACATCGGTACATACAATTGCATGTACCCTACAAATGTTTCAGGCCCTGTTTACACAACAACGGCCGTGGTTCGCATGCACAGCAGCAGCATTTCCGCAGTTCAGTGCATTTTCAAAAAGTTCCCCCTTGGGAGCAGTTTTCAAAACGTTGCATTTTCCAAGGCCCCGAGCCTTAAAGAAAACTAACATAGTCCTCCAACCGTGAATTTCTCCTCTACATTTGTAGACTCTGTGTATTCTTTCTATACACATATAAACCCAGTCATTTGACATTGACGCTGCTCTTGTTGTGAGGATCCTCCATCGTCATCTCTGTCCAAGAGTCTCCGGACTCTTCCACTGTCCCGAAAGGCTTCGAGTCAAAGACACGGTCTTGTTTCTTGTGTCACGCTGCTCATCTGCAGTGGACAAGTATCGCTGTGAGGACTCTTATCCGTCACGCAGCGCCTCGAGAGAACCTTCTGAATGGCCCCACATTCACCCAGTGGCACCACAGCAGCCTCACACTGACTGCGGTCACAGAGATCCCAGCAGAGTGCAGAGTTACACTTCACACACTCTGCCCGGGAGGATCGTCAAGGTGCTGCAGCCACCAGCCGGCTGTGTGCAAGCAGAACCATCGATTGAGTTGGGTTCACGCTCTATTTGCTCCACTTTGCATGAAGTGATATCAATAAACAGGATTGTTTGTGTGCTTCAGACCCTCGTTCATTGAAATGATCTCTCCACTGGCTGGCATGCCAAACTATTGAGGATCAAACGGCCTGGCTGAGCACATATGACTGAAAACAGTCAACACACACTCTGCCCGTGTGTATGTGTGTGTGGACGATGTTCTATATGATCGTTTATTTTTCCACACTTTGATTTTGCTCAGAAACTTTACCTACTTACCGACAGCCTTTTCTCGGTGTGTGTCAAATTGTTGACATGCAGTAGATATTTACTCCTGAATTTCCGAAGTATCAGCCATGTATACGAGAGCGTACAGTTTTTTGGGACATTTCACTGTATTTTGGAACATTAAAATTGCCTTTATGTTGCGATTGTAGTCATTTTCATAGCCACTCTACAGCTTTTTCGTGGGTGGCTGTACACGTCCTGTGCAGTTTTTCCCATGTCGTTGTGTGTATCTTTCCTTCATTTGAAAGAGTGATGTGATCTTGTTGTGTGTTGGAGAGTTGTTGTGATTTCTGAAGCGTGTGCCGTGCTCCGTTCGAGTGGCTGTGGGAAGCGCGGGTTGATTCCTGTAAAGGCGTTGACTTTGGGCTATTTGGACGCCGGTGCGACTTGGTGACAGATAAGGACCCAAACAAACTCCAGGGCGAGAAATGGAGCGTCTCCGAGCAGAAACGCCAGCTCGGACCACTGACGGCTTGGAGAATCGGCTCCAGTTTAGCAAGATAAGTGCGAAGCGGCGAAGCACTGAGGCATACGAGGAGGAGCCGGCCCGAGCATTATACCATTTCTACAGCTCAGTGCCCCATGCCAAGGGAGAGCTCCCAGGATTCCAGTCGACCTCGGGCCTGCCCGGAGCGGCACACACCTGAGCCCCCCCCCCCGCTGCTCTTTCATGGACTCTTCCAAGCATTTAATGACTAAATCCTGGGAGTGATGGAGAAGATGAGACCGGAGGGGAGAAACGCTCCCGTCTGCCGCCAGACAGCCACGAGGAAACGGCACGTCGCTCACGTCCTCATCACTGAGCACGTTTGTTCTCCAAGCTCCTTTCAGCCCAGACAAGCGGTTCAAACCGGGACACCTGCGGCTGAAAGAGGTTCAGAAATTCAGCAAAAAAAAGGAATAAAGATAAGATGCAAACACACAACGCTGCGTATCAGGATACAAATGAAAACCCATGAAGAAAGGCTTATTTCTTAAACTGTCCTGTAAAGACGTGTAATTACTAACTATTGATATTTAACCTTTCTTTTAATGTATTTTCATTAGAAAAGTTTTATATTTATTAAATTATTATGTTATTCAAATTATAGCTTCTTTTTTCAATTTATTTGTACTATTTAATATTTTTTTACTTTTATTATCTTTACATTTTTTGCACTTTAAAAAATTCTTAGAAATTATTTATTGGTTAAATTTACTACTTTTTCAGTTGTAATGATGCACTGTTTCTCAATAGTTACCATAAAGCAGTGGTGTAGTCCAGGGTATATGCTGGTATACTCAGTAGTATCTATGAGCCAGATTATCTATTTCTTTCCCTAGGATTATGAAGCCATTGCTTTTGCTCATGTTAATTTTGTGATAATTATACATTTGCAATAAATTGTGTAGCCCTCAATTCAATCATTGAGAAATCTTTCTATCCCAATCAAAGAAGAGATATTTTTCAATAAAGTAAAATTTCACCCTATTCTCAATTTTCTATTTGAATTCTCAAAAAATAAACAAATCAAAATCAAGCTGACCCTCAGATTTTTTTTCCTGATGCTGAAGTGCTCTGGCGCCCCCTATGGACTCCCAACCCCACACTGGAAAAGCGGCACTTTCCCCTGACCTTTCTACCGTTTACTACACTGAACAAATACCAAAAAGTCATCAGCAAACACTTTTCCTCCTTCATCGCAGCCCAAACATTTCCGTTGCAATTTAAGTGCTGTGATTGTTGCGTGATTACTGCGTTATTCTGAATGTTGACGGATTCAGTGTTGGAGTGTTATGTCAGAGAGAAATGGTTCAATATAGAAACACAGACATGGAGGCAGCCTCCTCCAGCCAAGTCTCCTGTTTGCATTTAGACTGAACTCAGTCACTCAAAAGTCCAGCAATTGTTGTGCTGGCAGTTCGACCCCGGCGCACGCCCTCTGAATGCCAAGCCGCTCGCCTCGATTTCAAACCTCCCACGCTAATGTTTATTTCTCCTCTTTCAACTGCGGCGAGAGAAGCGCCGGCCCCGGCGAATTAAAAGCTGCTTCCCGTCGCCGGCCGTCTCTCAAAGTGTCAGTCGACGCCGCGCTGCATGTCATTTACATCCTTTCCCTGGTGAACGGACAGATTCAACTGTTTTATTCAGGCTTTCGGAGCAGATCAAATGTTCCGCATCTGTATGTCACCGTTGGGCTTTCGGTGTCGTCGCTGCTAAAAACGAGCGAAAACAAACGCAGCAAGACCCGACTGCCTCTTCCCACCTCGACATTGTAAACAGAAGGAAATAAATTCAGAGTGCAGGTTGTCTCCTGCGGGTATCATTGATGGATTGACCTTTTTCGTCTAAGTACAAACACAAAGCTGAGCTGAGAAGTGCCCCCTGATATCCTGTTACACTGCACTTTATACCTTTAAAATCTGCTGGATTGCTTTGTGGAGAACGGAGTGAATGAGTATGAAGCTCCTGGAGCCCGGGCTGGTGGCAGATGGTGGGGAAGAATGAAAAGCTGATGGGAAAAAAATCACTTCCAACATGTTTATTCTCCCCATTAAAGCCCAGAAAGAAAAACCTTTTGACTGAGAAAGCAACGAATCCTCTTCGCACAAGGAGGCGACAGACTTTCTGGTGGTGGCAGATGGTAGAGGGGGGGGTTGTAGACAAAAAAAATAATAATAATAATTTCCAGCATTTTTGTCCCCCTCGGGGAAGAAAGGCACCACAAGGCAGCCACACTGGAAACAATTAATATTGTAAGAAATGCAGTCTTCATTCACAAAATCAGGATTAATAATGATGCTCAGTGTTTTGAAATAGTTCACATTTAAAACTACTGCCGAGTCATCTATAGGTAGTACCAGGGGGCTAAGCACTACGTCCACCATTCAGTCTCCATGTGTTCGTCCACCCGTTGGAGCCACTTGGAGTTCAGTGTCTTACCCAAAGGCACTTTAACAGATGGACAAACAGAAATGGGGATGACACCAGCATCATCATCATTGCAGGACGATCTTGCTCACTTAGCTCCAGTTATCTTGCAATGCTAATCATGACGCCGCTGTTCCACCCTCAGCGTCAACCGCCTACTTATTGGTATGCAGACGTCCACCGAGCTGCCTCACTCTGCATTCATCAACCACACAGACGAATGTTGGCAACTAACCAAACACTTTAAACTCGAGAATTTTATTCTGTTTGTGCCAGACTCTTAATTAGCTTTGCCATTTGCCACGGTTTTAGGCAAAGTTATCCAAAGAAATAATGAGCAAGTATCTTCCAGAGTAGATAGTGCCACTGACTCACAGTGCCAAACATTATTTAACTGCATCGCCCATGATCTCCAACCATCAGCTATCAAATGCTCTCAGCTCTATGCGTTTCATTTCTATCGAGGACTTACTATGTTTGGAAACGTTTATGTCCCCCGTATGGACGGGAAAGTGCAGTACACCCTTAAACTCATATTATCTCAGTTGGCCTTTTTGCTGTAGTCGTCTATCAGCCTTATTCATGAATGTTGGAAAGTAGCCAGAATACACATACCAGGGTCTTGTCATGACGGCTTCAGTGCATTAAAACACTGAAGAATGAGCTTCTTTTTTGAGATATCGAGAATTTATTTTTTATTTTTGTCAGATTTTCAGAGACCATTCATATCGCGGCCGATTCAACACCTTTTGCCAGGCCATAACCAACATAGACACACTTCACATGCAAGTATACCCAACTTAACAAAGCATGTCTGTGGTAAGAAACTGGACTATCTGGAAAGAAAACCTGCACAGTTCGATGTCCTGCAAAGTCGACAAAGAAAGGCCCTTAAAGCCAGCAGAAAGTTCAAACCAGCAACCTCAGCTCTTTGACCCAACCGTGGGAACAACTACCTCATTGTGGAGGTTTTTTTTTTTTTTTTTTTTTTTTTTAATGAAACACTTTAGAGCTTAAGATTGCCTCAGTGACAATTTGGTCTCTTAAAAGTAGAGCATGTAAGATTTTGAGTAATTCAACATTTGCCCTCTGTGTTGCAGTAGTGAGTCCCCTTTTCAATTGAGTTTCAGCAGTTTGATAATAGTTGCTACCAAAGTCTTGAGCCGTTGACAGATTTCTGCTGCTTGTTCTGTTCTTGTACTGAAGGCAGAGAAAGTGGTCAAGTGACTCTCTGCACCATCTTGTGGCAAAAACGGGTATTACTGATTTATCTGCACTACCTACTTAGTTTAACTGTAATACCGCTTTCTGCAACATTCTGATTCATACTTCTATATTGCTTTTTAATGTTGCTTAGTTGTAAAAATGAAATACATTAGTTTCAAAATGTTTAGTTTTTTTAATTTTCTTGCTTTTTAACACAGTTTAGGATGACGCAGAAGATAGATCAATGAATTCGTCAAAACCAATGGATTATATTCTGCGTCATTGTCTCATTCTTGAATATCTTTGCCATGACTGAAGGTGAGTTGTCCAGAAACATGACAACTCGATCTGCCCGTGTCTTCGGGGCATAGCTGTGGCTCAGGTGGTAGAGGAGACCATTTTTCAGTGCCAGTGTTGGCCGATTAATCCCCATCTCAGCCTCCTAAAGTCTCTTTGGATAAGATACTGAACCCCAGGTGTCTTTCTATGGTTTTAGGCACCTTGCCTGGCAGCCTTTGCCACTGATGTATGTTTTTCCATGCAAGTTGTGATTCTTACATTTGTGCTGCACCTTTTGCTTTGTGGTAACTCTTTTGATTTAACCTTTATTAATTAGATCTGCTGACAAGCTATTTGTATTATTCCTTGTCTGGATTTTCCTAAAAAGTGGGAAATGCTGTAAGACGAATGTCCTGCTGGAGAAAGGACATTACTAACCTCTGAAATGTGCATCAAATAAAGGTACTGAAAGTCGTCTTCAGGAGTATTCAGAGCGCCGGAGCGTTCCCGAACTATTTAAAGGTTGGCTCACTCCTGCGTTATACTTCGCCCGTGTTGAATCCATACTGTTGCTGATTTATATGAAAATTTCACAGGATTATTGCTGTAATTTCACAGTTGGCGAAAGTGGATAAAATGACAAACAGTGGGTGAATCCCTGTGAGGCAGCAAGCTGGACGCCCGCCAACCGACTGCTTCACCCTAAGCTGGTTATTTATTTCGGTTATGTAAGGAAGGAGTGCAGACGGCTGAGAGAGTGGGAGAGACAGCCAGAGAGAAGGGGAGAACTAAAGACAGAGGAAGAGGAAGTGTGGGAGGGAGATGGGATTTAAAGAGCGTCAAAATTAAAACCACGCATTTGTATTTTTATTTTTTTTATTTTTTTCCCTGCTCTGTACGCTTTAGCAACAGGAATCTAATTATTTGCTGTGACAGTGAAGCAAACTAAATAAACGAGCACGGTTAGAGGAAAGGTAATGTGCTGTTGCAGTGTGTTGGAGTGGTGGGGGTTGTGTTTGTTCAAGCAGAGAGGAGATGAAGAGGCAGAGAGGATGAGGAGAAAGCAGTGATTGAGATGTGCAGCAGCAGAAATGGTTATGTGTAAGAAACCAGTTCATCTA
The DNA here is from genome assembly GCF_963383615.2 of Lipophrys pholis. Taxonomy (NCBI): domain Eukaryota; kingdom Metazoa; phylum Chordata; class Actinopteri; order Blenniiformes; family Blenniidae; genus Lipophrys; species Lipophrys pholis. Next base: position 5,201,911 of record NC_137649.1, read on the forward strand.
TATTTCACATATACGGATTTGAACAACTGGACCTTCTGGCCAGAATGTAAATTGTCTACGTCTTGAGCATATGCAGCCATAATTCTTGAAGCTCACATGGATACAGTCAAAGTCACAAGATATTTTAAGAAAATAATAATAAAGCTTTAAAATATCTTAAAATGTCACGGTTGGTGCAGGGCAAGGCAACACATTTCATACTGGGTAGTTTGGTACCAGACCAAATGCTGGCAGGTTACCAAACTGAAATCGAATAGCCGTTAGGAAAACAATCCAAAATAACACGGAATTGTTTCTAACTAGTTATAACCTCATCTAAGTCTCTGTTCAAAGCCCTTATTCTAAATCTTTGAGAAACCAGGGTAAACCTCAATCAAAAACCCTTTAGAAACCAGCCTGAAACAACCGGCTAATTTACAAAAACAACGGCAATTAAAAACCAAGGCCAAAACCTGGCAAGAAATCAGCCTATACATGTTAAGAAAAATTTAAAACAAACCAGTTTAAAACTGTTTAGTAACCAGGCCAAACCAAGGTCAAAGACCCTTTAGAAATGTGATTAAAACAATCTAGAAACTAGTTGCTGTGACTGGGTTGGTAGTGCGGTCGTCCTTTGATCGGCGGGTCATTGGTTCATTACCCAATCCTCACGCTCCATAGGTCGGAGGGACCTTGAGCGCTGAACCTCAAACTGCTCCCAGTTGTCCAGCCTAAAGTAATTCTGCAACTTGCCTGAAACTGATTTGTCAATGTTGCCTTGAAAGCCAACATTGGTGTGTAATGACATAGAGCCAACAGAGAGGTGGTGGAGAGTGTTTCTACCTTTATCAATGCAACCAACACATGTCAACAACATTGCTTGAAATGGTTGGGTTGACACCATGGAAAACAATTGCTCCAACCTCCCGACAGTCCTTTTCTAATTCTATTGAATCTCCCTGGATTTGTTTTCTTTTCGGGTTGTTGAAGAAAAGGTCACAGCTCATCTGAGCCAGGGGGAAGTTTCTGCAAAGTAACTCGCTTTCATTTGCTGCTGATCCGGCGGTCTGGGACGACTGTGCTCATTATTCAGAGGGTTTTTAAATAAATATAAAGTGTCTCACTCTCTGGTCAGATAGAAATGTCAGGTCTGGAAGAACATAGGCGCATGATGACAGCATAATTGAAACAAACAGCACTCTAAATGCATAATGAACTTGTAGCAGCGCTCCAAACCTGAGCCGACTAATTACAAGTCAACAAAGTGACTCACTGTGCCACCGGTGCTGTCGGTAACCTTTTGATGCTTTTAAAGCTGCTGTGAAGAAGTCAGACGACATTTTCTACCCTTGTTAACAAGATAATTTATTTCCCTCCGTGGCAGTCGAGAACACACAAGGTTACACCGTTTATAGTCAAACGGTCATTAGACGTGCGCTCGGCTTGTGCCGTTGTTCCTAAAGAGAACTCTTGACAGCTTGTGGTGGAGGATATGTAGACGCATGCGTTTGTGTCTGTCCGTGTGGTTTGAGACATAATTCTGATGGCAGCTGGTCAGACTGATCTCTTCAGTAGACAAAATTTCCGCTCTGAGCCTGATCTTAAAAACCTGATCTAAAATCTACTAAAACTCCACTACCCTGCTCAAATTCATTATTTAAAATACATAGTTCGTAGAAATCTGAACCAGAGCAGCATTTTTAGTATAAGGCCCCCGTTTACACAACGTTTCAAAGTGAAAACAGAAAACTGTGTTTTGGATGTCTGTTTAGACGACAACGTTGTTCTGAGCCACTGAAAACGCAACTTTTGAAAACGCTGCTCCTGCGCATGGGTACAATACCTGTGGTAAATAGGTTTTCTGCACATGCGCGGGTGGACTCCCAGTCTATATTCTTCTGGGAGTTGGTAGTCTTATAGTTGACGGTCACCATAAAAACAATTCAACTCAACGTCGTCTGTCCACTAGAATCTCCGTGTGCTTCCATTGTTAACGCTTATAGCGTATTGTTCTTTCTGTGCATGTGTGTGTGTGTGGCTTCATTACAAAATCAAACAGCACCCACTAGTAGCTCAACATTCTCACTACATTGTCTTCAGAGTTTTTGCTGTTTCTGTGAAAACAGACACCATTTTCAAAACGGGTAAATGAAAAACGTTTCTGAAACGAAAATGCAAAAATGATGCGTTTTTCCACTTGAAATGTTGTCGAGTAAACGTCGCCTCAATTTGCACTGTTCTTTTATAGATCTGCAGCGGAAGCTGCATCTCAAGCGTTACACTTCTTTAAGCCTTTCACACACTGTGTGAATTTGACAGTCTTATAAGTCACAGCCCGCCACACTGTACGACATCAACACAGCTACGACAGGTTTTCTGTGTGCAGACTGTATGATGAAAACACAAGCTGAGTCACAGCCGATGTGCTGCAGCATCATGTTTTGCGGAATCATGTCCTAAACATGAACGGACCTCTGCGTTGTGGGATTTATGTGTTTGGGAAGAAATCCCAAAAAAGGAGAAGGGGGAGAGAATATGGACACGGTTCGGAAATAGAGACCGACTTGAGATGCAAATTTTGCAAAGGGAACTTGAAGTAAGTACTTGTTTCCAACAAAACAAACGAGACAAACGTCTCGCTGGTCGCAGCAGCAGCTACAATCGCCCCAGATATCTGACACTGTCTGATATTGATCGCAGGCTTACGAGGACAACGTCGTCCTCTACCCGGGCTCACGGTGCGACTCAAACCTTCGGTCAAAAAAATCGCACCGTATGCGGAAGGCTTAAGACTCCACTTTAGTCTATGTTGATCTCTCGCTACTCTCTTCACTACTGCAGCCACCTGCCTTCTGTTAGGCACAGAGTTGTTGCAGGAACACACTATCCTCTTCCTCACGCCTGTACAAAAACTATGAACAAGTGAATCGCTGACCTTGTTGCTTTCTGACTGAAATCAACATTCCAACTTTTATAACCCAGGGAAATTGAGGCAGCAGTAAAACCCAAAACTATGGAAGGAAACAAGAGCGCTAGTTGTTGAAATGAATGTCATGAAGCAGAGTCACAACACGATGATTTCTAGCAGCACCAGGATTTATTGAGAGGACAATGTGGTAATGCTGATACTGCTGAAGACACAGTCCCCCTCCAGGGAAGCTGTCAGGGTGGTTGGATGGATCAACAACTCTGCTTAATTTGAAATTTGTTGCTCTGAGTAAATCCCACTGTCTCCTCGTGAGCACAGAGCTCTGCTGGGGTTCCTCTTCAAGCTCAATCTCTAGCTGTTCAGTCTCTAACTCTAACTGCCCTCATGGCATTCCCCTGCTCATAAAACATGACCCGACCAACACTAAACGGCTCGCTTACAGGTGAACACATAGAGGTGCTGGTGAATACCAATAACTAACAGTGGTCACTTCTTGTTTTCAATGATCTTGTTTATGTGTCACGTCGTTTGTAGAGCAGCTCTGGGTGAAATGCTTAATGAGGTATAATGTGGAGACATCAGGATATACCGCCGATCCGAATGCTTTAAAACCGTGGTTACAGAGCGGCATTTCGTTGCGGCATTGTTGTACGGAACGATTAAAGCGCCTCTCCCCTCCACTCATCAATATCCTTGTTCTGTGTGTAGTGGATAACCGTGCTTTTAAAAAGAACTCTGCATCGTCCTTTGGACTCCGGAAGCCTTCTCAACTCAAAGTTGTGGTATAAACAGGGCCTTTGATGTGATATAATACAGCCGCACCTTTAGCGAACCCTGTGTACTCTGCTGCGTGTTTACTTTTTGATGTCAGAAAGGATGTATTGAACGAAGCTCCGACGCTTCCGGCTCTTGGAATGATTCGATTATAAATCTTGCGAGTGGTTATTTGACTGTTTCGACTTTCTATTTCGAAATATTCCCACAATGCTGACTGTCTAGCTTCTTCATGCTGTTGCTGCTGTGGTGGGAATGTTGCAGGGCTGTTTACAACGCATCACAAAACAGTGCTCAGTTTATGACAACAACCATTAAAAATTTATATAGTGGTTCATTTTGCAGATCAATTATTGAAGGCTGAAATCAGATACTTCCAACCCAATCAGGACATCCCTTCCCCAAACATGTTTTTTTTTTTGTCTGGGAGTAAATTTCATGAGCACATGGGTTTAAATGCTCAGTCCATTTTGTACTTTTCTTTTCTGTTATGTGTTTGAAGAAACGGGCACCCACTATAAATTTATCTTCTTTGAGCTCCTTTTCAATTACGTACACATTCAATGGAAAAATAACATGCTTGAAATGGAATGAAAACATGGAACCTCCACACAGAAAGGCTCGACTGGATTTAAACCAGTTTATGCAGAAGCTCCCACTGCGGTGTGAGTTCTTGATCAGATTATCCTTGAATGATTCTTTCTTTGCCGCTGTACTCACGAAAGCTAAATTTTGAGTCTTTAATTCAACCGACCGAGGAGGTAAAAATAATGAGTGAGAAAACAGGTGACTGTCTGAAAGGGAGGAGAAGTAAAGTGATTCTGGGGTTGGAGAGAAAGTTGGAGTGAGACATTGAGGAGATAATCGAGTTTAGAAGTACCGAGTGGAGTGAGAGACAGAAGATGGATGGATTGTGAGATAAAGAAAAAGGTGATGAAAGAGATTCAAGCGGCAGACGGGCGGGCGGGACCTGACCATGTAAGGGGAACATCTTAACGGAGGCGTAATTTCGCAGGATGCAAAGGGATAATGAGAGATGCCAATCACAGCGGCCCTGCCAGATGAGGTCGGCAGTGTGCAGCTTGTGGAAGTGGAGGGGCACGAGTTTGTCAACCTAAACAAACCTGCGCGAGCGTCTGTGGCTTTGGCACGTCCATCCACTTTCCTCCCAATGTTTCTCCAACTCGGTTCAACACTGAGGGCTGGATGGTTTTCTATCTTAAAGCTTCTAGTTGTGCATTTTTCGTCACTTACGATGTGTCATTCCTTTATGGCAGAATGAAACGCCACTATTATGGAGATGAAAACAGCCCGAGCTTCTCACCAGATGTAGTGTTGCTGGTTATTGCCGAGCAGAATTAGAAACATATTTTCTCTGAAGTGGTTTGTTTTCACAGCAAGTTGAAGCTGCCCATCTGGACTCTGCACTTGAAGTTGTGGGATGAATCGGGAGTGTCATGACAAATTTTCTGGTGTACAAAATCATACGAACGCATTAAAAAAAAGAATATGCATAGTTTGTTCACACGAAGATAATCACCCGTAACACAAACTGGGAGGCAAGAAAACGCCAAAACAATGAGCAAGCCACAACACAATGCAAATACAAGATCAACAATGGAAATGCAAAAAAAGCCAAAATACAAAAGCCATAACACAAATCCACAACAGCTATGTTACAAATACACAACGATACATCAAAAATACAAAAGCCACAAACCCAGAAACAAAAGCCACAACGCAAATGCAAGAGCCAAAACATGTATACAAAACCCACAGCACCCAAAGTATAAATATCCTAAGATAATTACAAATACAAAAGGCACTGCAGAAATAAATAAAAAAAAGCCATGCTTTTGGGATTTTGGCGCTATGCTGCAACCAGCCACGATTGTTACTTCATGCTTTTTAGCCTGTAAAGCTTCAATGAAAACACGAGTTACTAACACAAGTCAAACGTTGGTTGTTTTCTTTTTTTACTCGTCTTAAGATTTGATAGATATATTACAAATGACGTTTCTTTGGATGATTCAGGTGTTTAAAGATCCCTAATAAAGTCCAACAAAATAATTCACTCCAAACATATTTTCTTTTTAATGTACAAAAACGTGATAAAATTCACTCTGGGTATATTCAAGTCTGTTTTTGGCCATTTACTGTGTCCAAATGGCCAAAACACAGAGAAGAAGAGATGTTCTCTTTGCTTAACTGGCTCAGTGTGCTTTCAGCTGGAACCTGTGGATGAGCTGTAAATGTCTTTAAATGGGCTGCTTCTTAATGTAGTCTAATGCTGTGCAGTCAGAAGTGGCTCAAATGTCTTCCTGTTACACATCACAACATTTCTTTTAATGGTTTAAAAAAAAAAAGTCTAAATTGAAGTCCATTTCCGCCTCAAGTTGCATCTTTGATCACGGAGCCGAGCTGCAGCAGAGTTCAGCATCTACACGAGGAGATATAAGTAATTACACAAAGAAGAGGAAGAAAACTGTGTAGAGGCTCATCGGGAATACATATTAGCCCTCTTGTATGATTAGTGTTCTGACATTATGCTGCCCTTGCATTTAGACCTCTTGTTTTTTAAATGAGAGAACCTCACTGCTGCGGTAAAAACCTTTGGCTTCAGTGGTCCAGACACCCCCCCCCCCCCCCCCCCCCCCCCGGCGAGAAGCCAACAGCATGAATTAATCATGGCAGGGAGTGGGACAAGGGCAGGAGTCAAGGTGAGGAGCGTTGGGAGTTTTCACAGGTGACAAGTTTGATTTTAAGGCCCACTTGGTGCTTGTAACTTTGTCGAAATGACCAAACACCTTCTGTTTTATTTTGTTGTTGTTGGAGCCGCGACCAGAAGCTGAACTAATAGAGGCACATTGGGGGGTCTTGACCTCTGTCGGGCAGAAAACTGATCAGCTTTGAAGAACAGTGGAGGATGTTGGAGATCAAATGTTTGTAGAAGTGATGCAGCACCCTGTAACCCTGCAACCTGTGATGCTATACTATACTTGAGGCAGGAGTTACCTCATTGGCTGTCAATATCAAGAGGTATCTGCAATAATTAATGAGCCAACTAGTAGTGATCATGTCTTTTGCACACAATATAAACTCTTCTGCAGTTGTTGGATTTGCCTCTTGTCCGTTTAAGCAAAGGGGAGATAGCGCAGTGACCCTTACGACGAAGGACAAATATCAATCTGGTCAGTCAGGCCTCCGGCTTCCAACAGGAGATTGTAGAATATATTATGGAACCTCGGAAAAGTCCTTCAGAACCTCCCTTTCTTAGGAAAAAAAGGGATAATCCCGCGTTTCCCCCCTTTCCATGTGTCGAAGTAATGTCCTTGGGGTAGATGCTTGCTGGAGCAATCGGATTAACTCCAGCTTCATGAATAAAGTGGCTATGGATAGAGATATGGAAGGATGTTTGGATGCATAGAAGGAATCATACTCTAGATGGATGAATGGATCCATAGGATTCAATTTTACCAAGAGTGCCTATAAAATACAACGTGTGGTGCCCACTAATGTCTGTAGTAATCACGATCGCTGCAATGTAGATTAAGACCCTGCTTACACGACTACATTTTATGTGAAAACTCATCATTACGTTTTCATTTTGCGTTTTGAAAATGATGTCTATTTACGCAGGAAATGACAGAAATGCTGAAAATGATGTAGTTTCCATGTTGGGCCATTAGTGGGTACTGTTGGTTGTTTTTGTTATTAAACAACACACACATGCACACAGAGAATAATATGCTACAAACTTTAACAATGGGAGTACATGGACATTCGTATGGACTGACAAACAAATTGGATTGCTGTTTTAGCTGATTCAAGTATAAAACTACCAAGTCCGAGGAGAATATAGACTAGGAGTCATGACACTCATTGCAAACATTGCCGTTATTGTCGGCATATACTCCTTACGAATGGCTGTGGTGTGCATGAGGAGTAGCAGCTTTTCTGCTGTCTATAACAGAGAGGGAGCCCGAGCGTTTTCAACAGTTTTCATTTTCAGTGACTTCCAACACCGTTGTCGTGGAAACGGACACCAAAATCACAACCGAAGAATATATTTTCCGTTTACACTTGAAAATACTGTCCTGGAGACCGGGGCGAAGCTAATATAGATTCTAGCTCCTTGAACCGATTGGACCCATGATTAGGATTCATGGTGCCCCCTAGTGGCTGTCGTCATTATGATAGCAGCATTGTATAGTCAGCTGGGATCAGCACTAGCGCCCTCTGTAGGATACAGTGGGTACAGAAGATAAAGGAATCAATACATACATTGTATCAATTCATCTTCATTCAGGACGTGCAGTCATAGGTGCTTTACATGATGTGATGTCCTGTAATGGTTGTAACCATGGCAACAGCAGCAATGTTGCGTCGGTGGTCATTGACTCCCTGTGAGTGTAACACAATCAAAGTCCTTTGCACAGATTTTAGGGTTTAAAAGCAACACGAGGAAGCTTTTCTCCCAGTCTTATGCATGATTGGTGTTGGAGCGTGTTTGAGAAGTGGCCACAGCTGAGATTGGGACTCTGCTGGAGTTGGTACCATCTTTTGAAGGTCTCTCTGTTCCTCCTTCAGCTCAGCCCTGCAGAATAAACCTGGACTCCTCCCCGATGTGTGTCTGTGACTGATAACAATCTAAATTTGTGAAGTTTTACACAGCAGTGGGGTACAAAGAGAATTCTGGTGGGAAATGCCACCTGAGTGCAGCCACTGAAGTGAATTAAAGCTCGGAGTGTCAGGTGGTTTTCCCTTGGCAAGCAGGTCATGCTAACACAGCATAATGTGTTAGGAAAAACACCAGAGAGGCACCAGACGCCACTCTCCCCCCCCCCCCGATATGGCCTGTAGCTTAACAAGGTGTGTGCAGAGGAGATAATTTACCTCCAGTAGAGGAGTAGGAGGAGGATGGAGATGGATTTTGGAAGTCGTTATCCTGAGTGCCGCCGGTGTGGACTCACTTCCCACCGTGTCCTCGAGTGCCCTGCGCGTCGTGCCGGAGGAAAGTCTGACGGTAGATCCAGCTCAGAAAACTCTCGGCCCCGCGGCAGATTAACATGGTAAATCTAATTTTTTTTTTAATCTTTGCGATCAGGTCACTTCTTTTGTCTGCGGCGACGGAGCTCGTCTCACAGTCACGAGCAATTACGACACCTCCTCAGAGCTTTCTGCTGCCGCTTCGGCTTTCTGTCGCCGGCTTTGTGGCTGCCACCTCACACTCCGGCTCTCTTTCTCCAGCTGTCAATAACATAATTATCTGCTTGGAGAGGCAGGTGAGAGCAGTTCATTCAGGGGTTAGTGCTCAGGTGAGCAGGTAGACTCGGTTTATCCTCCAGATTTATAAACACACTTTGTAGGCAATTAGCTCCAAAGTGCTACGCAGCAGAATACGCATACATTTTTAACTCTTCTCCACCCGGGGTGCAATTAACCGGGAGGGGATGGGGTCTTTCTCTCCCTCGTGCTGATACATTTTACTTAATTAGTTCCACACTTTTGTATTGATCGACATACTTACTTATTGACCTGTCTCCTTACTTATTTACTTAGTACCTTTCCAGATTTAGTGACTTGTTTACTTAGTTATTGACAGACTAAGGCCCAAAGCAAAGTTTGAAGTGGAAACTCATCTTTTTTGTGTTTTCATGTTTACATGGCAACGTTTTTGAGAGCTATGCCTGTTTACACAGAAACAACAAAAATGCTGGAAACTATGTAGTTTTCATGTTTGGCCACTAGTGGGTGCTGTTGTTTGTTTTTTGTTTTTTTTAAATAAAATCATGCACATGCTTGCAGACGCCATAAACAATAACAATGGGAGTACACTAACATTCTAGTGGACAGACGACCAAGTTGCATTGTTATTACAGTGACTGTCAAAATAAAACTACGAAGTCCAACAGAATATGGACTGGGGAGTCACGACACGACGGAGGAAACATTGTTCTCATTGTCGCCCTACTGGTGCAGTAGAAATATTTAGTACGATATTGGTCTGCAGTAGCAGCGTTTCCACGGAGACGGATTTGAAGCGTTTTTAAATGTGGCTCTGAGCACGTTTGTTGCGTAAACAGACACCAAAAACGCAACGAAAGCTGTCACTTGGAAATGTTTTCGTCCAACAGTGGCCTATGTTACTAAATTAGTGATATACTTGGTTGTTACGTACATCAGAATTCAACCTTGTTACACATTATTTACTTAGTTCCTTACGTACTTATTCACTAAATTTTGCACTATTTTCTGACTTGCTTGGTTTTATGTTTACCTCCTTTATTGATTTACTACCTGTTCACACCGGGTCTGACATATCGACGTATTACTTAGTTGCATGTTTAATTAGAAACTGAAGTCAACAACACAAACACTATTTGAACACACTTTTTGATAAAGGCATGTAGGTGACGGCATGAAGACGGAGGTCTGGATATATTTCACTGTTTTGTGTTTAATCTTTATTTGCTCCAGCTGTGGCCTCATCCCATCAGACTTTATGGAAATCTTCTGTGTTTTTTGCCTGCTCAGTTTTCTTGAACCAGCTCTCTTCTTTTTTAGAGTTTGTTTGGTGTTTCATGTGGTTTTCTCCTCTCGCTGTGTCTTCTGCAGGGTGCCGCTCAAGGTGGAGCAGGCCAACAATGCTCGGGACGCGTTGGCGAAGGCCGTCTACAGTCGCCTCTTCGACCACGTGGTGACCCGGGTCAACCAGTGCTTCCCCTTCGACTCGTCCGCCAACTTCATCGGCGTGCTGGACATCGCTGGCTTTGGTCAGTTTCCCTTCACGTCACTGTGATAACGACATAGAGCAGGTGTTGTGTCAGGTTTGGGGTCCAGTCTGCTTTCAACAACCATGAGTCGGCAAAATATCTTAAGGAAAAAAACTAAAATCATCTTCAATTAGTCTTTATGAAATGTCTTTGGATGACAAATAGAACTTTGTAACGAGTGGATACTTACAAGTCTTTCTGTTGCCACCACTGTGTTGTGTCCGCTACTCTTAAGACATTTGTTTACCATTTGCCTGCTGGTTTGACCGGACTGGATCCTCTTGCTGGCCGATTTTGGACCACAGGCCTTATGTTTGACGCCCTTGATTCACACGGTCCCTCTTCCTAATCCGATTGATTTCTTCCCGATTGAGAGATCTGATAATCCAGTTTCCATGATCACTGAATAAAGTGAGGAGATTGATTCCATCGACTACAATCTCACAGGACCAATCCAATCAGATCACAGTGTTTACATGCTGTGATTTTCAGATCAGTGTTTAATCGGATTACTTGAGGTCTCTGTCGCTATGGAAAACATGCGATGAGCCAAAATAAGGAGTTGGGAATACAAGAGTCCCAGACGGGGGGGGGGAAAGACACACAGTCGCAGTGATATTTGCAATATCTACAGTATTCAGTACTGTATAATACTGTAAAACCAAAGAGCACTGTTTGATTTATCCACTGAAACGCCAGCTGATTCTCTGAAAGCCACCAGCACTCCTCTCTTCACAGTTTATTCTGCACATATGCTGCGCAGCAATCAGAGCAGACATTTGCATGATTTCTTAATACGCTGCCACATCAGACTGACCTCTTCCTCTCCTTCTGATTCGCAGAGTACTTTGAACACAACAGCTTCGAGCAGTTCTGCATTAACTACTGTAACGAGAAGCTGCAGCAGTTCTTCAACGAGCGCATCCTGAAAGAGGTGAGAGCGGCGCGCTTCTTCTCATCATTATCATTTTGTTCCATTCGGGGACAAAGGGGGATACATCAGTCAACACAAATCGGAGCAAGTGCACACAGACGACTCGGGATTTATACATTTAAGTGCTTTAATCTCTTCAGACGGTTATTTTACATAAGTAGACGTCCCATTTTTAAATTGCGGGTTTCGTGTTTTTCAAATGAAAGTGATATTTATCTAAAGATCAAACGGCTCTGAGTCAACTTTCCCACTTTGGGTTGATCACTGTTTATGTCAAGAAGTTTACAAATATTCACTTCATATGCAATTTTGCAACACGAAGGTGAAGTTGTATGTCAAATCGCTTGGACAACCGTTTCGATTTTTCTCTGATGGTCTCGTTTCCAGTTAACTCTTGAGCTGAACGTTGATTCTGAACACTCTAAAGTATTCAGGAAGGTGATCATGCTCAATGTGTTCTTGTTCCACGTGGAGGTCTCCATGTGATACAGGGTGATTGTTGACCTTGTCAGTCATTCAGGTTTATTGTCAGTTAAAGTTCATTCTGACCAACAAAATGATCAAGCAATATCTTTTGGCTACTTTATTTTTTCTGTTCGGCGGCTAAGATGTACCATGTTATCCTTTTTTTTTTGTCTTTTTGTCAGAGTAGTTTCAAACTTATTGATTACTAATTCTTTGGAATTTGTCCATGTCTGGCTTAAGAGTACTTTTAGACTAAATGAGTTGTAGTTTAGACTGGTTTAGGACTTATGGAAAGGCTTTTGAATCGGTTTGAGATTTGAGGATTTGTGATGTTGCATCTGTGGAAGTTTCTTCATTTTCACAATACCTAACAATTTCTAAGGTAAATGACCAGAATCTCAACATGAAGCCAAGTTGAATGAAACTTTCTGCTGCAAAATACAGCGAAATGTCCAAAGGACTTCTCTTGTAGCTGTTGCATTCTGGGTGTTTTTACAAACTCACCCTGATAGCATGGCTTTGAAGCTAAATCGAGTTTGCTTGCTCTCATATCGGCACCAGCATCACTGATATCTCAGCTCGAGTCTCAGCGTTGTGTTGTGTGGCGACTCTTAAGAAATTGGTTTAAAAATGATGTTTTTTCTGTAAATTTGCTTGGTGGTTTGGCCGGATTGGAGCCGCTCGCGGGCCGGTTTCTGCCCATGGGCCTTATATTTGACACCTCTGTTCTAATTGGATGATCCATCTTTAAAATTAACAGTGGATTTAAATCAAGAAATTGTTTCATTGACGTATGAAATGTAATTTACTTATATTTTAATATTTTTATTCAGTTTTATTCTGTCTACTTTTAATTTAATCAATTTAGCAAAAAAAATTATCAGACTTAATCAGGAACACGTGAAACCTGTCCACTTACTAGCATTGGTAAAACTATAAGTAATTGCTTTAGGAAAAACTGTTGTATGTCATTTCCCTGTAAATCCTCCCGTTGACAGACTTGGTGCAGGAACATGTGTGAGCAGGATTCAGTGTTAAAGCGTGAACCTTCAGATTGCGAGAGCCACTTGTCAGAGAGTCGGGCTGCCCTCCGGCCCGAGCCGCGGACTCGTGGCCACCCTCATTAGAAGAGCGTGCTGTGAATGCTGCTGCAGGTTCTCATTAGAAACGTCTCGCCTCTGTTTTCCAGGAGCAAGAGCTGTACCAGCGGGAGGGGCTCGGAGTCAACGAGGTGCACTACGTCGACAATCAAGACTGCATAGGTGCGTCTCGTCATCCTGCGCGCGCGGCCGCGCCTTCAGAGGTTCCCCAACCGAGTTCACCGAGTTCTTCTCCACACTGAACAGCAGTTTACATGCAGAGGATGGAAACCCGCGTACAGTCACTGCTTTTGAACAGGCAGCCTATCATCACCAGTGCAACGTCAGTTTCTGCACAGAGCCAACAGACGCAGTCATATTCAGAGCTGTTATATAACCCAGATGTACAGTCACCAATTAACTTCACGCCATGTTGACATGATTCAAGTACAAAGTCATCGTTTTTGCAATTTTCTTTCATGTTTACACGGAAACTGCAGGAAAGCTGAAAACAAAGGCAAAGACGTTGCGTTTCCACTTGAAATGTGTGTGGGACCTCAGTTGAGGGGCGACGATGTGGTTAACACTGTCAGAGGGTCTCCCCTCTCTCTTAATGACCCTGAAATCTTCCTCTGCTGGACAGAAGGCGGCCATATGGACGTCGTATTGACAACCTTTTGCTGCTTATTGACGGCCTCAATGCGCCGCCGGCTGCTCGCCTTCATCACCATGAGCACTCGCTCTCCGCAGCTTGACCTCGTCGCTCGGTCTGCAAGCAGTTTCAGGACAGATTGAGTGACGGAGACCCCCACCCCACAGGGCATGTAAACTCCTGTCCTGCTTTGAAATGTGTCTTCATTACTGCGGGAGATGGATGTGAGGTGATTAGAGGTGAGAGAGGTTAATGACGGCTTTCTGCTGACGTCCCACATCAGCATTCACCGCCGAACTGCAGTGGCATCAGCTTGGATGGAGGCGAGCTGCTCACACGGAGCACCGCTCGCTACCAGATCACTTAAATATGTTTGTTTGTTTGGGTTCCCAGCAGGTGTTGCGAAAGCCCGAGCTCGTCTTTGCTTGCGCGTCACCAGAGAGCATAAAAAAATCCCGCTTAATGTGGCAGAAAATTACGTCTGTACAAACAGAAGATACACGACTTCATGCGAGGTGAAGCAAGAATTAACACAGACATTAATGCAAAGTGGAAACTTTGAGGCAGGAGACGTTTCGTTCAGGTGTTTCGGGGAGTTACTCATGCAGCGGTGAACACGTGCAGGTGCCTGCTGTTGGGCTTTAGTCCTGGTTGTGCAGTGGAGGAGGTGGATGATTTGGTTTTTTGTTTTCCTGGAGTGAATGTGGCGGCTGCTCAGCGCTCAGGGCTCCTCTGACCTCCCGTCCTCGAACAGAGTGGGCTTGTGAGTAGGAGTCAAACAGCCTCAACCAGTCGATTCATGTCAGGAAGTGTTGCTCACAGAGTCTCCGAGCGGCGTGGGAAATCGCTTCTCCTCCGAACGCCTCGCGTCATCTTCCCTAACTTTCTGTTTCCTTCTTTCCATGACTATGATAACCCAGACATTTCAAATACGGGCTGGTGGTCAACAACTACTCCCCTTCTGTACTCGCCGCAGTCTGTGGGAAACTGTTTTTCAACAGTATTATATGTTCTGACTATATATATCCCAGTTTAGACAACAATCGACTGAAAACTCGTTTTTGTTTCAGCAAAGTTTTGCATTTCGACAGCGACATTTTAAAAATGCTGCATACATTGAAACTACTACTGTTAGTATTATTACCACTACTAGCTCTACTATTAATATTATTAATTCTATTATGACTACTACTATAATTACTAATGCTACCACTACTACTACTACTTGTACTCCTACTACTACAATTCTTACTATTATTACTACTACCCATGCAATAATAGTAATACTACCAGCATTAGTATTACATCACTACAGCACTAAGACTACAATCACTACTTTCACTAGTAATCATGCTATTAATACTAGTAGTAGTAATACTACTAATATGAATATGAGTTACTACTATTGTTCCTATTCCTACTACATTACTAGTACTAATACAACTAATATGACTGCGTTAGTAATATTATTATTATTAACTATAATGTTTTATCAAATGTTTATTCATATTTCTGATCAGATCTGGCCTGACTGAGCGTCGTCCTCACGTTGATCCGTTGATTCACTGAGTGTCCCCCCCCCCCCCCCGTCCCTGTCCCTGTCCCCCCTCCCTCCAGACCTGGTGGAGGCCAAGTTGGTGGGCATCCTGGACATTCTGGACGAAGAGAACCGTCTACCTCAGCCCAGCGACCAGCACTTCACCGACACCGTGCACAACAAACACAAGAACCACTTCCGTCTCACCGTGAGTCCACGCAGCCAGAAATGAGTCGGAGCGCGTCAAATCCAGGAAGATTTACTTTTGATTTGGGCAGAGAAAACTACTTTAGATGATGCAAAAGTAATGGCGTTGTGTATATTTTTTCAAATGTGTTGGATACACATTTAAATCCAGTAAAACAGAATGTCGTTACCAATCCATTTCTGACAAGGTCTTTAATTCATGAAATCTGCCTTTAAGCGCTTGATTTCTTCAAATGATGATGTTATTGTGCTGCACCAGCTCAATTATTTAAAGCAAAAGCAAAAGGGAGTAAATTAAATCAACTTACTGACACATACATGGAATTCCACGTTGTGCTTATTAATTTTTTCATTTTCTCACTTGTTTCACATCATTGTTTAAAAAGAAGAATTCATTATTTTATCATATTGATTATATTGGCCAGAATAAACCTTTTTTTATTTTCTCTTTTTAAATAAGCTAGATTTTTTTGGGGGAGGACTTATTGATGCATGTGTGTCGTTTTCCTATTTTTTAACAGCAATCCTGCAAGAAGAACTTCTGCTAGCGAGTTGCTTTTCAAACAGAGCCACCAGATCTAGTTGATAACGACCTGCGCCACACAGGAAGTGTCAGAATTACTGTCAAAATGGGCACTCTTTCCACTTTTAGTGCGATTAAATGAAATCTCTGCAAACAGCTGATTCTAAACCCCCACTCGTAAAGCACTCGGTCAAATTGACTTTAAAGTGTCCGCGTTACCGTGGCGACCGACGCCAGTTCAGTGGGTTTTGGGTGAAGGACGAAGGTTTAACTTGCTGACACCGAATCTTTAATCTTCATTTACAGCGGCGGGGTGATTGACGGCAGCGGGAATTAACTTGCTGCTGTAAATGGAAAACATGCAGGAACTCTGCTGAGTCTGACAGTTGGAGTGTGTGTGCGTGTGTGTGTGTGGGTGTGTGTGTGTGTCCATAACGTGTGATCAACTGTGTGTGTGCGTGTGTCCCTCAGGTACCCAGGAAGTCTAAGCTGGCCGTCCACAGGAACGTGAGGGACGACGAAGGATTCATTATCAGACACTTTGCAGGAGCCGTGTGCTACGAGACGGTGCGTTTCTCCGCCTCGGCTTCTTTTCGACACAAATGTCACACAAAATAATTCCCCCCTCCTCTCTCTTTGATCGCCGGGCCGGAGGAAACGCTGGCGATCACAGCGGTTTTAACATGAAAGCGAGTGACCATTGAGATCCTGTTAGATCCTGAGGAAAAAAAGCAAGTCAAACGATTTTAAATGACAGAGGCGCTTCCTGTGTACTAATATTTGTACGCTAACCGTAAGCTACCAGTGTATAAACTTAAAGGAGCAGAGCACAGAGGACGAGCTGGGCGGATGAACAAACACGGCAGTTTGGCATGATTGCCTCATATTACCGTAAGCATTTTTATAAAAGTAAATCTGTACAAGTGATAAATGAAGATTTAGATGAAAGTTATCGTGGTGAGGCAGTTTATTGGGACACGCTTCTACGTTTTCTCTTTCCATTTGATCTCATTCCGTAAATTTCTCTTTATGAATGTCTTTTTTTTTTCTTTACTCCATGCTGTAAGCTAAGTCTAGTGTTGTCAGCTGTATTTATACTTTAACAGTTGTCTTTAAACGGATTCCCAAAATGCAGTGAAAGTCTTCCGTTTTCACTTCAACCGGGCCCAAATTTTGATTTCATCTCCAATCTCTTGTCTTTTAGTCTTAAAAATGTTTCCTTTATTCACTAAATGTTGACTTTGGAATGAAAAGGTCGACTCGGTTTGTTACGCTTCAGCTTATTTTAAAAAGTCTGAACATGAATCTAAATGAATCGGCGTCATGCTTAACGTTAATTCTTGACCCCACGTCTTTTCATTTCTCAAAATGTACTCAGTCTGAGCTCGTCCTCACGCGGTGTGTTGATCTTAGCATGCAGATGTAGTTCTTTTTCATTGAACGTGTGTGTGTGTGTGTGTGTGTGTGTGTGTGTGTGTGCTCCCTCTCACAGACCAAGTTTGTGGAGAAGAACAACGACGCTCTGCACATGTCTCTGGAGTGCTTGATCAGCGAGTCCAAGGATCGCTTCGTCCGCGAGCTCTTCGAAAACTCCAACAACAGCAAAGACGTGAAGCAGAAGGCCGGGAAGCTCAGCTTCATCAGCGTCGGCAACAAGTTCAAGGTCAGTTCCAGCTCCACGGAATCCAAAGCGTTTTGGATTAGTTTGCACCGGGATGAGTTTTTGTTTGCAAATTGGTATTTAATCCCAGTTGCTTGTAGAGTCGCGTGGCTGGAATGGTGCCAAGGAATGCTGAGACGAGTTGGTAAAACAACCAATCGTCTGCGCTCTCGCTGGACTCCACCAGATCTTTTTACTTTATTAACCGTCAAATTCACGTTTGCTTAACTTGTCATGCAGCCGCCCACCACTAGTCGGAGCTACAGAGCCTTCAGATTGATGTTACAGTAGTAAAATGAAACTCACAATTTTGAACAATTATGAACAATTGAATGTTTTTCTCCTCATTATAGCATAAATATCCGTCTTAAAACACACCTTTGTCACTTTTCTATCACGATGTTGGCTAAGTGGACTCGCAGTGACCTCTGGAAACAGGCCACCGTGTTGCTGAGCTGTCAGCTCCAGACTCGTCTCCAACACTTTCCTTCCTGGAGCAGAATTGTAGGAAACTGCCTGTAACTATATGAGGTTATCGAGATGCTCCTGTCTGCAGATTGTGCAGATGCATCTGGCATCAGCGGTAAACTTTGGGAAGCCTCTGAATCAGATTTGATAAGTGTTATATATGTGGAGGGCTGCTGCGTGCTGCTCCCCGGCTGCCTCGGGGGGGAAAAGCCGCTCTGCCGAGGCGCGGCTATTAGCCGAGCACCGGCTAATTAAAAGTCCCTGCTGCCACTGGCTCGTCTGACTGATGAAGATGTGCTGTCTGTCAAAACACGGGCTGCCTCGCCTCATTAGAGGCTTCAACTGGAGATGTGCTTCACACCCTGTGTCGCTCGGCGGGCTCGTCGAGGTGGCGGCTGAAGACCTCCGGTCAAGCGATTCACTCGGGGTCTCGTGACTAAATGCTGCAGCACCTTCGTTTTAACTGTCCCAGAGTGCAGTCCAGTCCTGGGGCCACGTTCAGTTAACCCCCCCGAGGCGAACAGGAGCCGCTAACTGGCTGAGTTTTGAGAAACTTGTCTGGAACTTGAAACTTGTGAGAGTTGTTGTTTTTTTGGTTTTTTTTGTCCTCATTTGAGGGTCTTATACTGATGAGACATGTTGGAGGACCTGGCAAGTCTGCGCTCAACACTGAACAAAGGTAGTTTTTAACCCACGTGTTGATGGTCGCTTCAGATTCAGTAAAAGTTGTTGGGAAATTTTCAGTACATTGCTGTGTAAGCCACAAAATGCAAAATCGATGCGTTTTTCACTTAGGCTCTGTTTTCACAACAACATTCTAAGTTAGACCAGATTTTTTTTTCTTGGTAATTTTAACTTCAAAAGTGAGAATGCTTAGTTGTTTTTCAAGTTATTCAACAAAATGTTTTTTCTTAAGATAGTTCACAACAGTAAAAACAAGTTGACAGTTCTCGCACTTTCAGGGGACAAAATTCCCTTTGAATCTGTAAACAACAATGTGTGCGTGGAATCTGAAGAGCAACATTATAAATCACATAAAAAATGTATGATCAGCAAAACAGAGGCGACCGAAATAAAGCACAGGACACAGAGTCGGGTCATACCTGGATACCGGTGCCAGAGCAGCACGATGACACCAACTTATCAAGATCACAGCGTCCGTGTGCGAAACGTCGAAGGTTCCCTCCGTCTTAGTGATGTATGAAGTTAGAAACATGTCAGGTCTGGAGCTGCTTCAGCACACCACCGAGCGCTGCCCGCACTGACCTTTAAAGCATATTTAAAGAATCTGAATCAGAGTGGTCAGTTTTTGTATAATATTCACGGCTTTTTTTTCTTTGGTTTTGGGGGAGAAACACTATATATCCTTCTCACCCAACTCACCTTTATACGCCCACAGATGTGTCATCCAACCAGGGTTAACCAAAAACCACTAAACCTAAAAATCATTAGATAGGTTGTTAAAAAAAGAAGGAAAAAACACATGATATAACCCGAGGGCGCGGTGGCCGGCTGTGCTATCAGAGCCAGAGAGAGCAGCTGTTTTATGTTTTATGGGATTCACAGGAACATCGCATCGACTTTGATGTACGGGTATTTCACCCCGTCACGCAGATGTGATTTAAATGCACGATACATCGCGGATGCCCTCTGAGAATGGTCGAACGCTGTCCATCTCCCGACGTGTCACACCCTGGAGCTCTGAGATTCTCGCCCAATCGGCTTCCATGATGACTTCTTTTTATCTCTGCTCGTGCTGGAAGTGCCGTGAGGCCAACGTGTCCAGTTCAAACAGCCTGCCCTCTCCTCTGGCCAAGAATTATTGCAATCATAGCAACGTAGGAAATTAGCAATAATTGTCCAACAAATTTTATGTTGTTGCTAATACCATCATTCTTCTTTTAAAGGTCATTTTAAGTAAATCCATGTTTGCCCACTAGGTGGCAAGAGTGAGTCGCTTTTCCTGAGAGATGTTACAAGAAGCTGAAGTTGGCCAATGATCTGCTTCTTGAAGGCTTAATTATCATGAGTGACTCACCGTTCCACCTGGTGTTACATCGTGGCAATACAAGACTGATGTCAAGGTGTACGTTAGACTTTAAAAGTGCAGGAACCTGAATGACAGCCACGAAGAGGATATTGACATTTAAGACCTGGAAAACTTTTTTTGAAGTATTTTTCACTTTGGGAGCATTTGTCGAATGATTAAACCATTTTTTCAACATCTATCAAATATGGCATCGTCACCAACCCCAGATTTAAGTCTTTCAAATAACGGTAAGGTTTAATTGATGCCATTTTTGCACACTCGGTGGCAGCATTGAGCCACTTCTCAGTTTTTGTTAAGATTTATTTGTTGTATTGACCTTTTTTTCCCCCTGATCTGCTTATTGTCAATAGAAGGGACTAAAAGTAGTATATTGACTCACTGTTCCAACTTGTGGTCACAACTGGAATTACAAGACTGATTGGGCTTTCAAGATGGTTTGTTTGTTCAGAAGAATAAAATCTCAGGATGTTTTATGACAACATTTTCTACAGATCTTAGTTTTAAAGTAAAACGCACAAATGTTCACATTTTAGATCATAGAATTATTTATTTTATTATTTTTTTTTTTTCTTGGAAAGCTTTTTTTAATTATTTAAACTGTTTCAGTTTAAATTCAGTCTTGATGATGAAGTGCATAAAAGTAAATTTTTCTTTATGGTTCTGAAGCCCTTCATATACATTTGTGAAACATTATTTTTTTTGGGGGGGGCGGTCCTGCAGCCTATGATAAATAACTTTAACTAGCCTAGTGCTTTGCATATAGTGTAGGTTCATTCAATAATTCTATAAATATCTTTTCTCTCAGTATTGGTGCTCTTAACACTCTGACCATTAGGAAGCATCACTGACTGCTCGACTGACTGCAAAAATGTGGTTAAAAAAAGTGTCGACACTGATAAAATGGACAATGATTACTTAAATGTGCTCATTTTCCTTGGTTGTTTTTATGACTGATGTTAGAAAAATTGTCAGCAAAAAAAAAAAAAGCATTTAAAATTCAACCTGGAAATAGAGATATGAAAATTTAACTTTGCTTTATTGTGGGTTCTGCTTACATGAACTGAAATGACATTCCTTCTCTCACACGGCCACGTTTAAAAAAAAAAAGAATAGAATTTCATAAGCTGAGAATATTCAGGCTAAAGAAATAATTGAGCTACAATATATACAGTCTAACAATTTAATAAGCTAAGAGTATAAAAGTCAAAAGAAATAAACACGACAGACTACAGTGAGATCAAACACAACAATATCTGATTCGGGTTATAAAGCGTTGATGCTCGGGTAAATTAAACTGAACCGCTCCATACCTTCTCATCAAACACTTTATGATATCAGTGTATTTGAAAGCTGTTTTTTTGGTAAACACAGAGACTGTTTGGAGTTATTACGGGGTGAGTCGGGGGTGCAGACGAGCCTGACACACGTCTGATTACCTGCAGTGTTTTTCCTCACCCCGACACTTCTCCTCCTCCTCCTCCCCTTCGTCCCAGCTAGGATTGAGGCTGAATAGGTGTAGGGGGACAGTCACACAGAGCCAGAGCTGGTGGAAATCAGCAGCCATGGAGGTGGTGGAGGTGAAGGAGGCGACAGGAACCTGTGGAGGGACCGCAGCGTTTTATTACTCCCCGACAGCACAGCTTTGTCCCTGCTCGCAGAGCGAATACATCATAACAAGGGTGTCCTAATCCAGAGACTCCGCTGATAATTCAACACGCACCCTGGATGCCCGCGCTCAGTTCTCTCCAGGGTTATATAGTCAGACTGCAGCTTTTCACCACAGCCAGTCACATTTCTGAAACATCTGTAAACATATTTCGATTTTAGGTCTCTTCGAAGTACTTTGAAGGATATTTAAACTGTACAAACAGTTGAAAACACGCCAGTTATATTTTGTTTTTGGGCTATTTGTTGCTGCTGTTGGCTGCCACAAATTAACTTGTTTAAATTGGGACATATTCTGAGAAAAATTAGGAAGATGCTCTTTAATCTGGATTTTAGTAGAAGGAAGATGCTCTATAATCTGGATGCTAGTGGGAGGAACACGCTCTATAAACTGGATGTTCTTGGGAGGAAGATGATCTATAAACTGGATGTTCTTGGGAGGAAGATGCTGTATAATCTGGACGTTAGTGGGAGGAAGATGCTCTACAATTTTGACGTTAGTGGGAGGAAGATGCTCTATAGTCCAGGTGTCAGTTGAAGTTACATCAGTTAGCAGGAGGAAGATGTTTCCATTCAGATTATTTGATTAAACTGATCATTTTTCCCTAATTTCTTTTCCTTCTGCAGACTCAGCTGAATATCCTGCTGGAGAAGCTCCGCAGCACGGTCAGTGTTTCCTCCTGCTCATGTAGCATTGTGAGGGTTTTATGTAACGGACCGTCCTTCCTGTGTTCCAGCTCTGTGCCTCTCGAGAGGTAACCACGTTGGCCCTCTGCCTCCCCGAGCTGCACAGAGCTCGTGTCCTCACTCACATGTGATGAATGTCATGAATTCCTGATGCCTTTCCTGCTGTTTCTGCTTGGTTCATATGTACTTTTTTTTTTTCTCTCTCCATCTCTGTATGTTACTATGCAGGGCTCCAGCTTCATCCGCTGCATTAAACCCAACCTGAAGATGGTCAGCCACCAGTTTGAAGGAGCTCAGATTCTCTCCCAGCTGCAGTGCTCCGGTCAGTCCATTATCACTCGCTTCTTTTTATGGACAAAGTGATTCGGTTCACTTCGGCCAATTCATCAACCGCTAAGTGGTCTGTGACGTTTACGTACAGATGAAAAGTTACCAGTTACAAGAGTTGTTAACGTAACAGGATGCTCATGAAATATAGCAGCCACATACACAACCCCGTGTTTGACTACTTGTTTTGTTCAATATTTAACCAGGGACTGAGATTTATTAACTGGACTGAAGTCAGTGAACTGAATCATGTGGCTCCACAGTGTTTTAAGCGAGTCCACAAACTTGAGTCATTCAACTGATTCAGCCAAAACATACGAGTCAATAGTGTTTTTAGTGAGTCAGTTATTTGAGTCAATGGACTGATTCAACCCAGTCTTCGGAGTCCATAGTTGTTCTGAAGAACTGCTAATTCAAATCACTGAACCGATTCTACCAAATCGTCTGAGTCCACTGTGTTTGGAGTGAGGCAGATAATTGAGTCAATGAACCGATTCAACTGAATCGTCTGAGTTGATAGTTTTTTTGGAGATTCTGCCAATTTGAATAAGTGAACCAGACCTGCCAAATCCAATGAGTCCACTATGTTTTGAGTGGGTTTAGTGAGTCAAAGAACCAATTCAGCAGCATCATCTGAGTTAAGTGTTTCTGGTGAATGTGACTCACTGCACCATCTTGTGGTACAAAGTGGTATTGCAACGGGACTGGGCTCTAGGGAGCAAGTTTGCTCGTTCTCTGAGTTATTTATCAGTTTTCTTACTTAAGAATCTCTTGTTTGTGTTTGAGAGGACTGTTCTAGTATCAACTGATTCTCCTAAAAGATTTCAGTCCGTATAATGTATTCCAGCTGACATGTTGATTAAAAAACCGGCTTCGCGCACGTGCAGAGATATACGTCTGTTTTTCTGTCTTCCTTTGGTGCCTCTGCCGTCAGCAGATCCCGTTTATCCCGCTAAACGTACGAGAAAACTGACAAAAGATCTGCCACACAGACATCAAAACAAAGCAGCGACCAAGTGCACAATGTCAAGAAACCGGAACCGAAAGATGCAGAACAAAGGACAAACAGTCAGAGCACATCAGCCGTGACTCACTCTAACCGATCACACCAAGCTGGTCGCTTGTTAATGTACCTAGAAAATAACAGTTATATTGAGAAAAATGTCTGCAGCCCTCTCACTGAGCTATAAATGATATGTTAGTTCAGGATGGCTTTCAGTGTCAAAGTGATGTGTGGCTTAAATTGTATTAGCATTATCTTCCTGTTGTATCCCTGATTTTGGCCAAAAGTCAACGAAGCAGCTGTTAATTCAATGTTAAATCATGCGCGTCTACATTTGTTTCATTAAGTTGAACAGATTGAAAAGCATTCAAACGGCAAGGACACTCGATAGAAATGAAATACGTCTCTCAGTTTTGCCAATTTTCTTTGAACCTTTACATAAAGGCCAGTACATACCAAATGATTTAAAACTCAGAAAATTTGTCGTCAAAAAGCCTTTGGACTTACTTCGTAGCCCCAAAGTAACTTAAAGTAGGACTGCCTCGTTCAAACTCTGTTTGCCTCTTTTTACAAATGTTATGTCGGGGCCATATTTTGTGATTCTGTTAGAATTTATTGTTGGCGTCACTTGAAAGTGAACATCCGATCGCAGTTGGCCCTTGGACTGCATTTTGGACTCATTCGTGCGGAATTCCTTCATCCATCTTTGAAACCATGTTATTCAACTTCGACCTTGTTTACGCAACGTATCGTGTGAAAACACATCTTTGGGTTTTTGTTTCAGAAAAGTTTCCATGGCAACGTTTTTAAAAACGATCTCCGTTTACACGTTAACGGCAGTAACGCTAAGAACAATGTAGTTCTCATGTTGGGCCACTAGTGGGCGCGGAATAGAAGGACGTGACGACTCTCTGCACCACTTCAACCAAGGACGGCGGCGCACACGCTTACATCCGCTGACCTTAAAATAGCCACGGATGCAAATCAGTGGACATCTTGCAGAGTGAAGCCGAGGAGAAGTGCTGCCTTCAGGGGCAAAAAAAACAACTTTGGGAACAAGCTTTTATCTTCTTTGCTTGTCACTTTATAACATGCAAGCTTCACAGCTCACACAAATGCAAATGTGCAGCTGGCATATCGGTGCACAAACTGTGTCCAAAAGAAAAGCGAGAGTCACACCGACAGGAGAGCAACACCGGCTTCAGGATCACAAGGAGGCCTCCCATGGAGTGGATGAGTGACTATAGGTGTTTGAATGTTTGGGTTTAAACATGGCAATTAAAGACTGATGCGGTTTTTTTTTTCATAGAGCTTATCAATTATCTGTGGAAATTATGCAGAATGAGTTAAACCGCTGAAGTGATGATGAAGGGGTATAAGTGGAGTCCATTTAACATTTAGTGGTTAACGGCTATAAACATTAACAACGTTCGTACAGAGACATTCATAAGGACCAGACCACCAAGTTGGATCGTTGTTACGGTGACTGTCAACTGTAAAACCGCCAAGTCCCAGGATTGTCCAGCTACTGAGCATGTGCAGACAAATCATTTACTATGTCCGTGAGGCGCATGTGTAGTAGCATCGTTTCAGGAAAGCTGCATTTCCCCTCGTTTCCATGGAGACTGAGTCGGGGATGTTTTCGAAAAGTTCCACCGTTGTAGCTGTTTTGAACCGTTGCGTTTTCAGTGGCTGCGACCACTGTTGTTGTGTTAACAGACACCCTCAACGCAGTAAAAGTTTATAATATCCACTAAATCAGTCAGATTCTTATTTTTTTAATACTTTATAGCTAGGAAGCCATTTCCCTTCGGCTTTTCGATTTCTACTCCCCATGATCCTAAAACTCTGGCAGATCCTCTCCTCCATCCCTCCCCTCATGTTGGGAAGAAAAGAAAATTACAAGTTCCACTTTAATATCCTCTGAGATTCGGGTTTAGCTTTCTTCCACACACACACACACACACACTCGATGTTCAGATACCGCGCCGGGCCTCAGCTCTTTATCACTTATATTGGACGGGGAATCGAGGCGATGATGGTCCTTGGTGTCCCACCAGGACACGGCCAGGACCCTGCTCAGCAGCGTCAGAGACTTTCCCATTGGGTTTCAGTCACACATTAAGAAAAACAAACACGACGCGGTTGTAATCTTCCTGATCTGAAGAGGCCTTAGTCTCGAACCCGTGAGCAGAAAGTACAGAAAGGCTTAGGCGGCTTAAGCAAATCAGCGACATATTGAAGGTGAGTAATACCTTGTAAGGTGGAGGCAGGATTTAATAACCATGAGTGACTTTACAAGGAG
This sequence comes from Lipophrys pholis, assembly GCF_963383615.2. Classification (NCBI taxonomy): domain Eukaryota; kingdom Metazoa; phylum Chordata; class Actinopteri; order Blenniiformes; family Blenniidae; genus Lipophrys; species Lipophrys pholis. The sequence goes on from NC_137649.1 coordinate 5,227,931, forward strand.
CTAGTGGAGAGAGACTAACACCGGGATAAAATGTTCAGGAACTCATGTGACCGTTTGGCTTTTCCTCCTTTGAAATCCAAAGCAGGCGACAGTTTTTAATGAAAAACAGACAGGAAAGTACATTAAATATGTGTTTGCTGGATTAGATCTTCTTTTTTTTTTGATAATGCTCCTTGGCATCGAGCTGAAATTACTGGAAAGCTCATGTCAGCTTATCCTAGAAATGTACAAGAGCTCACTGGATTTCCAAATAACAAAGTGGTCATGAACAGGATCCAATTCAGGTGTTCGTTCATGACTTCAAGCCCAAATTACAAACTCTGGTGGTCTAGAACACGTAGATTGCTGATTCTCGTGATAAGCATTTAACTTGTTTTTTATAACGTTAAGAGGTAATGAGCACCTCCTTCTTGTTTGATATTTATTAAAAGCTGAAGATTTGACGAGCAAACACCTTTAAAGACCGTCCCAACTTTCTGAAAACACTTTCTTCATAAAATGCTGCTACTGCGCGTGTTCGCCACGACCGTAGTAAATAGTGGTTCTGCACATGCTCAGTAGCTGGATAATCAGAACGAGTGTCACGACTCCAGATTCTCCCGGACTCGGTCGTTTTATAGTCGACAGTCACCGTAACGACAATCCAACTTGGTCGTCTGTCCACTAGAATGTCCGTGTCCTCCGTTGTTAATGATAACGTATTGTTCTGGTGTGTATGGTTGAATTACAAAAACAACCCGACACCACCCAGTAGTGGCTCAACATGTTCACTACATCGTCTTCTTCTTCTGTGTAAACACGCAGCTTTTCTGAAGCGAAACACAATGCGTTTTCACATGAAACATTGTGGTGTAATCGGGGCCAAAATCATCCAAACTACTGATTAATACAGTAAATAACACTGTCGGTGAGACTGCTGTGCTACGCCGTCGATAATAAAATGTTGCTGCATTCCAATCAGATGAATATATTTTCATAAACAGCAGAATAAGCAGCCACAAATGCACATTTCTCTACAATTAAAAAGGGGAAATGAAACGACGTTGCAGCAGGATGAGTTTCATTGACAAGAAGCTTTTCTGAAAGAAGCATTCCACCCTAGAAAAACACAAATTTCCTCTTTTTTTTTTTTTTTGCTTTTTGACTTGTGAAAAAGGCTCGCAGAGGAAAATTCACACTTCATGGAAGTGTTTCACTATAGCGAGTGAAGGCTGAGGTGTCGATTTAATTATGAAGGTTTCTTCCACTGTCACACTTCCTTTTTGGAGACTGTATATCAATTACAGTCGTCTGAGTTTTCGACCGATCTGAATACACAGGAGGGAAACTCCTTTTTATCAAGAGGTGGAATTCAGTGAAAGTGGGAATAAAGACCTTCACACCTCTTCTCCACAAAAAAAAGTGGAACCACATTGACTTCATGTTATCAAACTCACGTGTTTTATTAACTTGTGTTTTCCGTCTTGTTCTTGCAAACATTTATTTTCATTCTATAGAAGAACCCTTGAGATTTTTTGTTGATAACATTGAGAGTCGAGGATGAACTGAGGTCAAAAGCAGTTTCTGGAGGCTGAAGGCACACTGCCGCGAGGATGGCTCATTTACACTGAATCCTAATTAGCAGCATCTGGCCGCGATGGAACAGGTTTGAAATTTAGCCCTTTGATACGAGCTTTTGAGGCAAGATGAGGTGACTAACAGCGCTTCAGAGGTGGGTAGATCGTCTGTGCTTAAAGGGCGTCTCGATAAGCAACTTAACGCAATGTGGCCGGGTGAAGAGTCCGCAAGGTCGTGACGACATAAACACAAGGCCGCTGAGCAGAGATAAGCTGCTGTGATTTCTTTCTTGTAAAGTCTCTCCTTTTCACAAGGTTTCTGGATCAGATAAGACTCTTATCAAAGAGTCTGTCTCTTCTTTAGAGTCACCAATTAACCTCAGACACTTGTTTTTGAACTGTGGGAAGAAACCGAACCACGTGGAGAAACCCTCGAAATGCACAGGGAAAACATGCAAACTCCCTAAATGCACCCGCCCAATCAAGCGGGGAAATACTGTCGCGGTGAGGCATGTCTAACCACTCATTCACCTTGCAAGTGTCTCATTATCAGTTAGATATTTCTTCAATAAAAAAAATTACTTATTGAAACTAATACTGGAGGCAGTGAAATGAATTTTTATAGTAAAACCCAAACTTGGCAAATCTACATTTTGAGTTTGGATAGTTTGAGAAATAGTAAAACAGGGTTGTCAATTGGAGGCAGAGGAGGGTGGGTCATGACGAGGCAAATAGGGCCATCTGATAAATTATACAGGTATTATGTGAGAGTGAGCAATTACTGGGGATCCTGTTTTCCAAAATAGTCTTTCATGCCACTGTTTCTAAAAAAGAAAACCAAACAAAAACTGCATTTCTGGGCCGGTTTTAAAGGAGTTCATCGAATTCATCGGTGTCCGCCTACCACACCACTTAATCCAGTTCAGGCTCCTGGAGCTGATATCAGTTGACTTTGATTGACGGTCCAGTTCGCCCACCCGAGGCCGACAGTCCATCTCAGTCAGTCTGTCACATTCACTCCTACGGACGACCGAGAGTCACCACTTAGACTCAAATGCATGTTTTTGTAAACAGGGCTTGAGGACTCGTACCCGCAGCACTTCCTAGACCATCCTCCGCTCACCCAAAACCCCTCTCCCCTGTTTCTGTAGGCATGGTGTCTGTGCTGGACTTGATGCAGGGCGGCTTCCCCTCCAGAGCCCCCTTCCACGAGCTCTACAACATGTACCAGCAGTACATGCCTCCCAAACTCACCCGACTCGACCCGCGCCTCTTCTGCAAGGTCCGAGCCTCGTCTCAGCCTTAAACTCTTCCTGTTATTTTCATTCGTGCACTCGTGTTCACGTCCTTTGTCTTGCAGGCTTTGTTCAAGGCCCTGGGACTGGACGATAAGGACTACAAGTTTGGTCTGACTAAAGTGTTTTTCCGGCCCGGGAAGGTAAAAATGCTTCAGAAACCGTATTTGTTCCTCACTTGAGCTGGTTAATAGAATTACTCCCAAAACCTTTTATAACACACTCATTTAAAGACTGGGGGGTTGATAATTTGTTTAGGACATCCATTCATATCCTACAAGGCCCCTTAAACTATCCGAAAATCTGGAGCAGCCCTCCCCATTATCCACAGTCTCATCACATGGAAAAGGAAGAAATACTGAAAATGATGTCGTTAGGATGTTTTCAGCAAGTTGTGTTTTCTGTGGCTCCAACATATTCGCACCCAAAATGCAAAAAAAAAAAAAATGTAGTTTTGCAATTCCACTTCCTGAAACATTTGTCCCAGAATCAGAGAAACTCAATATGGACATGCGCTAATAGCAATAACCTACATATCAAACTAGATGCACAAAGAATAAACTTTCACCATAATCAAGATGTTGTTTTTCACGTTGGTCACACAGAGTATTCTTAATATCTCATGATGTTCCAATGCGGAAGTGTGCTCACTCTTACACAAGGTGGAGTTTGACTTCTTTTGGTGGTACATCTACTAAAAGGAAAACAACTTCAAATGAAAAAAAACAACAACTATCCAATACAATTCAGCTAAAATAAGTATAATTATAAATATTTTTTTAGTACAGTTCCAAAAAGGGTATATTGAAAACTTTTAGTAACATGCCTCTCCCCGCCCGCCTTCAGTACCTGCAGGGGCCACCAGAGGGCGGTGGTCCACATGTTGGTTGTGGTTTGGGACAGTTTACCCTTCAACTGTAATCAATTCATCAGTTTGGCTTTGGAAGAAACAAGCAGGAATATGGGAGTTACCATATAAGCTGACTAAAAGGGTAGGAGCTCGTACTGTAAGTCATTTTGGCTGCTGAGATGAGGTGAGGCTTCCAAAAGCCAACAGATGGGGGTTTCATGTCTCCGCTGGATGAATAATTCATCATATTTGGGTTAGACACGCGGCGTCTGAGGGGGGACTTTGTTAAAATGCATGGCTCGGTGTGCAGCGAATGTCAGTACAAACTGTAACTCTTGACGCTGTAGATTTAGCTCCCAGGAATAAATAAATACTTAATTCCTCTGTTGGGTGAACTGGAATTCATCGCTCCTCACGCTGCAGTTTGGCTCGAATGTAACTCCGACATCACATGGTCGCTGTAAATTGGTGGGTTCAGATCTTGGGAGTCACTGTGGCATTTACACAGTGTGTATTCTGCTGAATACCTTTTTCAGCTGGACGTGCGGAACATGACACAGTGTCGTCTGGAGAACTTTACAATGAAGAGACACTGACGTTATAGAACATTATGTAGTGGCAGCTTCTTCCATGACTCCCCAGGTGGAGAAGTTAGAGGGAACTGGAGGACGCGATCACAACAAGGGATGTCACCTGCGCTCCTCAGCAAGGAGCTCTCGGCTGACTCCCTTATCAAGAATACCAAGTACTGGAAAGCATTCAGCAGCGCTGCTATGATCCCTGACTCAGTTATAAAACATGTATGAATGAATGAGAATGAAGAGAGAGGAAAACTGTAGCTTAAACAAATATATACTTCCCAGCGTCTGGCTGTGCTTCACTGAAATATGAGGGATATTAATCTTTGACAGGAGCTGAATTTGAGAAGCTAAATTTTAAACGACGCTATTCACATTTTATGGCAACAGGGATTAGGTGGCGGGCTGAGATTTATGACGGGCAAATAAAAGAGTGTCTCAGTCAGACAATATACCTCCAGTGGATTTATCCAGTTGTAATGCAGGAACTGTTGCTGAGATCGACTTACATTGTCGCTGCTTAGTGACAACGAAGGAGGTATTTTCAATTTGTTTGATGGAAAGATGCAGGAGCCGCGGTCCCCGAGCAATTAGAATAAAACCCGGTTTTGTTTTCCTGCTGGCCGAGAAGATCCGCCACGATGCAAAAGTCACAAACTGAATACTAAAGCTTCAATACAAATACAAAAGCCTTAACATGAATACCAAAACAGCATAAATGAAAAAAAAAGTCACAACATGGATAAAAAAATTGTCAATTTAGGTACAAAATTATAAGTACAAAATTTCCAATATACACAGAAAAGCAATAATATAAAAACAATAAGCCACAGCATAAAAGTTACATCTCAAAAGCAAAAGTCACAACATAAAAACTCCAATGCGTACAAAAGCCACGACACAAACACAAATGTCCCGTCACAAATGGAAAAGTCACAAGACAAATTCAAAAAGCCACAACTCCTACAAAAGCTACACCAGGACTACAAATGTCTCATAGAAACTGCAATACACAAATATGACAGCCACAGCAGGTATACGAAGGCTCGTACACAAATACTGAAAGTACAACAGGAATACAAAAGCTACGACACTACTGCAGAAGCCAGAACACTAAAGCTGCAGCACGAATGCCAATGCTAGAAGAGAACTAGAACCACCAGAACAGCAATGCAAAAGCCACGACACAAACACGCTGGATCCTTGAATTGATTTAGAATTTAAAATACAAAAGCTATGCATTGGATCTAATTACTTTATTCTGGCCGTCGTCCAGTTTGCAGAGTTTGACCAGATCATGAAGTCGGACCCGGAGCACCTGGCAGAGCTGGTGAAGAAGGTCAACAAGTGGCTCATCCACAGCCGCTGGAAGAAAGTGCAGTGGTGCGCTCTGTCCGTCATCAAACGTAAGCAGAACACGGCCGGTCTTAATGTTGTGGCGGATCTGCCGGTTGTTTGGGAGGCGGATCAGGCACAGATGGCTCGGGGTGATGCTCTGTGGACGGAGCAGAGTGCCGCAGCAAGTCAGAGAGCAGCACTCTCTGCTGCTGATGGTGTGAGGCTCCTGCAGGAGCTGCTGTCCTCTGTTTACCACTGCAGCGTCTGAGCAGAGTTCATCTCGGTCGCCATCATCCCCGCCATCATCCTCTCCATCATCACACCTCTGTGCCTGCCAGCCTCCACCTGTCCTCAGCCTCCCTCCGATATTCGCTCTCTGTTTTTCCATCTCTGCTTTTCTCATCCGTCCTCGCCGTGTTGTTCGCCGCATCGATCGATTCTAAAATGAGCCTCAGTGGCAGAAATTGAAAAGAGGCAAGTGTTGCCAAAGCATATCATCACATCCCATTAAAAATGAATGCGCTTTGTCTCCCCGACACAATGTGTAATTTTACAGTTGTTACAGGCAATACTTTGATTTTTGTATGCACACACTGCAGCCTTTGTCCCGTGTCCAATCTGTCCTTTGTTCTCAGTTGCCGTACTTTCTGGAATATAAGTCCCATCTGTCACAAACTGCATCATGAAGAAAGAAAACATATTATCGCCCACGATTAGTTGCTTTCTTCACAGTAAAAGTGTCCCTGCCTTACATTAGTCCATCTTTTCTTTGAGATTAAATTCTTTTTGATTCTCTCCATCGATTTTCTACTATATATATATATATATATTTTATTTTATATACTACCCAGACGGTAGGTACCAGTATGTTTTGACATAGAAGCCAAACAACTAAAAATACGTTATAGTCCAGACAATACGGTAATTTAAAAGTGTAGACAATGAAATACAGTGAAATATTAATCTGTCAATGTCAATTCTACCTTTCCTTGTCTTTTCAGCTTAGCTATTCAATTGACAAAAAATACTCAAAATACTTAACTGCTATAGTATTAGAGAGCCTAGTGATGCCACAACACCTTTTAAAAAGTCCTCAAAACTTTAAAACAAGTGCTCATCAACTCCAGAAACTACTGGTAATTCTGAGTTTCAGGACCATCTGGAATGGGTTTAAAAAAAACTGACGGTCACAAAAAGCTTTTGTCAAGATCTGTTTGAAGTTTGAGTTCCAACTTAAAATTCTCCCTCATTGGATAAAAACAACCCGGAAATAATGTGCGAGAACCTGCAAGGGCCACAAAAATCACAGGAAAAAACAAAACTTAAAAACCAAAAAAAAGGTTTAAACTCATACAGTCTTATACGACCTTTGTTTCTTAAACCACCAAACGATGAATTCTGAGTTTAGAGGACAACTGGAACTCAGCATTACGTGAGAGGACCTGCGGTGGCCACAATTCTCTCAAACATTTTGTTTGTCGGCGTTTAAAACGATGCAAATCTCCGAGTCTTCAAGCGTTGAACTCCGGATGAACTCCAGCCTCAGCAGGGCAGGTCTGAGACGCAGGAGAACAAACACGTTCCGGTATCGGTTCGGGTGTTGGTTTACACGACAACGATGGTCGGAGAAAACTGAAAACGGCTCACAACGGTGGAACTTTGGGGAAAAAACCTTCCCGGCTCCATCTCCATGCAAACGGGGGAGAAAATTCCTGACTTTAAAAAAAACAAAACAATTTAGCCCATCTGTCCTTTTGAAGTGGACGTCACGTCTCAGACTTCGCACAATGTAACATCGAGACGTGTTTCGTTTATTTCTTTGCGTCCGTCTCTGGAATGTACTCGTCATCACCATTGCTCATGATTTCACTGACAACATCAACCTGCTGACCTCCACCTCCTTTAGTCTCAGCAGTCATTTCTCCAGTCTGTCTTCCAGCACAGCTCGACATTCTAACCTTACACATGACTTCTTATTGATATTGGACCGTGGGGCGTCCCTTTGTCCCTGCTGATTCTTCCTCATCCTAACGCTGACCTGTTTGACCGTCCTCACCATCACCTATTGACAGTTCCCAGTCTGAATCTCCTCCCACAGTTGTCAGCAGATTTCCTTCTGCCTCACTTTGCCCTCTGCTTCCTGCTGAATAGAAAATGATTGAAAACGGGTCAATAACTCCCGCCGTCCACTGCAAAAGACATGGAATAAAAGTTGTTTTGTAAGGGTTAAAATTACTATACGGTTCTAAAGGTCTGGCTAAAATGAGGTTGAGAGCGTCGCGTCAAAGAGACGTTTCTATTGTTACTAACATAAACAGAATATCTGCAGAAGTGATGGCTTTTCCCCTTTGGTGCTATCAAACATAGAAGCTGGGATTCCTGCCATTTTTGAAAGGAAGTGCACGTACATTTTCCGCCGCATGATGTCCTGTTGACCGTACCGTGGGATTCAAGTGGACAGAATCAATGGTGCTTGACTTGGAGATCGCAGACTCGCGTCCCCGGCGGAGCTCAAAAATGAACGGCCCGGGTCTCAGGAGGTTAGACGACCTCTGAAAACATCTCCACAGTTCAAAACAAGATTTTTGAGTTCCAAGGACACATTTAAGCACCCGGTGAGAGCCTGCGGTGGCCGCAAAACTCACACGGAGAAGGTGTCATACGAGGTCTGCTTCTTAATTTGAGGGTGAAAATTTTGGGGGGGACAATTGAAAAAACGTTGTTTGTTTTCCACGACAACGGTGCTCGGAGCCACTGAAAACCCAAGTTTTTAAGGCCCCGTTTACACGACAACGAATTAGTGTATCCGCAAAACTTTCTTCACTTTTAGGGGGGTCCGTTTACACGGCACCAGTTTGCGGATGCACTGTATCCGCAAAGTTTTTAGTCCGGCTCCTCCTGCAGAGACTGCCCAGCGGCAACAGAGCCTGTTACTGCGCATGCACATCTCTCCCCCTCCCTCCTGCTCATCCAGTTGTAAACAAACATGGCGGCCACCTAGTGGTACGACCCGCGGTCCATATTCTAGTTTTATCGTCCATATCAGTAGTTCTTCACGTTTATAATGTGTTGTTCTCTGCACAGGTCTGTGTACTTTCATAACAAAATCAAGCAACGGCGCCCTCCAGTGGCCCGGCATACTAACTACATCGTTGTCTCTGTGTCCGCTGCTGCAGTGTAAACGCACTCCTTTTTTTTAGCGGATTAGGTGTTGTCACGTGAAACGTTGTCGTGTAAACAGGGCCTAAAAAAAGTTGCAAAAGTCACAGTTAACGACAAAAAAAAAGGTTTTAAAATCAAAGTAACTTGAAAGGGTCGGGTTTTACTCAACTTCTGCTCTTTATTTGAGAAAACAACTCGAAATTCTGAGTTCAGAGGAGAGAACCTACGGTGGCCACCAAGAAGAGTATTATACTCTTCTTGGAGCAAAATTGCAAGTATCTCAGAAGAACCTTGCGGCTTTCACACTTCCACAAATGAGATGCGTGAAGAGAACATTTCTACCTTTCAGAATCTAACGAGTTCTGAAAAGGGTGAAATTTAATGGGAAAAGGAGGACCGGCAGTGTTGCTTAAGCATATCATCATATCTCCTGAAAAATAAATACGCATGTCCGCCTGACACTGTGCAGCCGCTCGAGATGATACTTTGATTTTCAAATGCACACTTTGCTGCATCTGCTCGGTAAACGTCATTACATTAATTCATCATCGCGTTATCGACGGAGTGCAAGTTACATATTCTGATGTCATAACAAGATGAAATGAAATTGGCAGCGAGCAGAGACGTTATCGATCGCTGTCTCTATTTATCTTTCACAGTCCATCTCTCCTTCATTCCTTTTTTTTTTTTTTTTTTTTTCCACCCCTCCCCGACTCTAATTTTCTCACTTTGATTCAATTCCAGCTTCGCTTCGTTGACGGGACGAGAAAGAAAAGAGGCAAATAGAAAAGCACTGACAGAAAAAAAAAATCAAGAATATTCTGCAAAATGTAAAACAGACGAGTGGAAGTGACAAATTTAGTGGCAGTGAGATGATTCAAGAGCATCCAGCCGAACGGCTTTGGAAAGTCATAAGAAGTTGCCATATCTATTTATTAAAAAATTTTTCTTGGAAGCAGAAGATGCTCACAGGACACCATCGAGCCGAGTCAAGGGCCGTGTTCTACTTAGGGTCTTTTCACACTGCGGCACGATGAGTCAACAACTCACAAATAACTTGGGCACGGTTTGTGCCAAGTGCAGATTTTCTAGAAACGCAGAGGTCTGATCATCCCGTGAAAACCCCAGAACAGGATTATTTGGATCATTTAATTGGTGACTCAATTCAAGCAGTTTTATTGTGTCGCTCCACTTGTGTGGAATATCTTGAATAATGTACTTCAAACTTTGCTCAAATCTTGGACGTGAGCTTTTCTTGTGGCCTCGGTGAAGAACGGATATGTACAGCATCCTCTCTTCATTGTGTAATTTGATCTAAAGTTAGTTTACATGGTGTGTGTGTGTGTGTGTGTGTGTGTGTGTGTGTGTGTGTGTGTGTGTGTGTGTGTGTGTGTGTGTGTGTGTGTGTGTGTGTGTGTGTGTGTGTGTGTGTGTGTGTGTGTGTGTGTGTGTGTGTGTGTGTGTGTGTGTGTGTGTGTGTGTGTGTGTGTGTGTGTGTGTGTGTGTGTGTGTGTGTGTGTGTGTGTGTGTGTGTGTGTGTGTGTGTGTGTGTGTGTGTGTGTGTGTGTGTGTGTGTGTGCGCGTGCGTGCGTGCGTGGTGAAAATGCTCTATAATCTGTGTACCCTTATGCTCAAATCCAGGATTTAACAGATGCACCAAACCATCTGTATTCCAGATTTTATCGCCAGTTAAATGATTAATATTTCTTACAGAAGTGAACATGACAATCAGTTGCTTTTTATTTCCCAGTTTTCCATGATAGTGACCTCAGGCCAGAAGGTCTGAAAGTGGCCTTCCTGTATTGTTTGAACCCGGCCAGACCCAATCATAAGGTGGTGATTGGTGGAAGGAAACAATCTCAGACTGGTTCCCCTCCACTTCACGGCCCTCAGCTTTTCATGTATTTAATCGTTTGGGGTTCAGATTGGCAGTAACCGTCTCTTCCTCCGTCTCCCACAGTGAAGAACAAGATTTTGTACCGGACCAGCGCCTGTATCGAGATGCAGAAGACCGTCCGGATGTGGCTCTGCAGGAAGAAGCACAAGCCTCGGTGGGCATCGCTCGTCCTCTCTGTCTCCCTTGATTTATTTCCCCGCTTCCTTCCTTCCATCCTTTTATCACTTCATCCTCACTCCACTCCTTTTTTTTTTTTTTTTCCCACCCCGTCTGTGTTTCCATCCATCGATTTTCCTCCCAGTTTTTTTGTTATATAGATTTAGTTTTCCATCCATTCTCCCTCATCCCTCGATTCCTCCTCTCTCCCTATTTCCATCCATCGCCTCCCTCTCTTCCCAGCTTCCTCATTACATTCATCTCCTCTTCCTCCACCTCTTCATTATTTGCCACTTTCACAGCTCGGCGGTGTCACTCTGCCTGGCTCACACTCTCGTACAAACACACCGCTCGGCTTATTACCCTTCCATATTTTCATGATAAACATCTGAGACCCCGTGGGGGTAGGGAAGTATTGGGGGGGGGGGGGGGGGGGGGTAGAGAGGTATTACTAACAGGCTGTGTGACTGTGTTAAGGTGTGACCTGCAGCTGTGCCGCAGTGGTAGCAATGAGCCGGGCGGAGCTCCCAAACCAAATTTGAGATTGAGCGGAGCGACATGACGAGCAGGAAAGTGGCACACGACAAGGGTGGAGGTTAAGTCCTCAGACCTCGAGCAGCAGACGATTGTTAGATTTGTCGAATACAGTCACAACTTTATTATTTTGTTAGTTTTTTTAGTTTGTTCCTGGAAGTTGTTTTGTAACCAGTTAATTTTTCTTTACCATTTAATAGAACCCAACAGTCCTCCACGAGCAGACAAAGAGGAAGGAACCTAATGTGTGGCGGCTTTCTGCTTCGCCGCTTGGTTGTTTGCACATATAAAAAGAAAAAAATGGAGAGGACAGAAACTAGGAAACAAACACGGTGACATAAGACTGCGAGAGAGAGAGCGAGCGAGAGCGAGAGAATGCAGTCACTACACGTCGCTGTTGTCTGGATTATTAGCTGAGCTGTGAAGCAAGGCTCGCTGTTTACAAGACCTCACTCTTCATGATGGAGTGATCAGCTCATCCATCCCGGAGACTGGAGCCACTGCTCCCCCTCATTAGTCGGGACTCAGTTGAGGTGGCCCAGGCTTCTGTTTTGGCCGCCCCGATAGAGGTCTGCCCAGCCCAGGTACCACCTGGAGACATCATGGCCGCATTTACACGACGACGTCTCGAGTGAAAACGCAGCGTTTTTGCATTTTCGCTTATGAAAGGCTTTGCGTCTGAAAACGACGTCTGTTTCCACAGAAACCATCATGTAATGAAACCAGACACACACATGCAGCGGAGAACCATACGTTATCATTAACAGTGGAAGTACACAGACACAGTACACAGTTCAACTCGACCGTCACCAACTCTGAGCTGAGATGTGCAAAAATAAGAAAAACCCGCCTTTAATTCCAAAACAAACCAGTGCAGCAGCCGGAATCTTCTTATTTAAGGTAAAAAAGTTTTCCAAATTCACCCACCAAATTGGGGAAAATGTGCTCCTATTCTGATGTGACAGTGCAACAATAAAAAAAAGAGAAAGATAAGCCTTATTTAAACTGAAAGTCCCTGACAGCAGCATGGCAATAAAGCATGACGACAGTAAAGAAGAGTGAGGTTTGAGTCCATATCAAACCTTCTCTGCATCATTAACAGGGTGGCAAACTGCAGCAGGCGGCGGTAATCTTGTCTCTTGCTGTAATAAGTGCAGCCACTAGTCATTCTGGCAGCTAATAAAGCTTCATCTCCTCCGACTGCTCCGCCGCAGCGCTGACTAATTACTCGCACAATAATCTCAATCACCGTTTGGGCTGCGACACTTGATTCGCCGTAATTAGTTGTGATGATGACACTGTGTTTAAAGCCCCGCTCCCAACACAGCGCTCACGACTCCTCTCCCAAAATAACACCTGACAGATCTCATTGGGGCGGGGGGGGGGGGGCGTCGCTTTATTTACTCATGACATTTTTGGATTTCTCAATAGCGTGTTGCTTGTGGGTTTAAAAAGTCAAACTAAACACAGTACACTAGACACTGGGATGGGTTAAACGGCAACGATTTCAAGTTAAGATGTAAAACTTCCATTGCGTTTCCGGCGTCCGTTTACGAGACGACAGCGGTCGGAGCCACTGAACATGCAACTTTATTTGGAAAACGGCGCCTAAACGTGGGACTTTACGAAAATGCTCGGGCTCTGTCCAAAGTCGATGGCGGAAACGCTGCTACTGTGAATGCACACATCCGTAGTTAAAACTTGTTGTGCACATGCTCAGGAGATGGATATATTGTCTTTGATTTTTCCAACACACGTCTGCAGTTTCCAGCAGAGGCTCATCAAACGGCAAAAACTTTGCTGAATCAGTTGTTTTGGTTCATTTCTTGTGAATCAATAGTATTTTTTTATTTCGATTTCCAGAGCATGAATCAAACTGCATGGAAACATAAGTGGTCTGAGATTGCATGTATGTTGCTCATGCTGATATCATGATAACTATACATTTTCAATGTATCCTGTCGCTCTAGTACTAGTATAACCCAAGACTAAAGTACTGGTGATTCATAGGAAGATGTTTGAATGTTGATATGTGGTGCTGGTGTGAAGTGTAACAGATGCAGGCGACATTTAGAGACTTTTTAAAGACACATGTACAGATGGGTTTATTTCTGTATGAACTCTCCGGTGCTTCTCCAGTGTGCCTGCATCACTTTTTGTTTTTGAAGCTTCCTAACATGCTTCCTGGGTTAAGAGGTCAGCATGTCTGTCTCTTTGTGTGATGAACTGATGATCCATTCAGGAGGTGTCCTGACTTTTGCCCTGTGTTCGCTATAAAAAAAAGTCCCCGCCTCTGCCCCCGCGACCTGGAAAAAGAAGAAAAAAAAACCACACACACCTTCATGAAGGCTTTGAGTTCACTCTGAGTATTTGTGTGTGTCAGGATCGACGGGTTGGTCAAAGTGCGTAACCTGAAGACGAGGATGAGCCGCTTCAACGAGGTGGTGGCCGGCCTGAAGGAGGGCAAGCAGGAGATGAGCCGGCAGGTCCAGGACCTGGACGCCGCCATCGACGCCCTGGTGGGCAAAATTAAGGTGGGCCACGCACGCACGCACGCACACACACACACACACAAACACACACACACACACACACACACACACACACACACACACACACACACACACACACACACACATACACACACACACAGTTTATAAAAACCTGCAATCTGCCTCCGACATGACTGACGCTGCTGCAGTTTGACAGACAGGCGGTGCAGTAAATCCCTGCCTGCTGAAATGGGAACAGATTGGATCTTCAGCATTTTCTTTTCTCTCTTTTTTTTTTCAATATTGAACAGTAGAGCCTGCAACCGTGCTGCTTTTTAACAACTCGTGCAGTCTCTTTTCGCTCGATAAAGAAACAGTTGGAGATATTTCACCCATAAGCCAATAGACTCATTGATTCATAACAGTGTTCACTGTACAACTGAATCAATGGTGGGTGCGTGCATGCAGACCATTTTTGTGCAAGTCAATGAATAAGTAATTGAATACAGTTACTAGTTACACTAAAATTAGTGGGGCATTTTTACTTGTTGCTGCAAATAAAAATTAATTACTTGAGAAAGTAACATTGAATTTAGTATTTATTATTCTTTTTTCATTAGGCTTGTCTTAACCCTTTACTGTGAGTGTGTGTATACAATATATACACATACATGTGCATGCATGTGTATACATATAAACACGTCTTAACTTTATATATGTCTGTTTATTTATGCATGTATAAACACACCTATGTACAGGGTTGGGTCGACTAATGAAAGTCATTAGTCAACTAGTCGGGTACCATTACTCGTCGACTGGTCAGCTAATTCTGATTGTAAATAAAGTTCAAATCTAAGCAGTGAATCTCAAAAATTGACTTTATTTAAGGAACAAAACTGCTAAATTGCATATGCAACAAGAGAACATGGTTTTAACACAGTGAACTACATGGCAATGTTTGTGGCACTAGGTAGACATCATACAGGACATTTATTGAAAGCCCTAAAGTGAAGGCAGTGCCGGCTGCTGGGGAGTGACGGACTGTGTACTCACAGGTGTTACGATTAGAAAAGACACCCAGAGCTCCTCGTCTCACCTGTCAGTGGTCATAATGTTCTGGCTGACCGACCGTGTGTGTTTTTTGTGTGGGCACCGCAGAGCACCATCATGACCCGGATCGACATCGACCACGACTACCAGGCGCTGGTGGCCCGGTCGGAGAAGCTGCTGACGGCCATGCAGAACAAGAAGAAGGAGGAGGAGGAGCGGGAGCGTCTGCGCCGCATCCAGGAGGAGATGGAGCGGGAGAAGAAGAGGAGGGAGGAGGAGGAGCAGCGCCGCAAGCAGGACGAGGACGACCGCCGCCTGTACGTTGTTTTCACACAAACCAAGGGCCACTTGTGGAAGTCGGCGCGTTCGGACGCGTCTTTCCAGAGAAATGTGCTGCAGTGGACGAATCCACTCAGTTTAAAGGACCAGCAGGGATTTACATAATGAGATCGCTGCTCCACAAAGGATTTACTCCTATAGAAGCTCTAAAGTGGTTTCCTTTTTTTTTTTTTTGTTTGTTTAATGTAGCTGACGCTCGTCTTGTCCGGGGTGCTTTACAGAGGGTGCGGCAGCAGAACGAAGCTCCGCTCCCCCAGGGGACCATCATTAGTGGGGAACAAATAGCGAGGATGTCAGAGGTCACAGCCTCGGCGTTAGCCAGCAAAACCTCCACAAAGGAATCAGGTCGCAACTCTGGAGTGAGGAAATTCCTCCTCGCCGGCCTCAAACTGTACAAAGTTCACATGGAGGGATCAGGCACTTCCTGCTAATTTAATGTGATACCAGATCTTATAAATTCCTTTAAAAATTAAATGGTTTTTAACCTCAAAACTGATGATTTTACGATTAGAAAAGAGCCTGATATTTCCAGTAATATCTGAAAGTCTTCAAAGAAACTTGAATTTGCCTTGAGGACTCATTTGTTTTGGATCTTTTCTGGTTCTTTGTTCTTCTTCTTACTTCTAATCCAAATGTCCCACATTGTCTGGCGCACCGTTCAGCTCTCGTTCAGTATTTAGTGGCTCTGTTTGGTCTGAAGACTGAACTTTTATATCTTAAACTCTTGTGAGATTTTATTAATTGACTTTGTAGACTTGTTGGTTTTGGATCCTTTCTGCTCTCGTTGGGGTTTTCTTGTCTTGTCTTGCTCTACATTTAGCGATTTCTCCAACTCCTCTGTCAAATTTCTTTCGGCCTCTGAAGTAAATTTCTGGTGTCGTCGGTCCTCAACTTCACTCTTTTTTAATTCATTTTTATATTTTTGTTACCAGCTCGATTGTTTATAGTTTCTATGTTTTCAAAAGACGTATTGATTATGAGATCAAAAGCACGTTCACACATTTCTGACCTGAAGCCTGAAATGGAGTCATTTTCCTCGGGAATCTTCACGATTCTAACAATCTTGTCTCAAATGAAGTGTTCAGATGGTTTCACTTTTGAATCCATCAAACAGAAAGATGCTGCTTCCTCTCCCGACTGTGGGTTGTTTTTTTTTTTTTTCCGGCTCTGGGAGAAATCTTTCCGAGGGTCTGATGGCGGCCATCGTGTTCGTCACGAGCCACTACCTGCTAATGTGAAACATTAAGAGGCGACGGCACTGAATCTTACGGCTCACTTTCCTCTTTCCTTCTCCTCCGCGGGGGAAAGTTTCCCACCACTCGCCTGAAGGTCAGCGACAGAAACACGAAGAGCTCCGCTGTCAGCCGCCGCAGATCGCTTGGAGATGTTTCTATTCAGATCCTCCAGGAGCCCCGGGGAGGCAGCAGGGGTCAGAGGTCAGCGCCTCCGTGAGCGCACAACAGAAATAGGAAGGCAAAGAGCAGGACGGTTAAAAACAGCTTTAAGATCCGCTGGAAGATACCTGGAGTCTCCCTTCTCGTCTTTTAGAGGAATTTGTCTGAAAGTAGTTTCTTTCTAATCTTTTTTCATGATTCGGTGCCGTGCGAACGCCAGGATGAGCCAAGATGTCTTCTTAATTTAGGATTATCTCAAACTCCGGGTTACACACGGCAACGGGTGCAAAATGCTTCACCTCACGTTTTCACCTGAATTCAGATGCGATTAAAAATCACTACGTGGGCTTTTTATCTGTTTTACAACAGATTTTAAAATGGTTTCAATTGTTTATAAATAATTTGATGGGTTATGGCATACATTTAATGTGATTTCTGTTTTTAATTCAACAAAAATGTTGAATTATCCTCTGATTTTATACTTTCTGTTACTGGTTTACCGGCTCACATCAACGGTACATTATTACCATGTGAATTCAAATTTCAAATATGAAAGAAAAGTGAACTCGATCCTTTATCTGCTGCTCACTGAAATATTTGGAAATGAAGATAATAAACTAGGGATGTCCTGATCACACTTTTTTGCCCCTGATACCGATCCGATTTTTCAGAATTGAGTATCGGCCGATACCGATACTTTCCCGATCCGATACTCACATTGCTATTGCAAATATACTCAACAGTCTATTTTTGGAGCAACTAGGGTGTCTGAAGCTAAAAGCACTATTGGCAGAAGCTTTGTTTAGCTAGAAATTATTGTAAAACTCACTTATTGAATCAAAATTCTTCTCTTTAGTTGTTGTTATAAACTGAGGGAACATCCACACCACGAAAAAACGATCTTTTTCCTCCCTGGCCTTCTCCCAAACTTCCGTCCACACCTCACTATGAACACGGCTCAACACGAGGCTTCAGGGCATGTAGTACACATGCCAGGCCTTTAGGGGCGCTGTGACTCACCAAACACAATAAAAAAGCAGAAGAAGACTTCTATGTGGTCTACATAGAAATGTAGAAGTAGATTTCTGCACATAAACACATAAACCACTGTATATAACTCTAGTTTTATAGGTCTATGGCCCCGCTCCGCCTGCTTCTAGCTTCTGCAGCTCGACCGGAGCTTCTAGTCCCTGATTGTTCTGGTTATTAGGTGACGTTGTGGACCGAGTTTTTTTTTTTTTTTTTTTTAGATGGGCGGGGTGATCGGCTGGATTTGCCGATTCCCGATCACTCACAAATCACTAATATCGGCCCCGATCCGATATCTACCAATCGGATCGGGACATTCCTATAATAAACATCTGGGTCTTGTTAAAGAGCATTTCAAGACCTCGGTTTTCACATTTCTGTTTTTATTTGAATCATCATGGAGAGAAAAAACTTTTCTAAACGATATTTATATGTAATGAGAATCTGTCGGAATATTACCCAGTAGTATAAGTATTTTCTGAAATTTGAATCACCTGATTTTGTGTAAAATGTGTGGTTTTACCAGAAATGTGATGTTTATTAACCTATAATGGTTAGTTCTGAACATATCAAGGTACTTTCTTCCTTTAAAAGTTATTACTCATTTATAATTGGACTTAAACATCCTGATGAAATGGAAGAAACGAACTAAAACAACATTTAGATTGACGGTGTAATGTCCTCTGCACGTCTCACTGGTTCACTCTTCGTCCTCCAGGAAAGCCGAGATGGAGGTGAAGAGGAAGCAGGAAGAGGAGGAGAGGAAGAAGAGGGACGAGGAAGAGAGGCGGATTCAGGTGAGTGTCCCTTCAGCATTAATATAGCATTAAAGCGGTCACTATACATTTCTACATTTTGGATTGTTGCCGAAAATCCAGGCACATGATTGGACATTACCAGTGTATAACCAGTCGGATGAATAGAAAGAAAAAAGCAGAGAAAGTGAATTGAATGGATAAATATGAAAAAATGAAAAGAGAATTTTGGCTTCGTTACATTTAATTGGCTGAAATTATTACGCCATCGGTTGTAATGAGCCACAGTTAGTTTTATGAGTGTGTTCAGTTCTGGGTTTTATCCACCGGGTATTTTGTGCTTCATTTACTTTAGCTGCCATTAGAAAACGAAAATTAAAAAAAAAATCATTTTTACCTGTTTTGGCCACGAGAGGCTGTAAAATACATCACATCCATCATTCCTTCAGTTTAGAGAAGTTGATTTTATGAATAGATGCAAAATTTTAACATTCCAAGTGTTTTTTTCATTAATCATTTAATATTATTTTATTTATTGTATTTTAGCTCCGTATTAATCCCCAGAGGGGAAATTCCATCCTGAATAGACCCATCGGTCGCAGCCGCAGAGCAGCGCTGACGGGGAGCCCAGGGTCTTGCTCAGGGACCCCCCCCCCCCCAGTGCATGGTTTCTTTTGGGAATGTAGGAGGAATCCGGAGAACCCGCAGGAATATAGCCACACACACACACAATGAGAACATGCAGACTCCACACACAGAGGCCCCGGGCCGTATTTGAACCCACAACCTTCTTGCTGTGAGGCGAGAGCGCTAACCACCGCGCCACCATGCGGCCATAAACACGTCAGACGTGAGAGCGCGAGTTTTTAGATTAAAAACTGGCCTTCATTCGTGTGATTGCCGTTGATGTGATCAGATGACGTTCATGGTTCAAGGTTTTTTTTAACTTTGAACTTCAAGGATGTTTCAGGAGCAAATCTTAATGAAAGATGAACTTCATTACAGAAAACCTTCAAACTTTTGAAGTGGTGAAAAGGTGAAAGCTGCAGCATCAATCATCATGTTTTAAGCCCCGCCCCCCTTTTTTTTCTAAACACAGACATGTCAGGCAGGCCATCGCCGCCTCGTATGAAGGTTAAAGTGTGTCTGTGTTCACGTCTGTGCCGTTATTCTAGATCATGTGTTGTTTCCCACTTGGTAACTAAACGGCGTTGTCGCCGTGCAGATGGAGATGGAGGTGCAGATGCAGGCGGAGCGGGAGGAGGATGCGGCCCGGCAGGCCGTCCTGGAGCAGGAGAGGAGGGACCGCGAGCTGGCGCTGAGGATCGCCCAGAGCGAGTCCGAGCTCATCCCAGAGGAGGTGCCCAACGACGCAGGCCTGCGCAGGTAACGCTCACTCTCACGCCTGACATGTTCACTTTGGTTAGTGGAGGAAGATGCTCTATAATCTTGATGTTAGAGGGAGGAAGATGCTCTATCATCTGGATGTTAGAGGGGGAAAGATGCTCTATAGTCGGGATGTTATGGAAGTTACATCAGGGGGAAGATGCTCTATAATCTGGATGTTAGGGAAGTTACATCAAGGGGAAGATGCTCTATAATCTGGATGTTAGGGAAGTTACATTGGGGGAAGATGCTCTATAATCTGGATGTTAGTGAAGTTGCTTCAATAGGAAGATGCTCTATAATCTGGATGTTAGAGGAGGGCTTTGCTCTAGAATCTGGATGTTAGTGAAGTTGCTTCAATGGGAAGATGCTCTATAATCTGGATGCTAGTGAAGTTACATCAGGGGGAAGATGCTCTATAATCTGGATGTTAGTGAAGTTACATCAGGGGGAAGATGCTCTATAATCTGGATGCTAGTGAAGTTACATCAGGGGGAAGATGCTCTATAATCTGGATGTTAGTGAAGTTACATCAGGGGGAAGATGCTCTATAATCTGGATGTTAGTGAAGTTACATCAGGGGGAAGATGCTCTATAATCTGGATGTTAGTGAAGTTACATCAGGGGGAAGATGCTCTATAATCTGGATGTTAGGGAAGTTACATCAGGGGGAAGATGCTCTATAATCTGGATGTTAGTGAAGTTACATCAGGGGGAAGATGCTCTATAATCTGGATGCTAGTGAAGTTATATCAGGGGGAAGACGCCACGTCAGTTTTTGGGAGGAAGATAAAGGTGGAGCTCATGATGAGGCTGCAGCTCTTCCACTCTTTTCATAAACAAAAGCAACAAAACTCCAGAACCTTTGTGAGTTTGTCTCCCGTGGATTCATGCTAATGCTAATGCTCTCTACCGTTGCCGTCCAGAGCAGTTCAGTTTGAAGAAAAACAAAGTTTCTTCTTGAAAGTGTTTGACTCTCTGCTCCTGCAGACGTCCACCTCGGGACTGGAGCTGCTGCCGACGCGTCTCGGAGCCAAAAACTCCTCATTAATTCTTCTTGTTTTTTTGTTTTTTTTTTGGTTTTTCCTTCATTTTGTTTTCTTGTTTCATTCCCAGTAACGGCTCCTCAGTTCCGTCGTCCCCAGAGAGAGCAGCGTAAGACACCCGCCCATTCTCACCCCTCTTGATTTAATCCCCTAATCCTCAATCCCACTTGACATCTGACCTTCTGAACAAACCCCCCTCCCCTGCATGCTGTTACAATCTGCCAGCCAAGCACCTCCCCCCGCCCCCCTGCCCCCCGCCCTCCTCCCCGCCCCCCTCTGATTCCAACTAACTGCCACCACTTTTCCAAACAGACACTTTTACTGCCATATTTACCGTCACCGTCCAGATTTCATCGATCGCTTTGACCACTAACACCTGAGCCGGGCTCGGATTTATCAAACTTCTGAGAATACACGTAAATTATTCTTAAACACTGTTAAAAAAAAACCACCTCACATTTATCAAAAAAAAAAAAAAAACACCTCCACCTCGTATCGAAAACGAACTCTGCGACTTTTAGCTGAATTTATAGGCAGAAGGATTTATCCTCCATCCTCCCTTAATTTAAAATCTTCCTCTTGCAGATAAAAAAAAAAAAAAAAGTGAGTTATTATTGCAATAAAAATCTCCTTTGCTCACGTTATGTTTGCCGCCCACTGCGTTACCCGACCTGGTGCCCATGGAGATGCTTGTTTGGAAAAATCCAAATATTTGGAAGAAAGAAAAAAAAAAAAAAGCGGCAAAAAATTTCATTTTGAAAATCGTTATTTTGGTAAATTTTGCAGTTCTATGGAGAATAATTGGCACAAACAATCCAGTGCTTTACTTTGGATTAAGAAATTAAGGTGAAAAAATACATTCACTGAAGTTATTGACAAAAATTTTAAAAACCAAAATTTAACACCAATTCTTAAAATTCTCAAAAAAAAAACTAAAAAAGTTCTCCCAGTTTTGGAGGATTTGGTCAGATTATCTCTTTCAAACAAATAATCACTTTATTTCATTTAGATTTTTTTAAGTTAAAAAGTGTGGAGGAGATTCCTTTAAAACATATGTTTTTTGTTTTTCCCTGTAGTAATGACATGTGGCCACAGGGGTCACTGTTTGCAAAAGTAGAATTTCCTAATAATAAGCATATTCTCTAATAATCTCTAATATTTTAGCTGGGAGTTTGGAGTTTTGTTTCCATCATATTGGAATCAGATAGTTTGGTTTCCTCTGTGTCGCCTGTAACCATTAGCATTTAGCTTTAGCGCAGATTATTTTGATTTAACTTCAGTTCAGAAGATAGATTATTGCTTTTACTATAATTATTATTATTATTAGCCTCCGTTCTTCTTTGTTTTAGTAGAATATTCATAAGACACCCAGCCCCATCCCGCTTTCTTTATAAATGGACTGATTAACATATATAAATACATAATCTGTTGATAATCTTAATTTAAAGTCAAGTTTTGCAATCAGTTTTCTTAATTGCATCAAGTGCATGCATGAACCTGAGAATCAGGTGGGATGATCTGAGTAGAGAAGCCCTCAGTAGTTTGATGGATTGAAGTCTTGCGACCAGAGTTGAATGGAAGGAGAAGATGATTGGTTACTTCCACTGTGCTCTGCTGCTCCGTCTCCTAATCCTCTAATCCTCTGTTTTACAGCGTCGGTGCTACCACTAAGCTCAAGAGCTTGACCATGTAGGTTTCCTCCTGTCGCACCACAGACACACACGCTTCACGTAGGCCTCAGGTCAGCTCAGGAAGCAGAGCGGCGGCGCGAGGACGCTCCCCGGCTGGGTATACCCCGGGGGTGGAGCCACCCGGGGGAGGAGCCCCCCGGGGATGGAGCCACCCGCTCCAGGGTGGAGCCACCCGCTCCAGGGTGGCTCCATCCCCGGGGGACTCCATCCCCGGGGGGCTCCAGGCCGCAGCTTGACTCACTCAGGGACTCTTCAGGGTTTCCGGCCTGCGTGGCACTGAGGCTGGTCTGATGTGAGGACATGGAAGTGTCCCTCTCAGACGGAAGCAAGAAACATTCAAACCTCCAAACTCTAAATGTGAAGCTGCTCCGGTCTGAATGAGAAAAGGAGGATATTAGAAAAGATTGATTAAAGTTTATTTAGACGGCAGCTTTAATGCAGTTTAATTCAACACGCTGACGATACGAAACAAGAACAGAAAATTGATTCATGCCAAAGGGATGGATGGATGGATGGATGGATGGATGGATGGATGGATGGCTGGATGTTAATCACACGTGTGAATGTGATTAACAGTGTAATTTCGTTGGCCGCTCCAGTTTTACAAGACGAAAGAAGAACCACACCAAATATGGTCACATGTCTGCTAAAAGCCGTATTTTTACAATTACTGATAGTTTCACACACGTACTTACTGTGTATTTATTATCACTACAGTGTGTCGTAACCATTCCCAAGAAGAAAATGCAGGATTAGAACGTAGTTCACAAGTTTTGACTTTCTTTTTTTTTTTTTTTTATTCCAAACATATTTAAAAAAAAAAAAGAAAAGAAACAATTTAAATGCATTTTAATGCTCAGAGTTTATAACCCTATCACCATTGCTAGTGTACTAACTTGTGTATATCGGGCCCGTGGTGCTTTTTTAGGGAGGAAATGGCGAAGGAAATGACCGAACTTCTGGCTAGGTGGGTGGAATCTGTCTGGACAAATCCAATCTCTGCTCAATCCAATGAAAATCCAGAAATTTCATTTAAAAAAAAAAAAAGATAATGGAAATAATTTTTAATTCAAGCAATTCTGTTAAATTTGATTTATTTCTTAGATGTATTTTATTCTGTTATTAATCATTGTTTTGATTTTATACTGAATTAAATATCAATATTTTCTGGATTATTCTGTCAGTAAATGAATCGAAAAACAAATGGATATTTAAAATCTCTGGATTAAAAGTGAAATCCAATGATTTGCTGCTGATCAAACTTAATTCATCTGTTCTCTCTGACCGGGTGTGATCGCCTCTCGGAGGCCATTGTTGTTTCATGCCGCCGCCTCCTGCTGTTTTCACCTTTTCCCCTCTTGTGTTGAACATTTTTCTTCCGCTCAGACCAAACGTGGAAGTGCTGACCTTTCCCACTGAAGTGCAGCTTGTTAAATGTCACTCCAGCTGTTATTTCTCGGCTCCTTCACTCGCCTGGTGCAGATGTTTAAAAGCTGCTGCTGCACACACACACACACACACACAGTTCATCACCCGTCCCCGATACCCCTGTTTTAATCTGCCCACGGTCCCAAGATGATGTCGTTTAACCTGGATGAAGATTAATTCTGTTTCTGCTGGACGCGAACTGCGTTATGATGGGTTGAAGCTGAATTTGTGATTTCTGGTTTTATTCATGTCTGGTTGAAGTTGATTTAGACGCTTCTGGTCAGAGCCGGTTGTTTTGTTTAAAATCCTCTTCTTACCTCTGGTCCTCATCTTGAATTCAAGTTATTTCTTTTCTTTTGGTTGAAGTTGTGTTTCCTCTGGTTAACATCAAGTTACGTCAAATTAAAACAAATTTTTTTTATCTCTGTGTCACGCTAGTAGCTAATCTTGTCATCTTTCGTTGGAGCTAAATTTATTCCCGAGAGTTAAAGATATTTTTTTTTTTACCTTTCATTAAAGCTGATTTCGTTATTTTTCATGAAAGCGAAATTTTCGTCACGGTTTGTTACGATTTGTCGCTCATTTTTCGTTATCTTTGGTTGGGGATCATCTTTCTTATTTTTCATTAGTTTTCCGTTAGTTAACCTTTATTTCGAGGAGATTTTGTCACGTTGGTTTAAAGCTCTTACCTTCAGTTAAAGCCGATATATTAGATATCGTGATTGTCTTTGGCTGAAGCGGATTCCTCCCTCTGGCCGGAGCTCGTCGTGGTTCTCTCTGAGAGGTGTCGTGAGCTCGCCAGGTGAAAGTTCACCTGCTGCCAGCAACAGCCGCTCCGGTGCCTGAACCTTCCCCTCAGGTTACTGGAACCTTCCCTGGTTTTTCCATTTGGCGTTGGCGTGAATGAATGTTTTGCTTGTTGGCTAATTGGCTGGAGCCTCGGCGGCGGGGCAGAAGGTGACTGCGTGGCCGCCGCTCGCTGCCAGGAACACCGTGCAGCTGTCCCCGGGTCCGACACCCGGTAGGATCAGCGGCGCAGCAGGTCCCGCCTCGCCACTTCCTGTAAGTGCACTCAGAAGGGGCAAATCCCGGTCTAGGGATTAATGGAGCCTGCGAGCGCGGGGGCGGGCGGGGCCTCCTGCAGCTGCACATGTTTACGCCACCAAACGGTCGTTTGTAATCAAGCAGGAGGAGCAGCCGCTGCTCTCCCCGGGCTCCCGCAGACTGTAGCAGCATGCATCCTAATGCCTCTCCAGCCCTCCGCAGGCCTCCTCTCTTCCCTCATTACCACGACGCTGCCGACCCCCGGCGAGCTTCCCCAGCTTTCACCTCCACGTCTGTAACCGGCGGCGTGACGCCGCCTGAAACTCTGTCTCACCCGACGGCTTTCACCTGGGTGGAGTTTACCGGAAACGTTTCCCCCTCCGTCACGTGCACATTGCTGCAGTGTCCCAGCGTCTGGAGGTCTTCAAGTCTGATTTGTAACCTGGAAAACAATCCTCTGTTTAATTCTGTGGAAACAAACAAGTGAAAATGTGGCGTTTTATCACTTAAATACAAAGTTTTGCACAACTCTAAATTCTCCAAGTCCCCAAAAAAAAAAAATATGTATATATGTATATATATATATATATTTTCCATAATGTTTTTCAATGTCAAGCCAATTTAACCTCCGAAGTACAAAGGCATTGGGAAAAAAAATTGTAACGTTTTACAATGTCAAGGTAATTTTAGCTCCCCAGGATGTATTTACATTCACAAATCTAAAATTTTCCACAATACTTTTCTGTCAAGCCAATTTTACTTCCCGAGTGCAAAGTTAATTCTAAAATGTTCCCCAGTTTGCTTTTTGTTTAGTTTTTTTTCAGTATCAAGCCACTAATCGTTCCTAATCAGAACTCTAAAAACCACCATGTGGCATTTTGCCGCCTTTAGCATGCTACTTAGCGCTAAGCTAGCATTCACGTCTGCATAACTCGATTCAACAATTGTTTAACGTTCGATAAACCGACGTCAATGTGCAGTTCACCAGTGAGCACATTTGAAACTAGTTATTTTTTATTAAAGATAACTAAAGTTTATGCTTTCCGAGGTTCTGCTGATCGAATTGGACTTTTTTTTCTTCTTTTTTTTCTACATCCGGTGCTTCAAAGTTAGCGCTGCTTCTTGATTGAGACACGGTGTTAAAGACGTATTGAGAGTTTTCTGCTTTGACTCGCTGACATGAATGCAACCAAAACTTATTAGGAATTTCCCTCCGATGCACCGGACGGGTCTAACGTGTGAATCAGCCCAATAGAGGCTCAAATTCAACCCCCAACATGTAATGAAAGGTTTACAAACTTTTTTTTTTACATTTTATTATTCATGCACTGCATAAAATCAGCTGTAATGTTAGTATGGAGCTTTTAAAGAAGAAAAATGTAAAAAAAAAAAAAAATCTAATTTAATGAGATAATTTATATCCGTGTTATTTAAAAAATTTTAAAAAGCGATTTGGTTCCTCTTGATGAATGTTCTTTAATCTTTCCTTTTCACAATCCAGTAAATTACAAACTTTTTCACTTTTAAATAAAAAGATCAAATATTTGCAAAACTATGAGCTTTCAATGAAACCAAATCCAGTCAGACGTTTTAATTTAGCGTCTTAGTGGAAAACTTTCAGATCTCCTGAATATGAAGCGGAGCTGTGGAACATTTCTGATGTCGCACGTCTTCCAGACTTTCAAGTAAACGTCATTAAAACCTCGTTGGTAAACTCCACCCCGGTGTTCAGCGACCTCCAGATCTGAAGACCCCCCCCACCCCCCACTCACCGCCCCTCTGTCAGACGGCGTCCCGACGCTTCCCGCTGTGGGTTGTAGTCGCTCACCTTCTTCTTCTTCTTCTTCTTCTTCTTCTTCTTCTCCTTCTTCTCCTTCTCCTTCTCCTCCTCCTTCCTGTGATCAGAGGTCCACAGGTTCAGGCCACCAAAGCCGCCGCCGGCGCAAAGAAGTTTGAGCTGAGCAAGTGGAAGTACGCGGAGCTGCGGGACGCCATCAACACCTCGTGTGGTGAGTTTCTGCTTCACAGCCCAACACCCCGACGCCGGGCTCCCCAACGACAGTGGGACGACTCTCACGTCACTATCGGGTCTTCTCAGGACTAATGAGTCACTTCTCAGTAAACAAGGCTTTAGGAGACAGTAGCTGGTTCGTCCTCTGCCTCGGGCTGAAAATAGAAGCGGCGGTGTGTTTGTTCGCTCGTCTGGTTTTACCCACTTTCCGCACCACTTCCTCTTATTTTAGTAAACGGCGCTTTGCCTCATTGGATGACCACTTGTCTCATGTGGGAGTGAGCCGCCGTTCCCAACAAAGCCCGTCATGATGATACCGCGGGTTCGCATAACAGCGGTCGTTATGGCGGTGCTGAAGTCTACTTCACCTTTCGCTCTGACATTCAGGAAGCAGCTGATGATCCTATCCCGGCTGAAATACCTCAAATTAAAGCCCCACCAGAAAACTAAATGGGTTTTTTGTTTTTTTTTTACAGGCAAAAACTAAAGGGAGGCGTTTTGTTTCACCTCTTTCTCAAATTTCTGGACCAAATATAAAACTGCAGTAGACTTCAAAGCACGCACACACAAGTTGCATCACACGCACACAGGTTGCATCACGCACACAGAAATCACACAAATATTCTCACACCGAAGTTGGTGTCGACATCACATACACAACACATAATCCTACGTATACGTTTTGTCAATAACCTATATGTGTGTGTAATGGGATTTGTGTGTACACGTTAGTGTGTCTGCAGTACGACTTACATGTACTGTACTATCAAGTGATCTGTGTGTCCGTATACACTCCGAGATGTGTGTCTGCAACGCGACCTCCGTGTACTTAAATTTGTGTGTATGTATACAAATTTGTGTGTGGAAGCAGTCAAAGTACACACACTCTGTACACAGAGAGATGAATCTCA
This sequence comes from Lipophrys pholis, assembly GCF_963383615.2. Taxonomy (NCBI): domain Eukaryota; kingdom Metazoa; phylum Chordata; class Actinopteri; order Blenniiformes; family Blenniidae; genus Lipophrys; species Lipophrys pholis. Next base: position 5,255,873 of record NC_137649.1, read on the forward strand.
TTACACACACACAACAAGACTGCATTTCAGGAATACAAATCAAGTTAACTTGCATGCAAATGGCAACACACACACACACACACACACACACACACACACATGCACACAAATCATTTTAGGTGTACACGAGATACACAGCTCTCCACACGTCCCTCTGCTCCTATTGCTCCCGTACGCCGCACAACAATGAAAATCTGAGTATTTGTTGTTTAGGTGTGTTTTTCTACATCCTTTTGTTCCGACATGCGACACAACAATAATTAGCTGCTGTCATGCGAGTCGAGGAGGTTAAACGTGAGCAAAACGTCCTCGAGGATTAAAAAAGACCTGGAAATCCTCCTCCACTCTCCTCGTAATGCAGAGTTCAACATGTCCTCTCGCACGCAGCGGGAGCGTAGAGGACGGCGGCGGGGAGGCAGACGACTCGCACAAATGAGACGTGTGAAGAGTCTTAATGCACAAACACACACACACACACACACACACACACACACACAAATGAGGCGGTTAGCTGTTAACAGGCGGCCCGGCTCCCAGCCACGGCGAAGACATCAAATCCTGATGTGATCACGTTCTCGGCTGCAATAATCTTGGATCGGCGGGATAACCGTCGGACGCGTGGCGGCGATGAGGGGCTTGTTGACACCTGTCACGCTCGCCGCCATCGTGAGCTGATTTCAGCTCCGCACGTCCTCCCCTCTCGCCATTCGTCTGCCTCCGAAGTATTTTTGTTGAGTCGACGTTACCTAAGCACTTAGTGTGCATTAAGCGTCTCGTCGCTCGCTGTTAGCCCTCGCTCTTTTGGATGCCAAATTGAACGTGTTTCTTTTCTCTCTTTTCCTTTTTTCTCCCCGCAGAAGTCATTTATCTGAATCTTCCTCATGAAATGTGTTATCATAAAGCAGCCGGCTGCAGGAATCCTGGTCTTTTGGTTGGTTTGTGTCAGCCATACTAATCGTGTTGGGATTTTATTGTACATCTGCTCCGTGGATGGAAAATGAACAAAAGCTAATGCGTATGTGGAGGGGTGAAGCTACAGGAAGCAGCTGTGCCCCGACTGGGGAGGAGGATCGGTCTCTGGGTCTTATTGTTTTAATAACTTTATAGCAGTCAAACTCGTGTGGTCAAAGAAAAACAATCGCTCTCACTTTGCTTTAAAAGTCCTATAATAAGCTAAATTGACGGTTTTACACCAGTAATATTTGTCCCCACAGCTTGTTTGAGGCCCGTGAAGTGAAGAATGTCTGTCATCTTCCTCACTTGTTGCTCCACTTTTTAGAGAATCTGAGATTTTCCCTTCATGACATCATGTGGGGAAATAGACATTCCCTCTGGTAGTGGAGCGCTGCCTCACTGATATACGGAATAAATTCAGTATAATATGAAAAACACAAATATATTTAGACGCACAGTATTTTTAACTCACCGTCTTCAGGAATCTCCTCCTGGGTCAGATTCTGGTTCAAACTGGTTGAACGACAGCGTTTATACGAGATTAGCGCATTGTCGTTTCAAATTGACTGGGTTCCCTGTTAAATGGTGACTAACTTCCTTTAGCGTCCATCATTACTACCAGTAACAACATATATTAAAAAAAGACCCACAGAAGGTACGACACTTGAAAATGTCGTAGTAAATGCTGTTAAACAGCGTTCGTCAGCACAGCTTCTGATTTCTCATTGAGTTTTTAAATGTCCGTTATTAGCAGCACAAAGGGACGCTAAAGGGTCACCAGTTAACAGGGAAACCACTTATTGTGATACACCGGGAAGCTCTTATTCTTTAGACAGGCCTTGAGTAGGCATGGACAGACACAGCTCATTATTATTTAAAGGTACAGACACAGAAACAGCCTGTTCTCAGTAGAACTTACTAGAGGGACTTTTAGACTGGTTTAAATTCAGGACCAAGGCTGGATTTGGGGAAATACACTTTGAATACAATGTTGTTGGACCTCTGACACCGACGTGTCAGAAGTTCCTGAAAAGTGCCTTTGACTTTTAGTTCCAGGAACTTCTCTTCAAGGAACTAAAACAGCTCCTGTGCCAGTTGTTTCCTGTGCTTCACCCCAGCCTGAAGTCCCAGGAGTATTCTGAATCTCAGTGAGATTGAATGAATAGAAAGAAGTCCATGTAATTTTACAAGACCAAGGTCTTCCTGCACTGGAGTTGTTAATGTCGCCACAAAACGGAAAAGACGACATGAACCTGAGGAATTATGGAGAAAAGAGTCGTTTGTTTGGACTGAAAAAGAGGTTGAACGTCTTGAACCACTGGATGATAAAACAAACAATTCTAATAAAATGTGAACAACTGAGGTAAAAGCCAAAATGAGTTCATTAGTTTCTGTAGCATGAACATGTATTCTTTCATGGTTTTTTTGTTGGTTGGCATGGTTACTAACCAACAATAAAACAATGGTAAGTTTTGAGGGGGTGCCTTCAGACATTTTCACCGTAAACAGAGATATAGAGCGAGCGTCATCAGATTTGATTCATTCTGGGATGTTCATTAACTTCAGTCGTCACTGAGGCTAAGATCAGATCTTCTACAACAAAAGGGACCTTTGTTCCACCTGAGCGCCTCCTGAGCATTAGCATGATGCTACATGTGCGGCTAACACTACAGTGGACGATGACAACAAGCCTGTGACTCTCAGTAAAGTGTTTATGTAGCTTTATTCTGGTTTCAGTGCAGTAAGGTTTGCTTTCAAGAACGAAGGCAGCTTGTCTCGTGACCTTAAAACTTCCATAAAGAGTTTATGTTTCATCCATAAAATGGGCTTTTAGACTACAAATCATGAAAACTGGTGGCTTTAGTGGAGCTCTGGAATGACAAAAACACCCTGAAAACTAGAACAAAAGCTTCTCTTTAAAGCTGCTCCGTCCATAAAAATGAAGGACTTTGAGTCGAAGGTGTCTCACTGGTTTTCTGCCTCTCGCCTGCAGACATCGAGCTGCTGGCCGCCTGTCGGGAGGAGTTCCACCGCCGGCTCAAGGTTTACCACGCCTGGAAGTCAAAGAACAAGAAGAGGAACACCGACACCGAGCAGCGGGTGCCCAAGTCCATCACCGACTACGGTACGACGGACCGGAACTCCTGCGATGATTCTGTCTCGGTTTCCAGAGCGACGTCTGTGTTTGTTCTTCAGTTTGAGGTTTATTGTGGAGCTCTGGTTTCAGTCCACTGTCAATCTTTTATTTACTTCTTTTTTTTAATAAGGGGTGCTCGATAATCTAGTTTGACTTCCTTCATGATGTTACCGAGTTAGTTCAGGATTGAGACGAACCTCCCTCTAGTTTCCAGGACTTGCGAGTAACGAGCCCAATGGATCATCACTGCCTGTAACTGATGACGTCAAAGTATTCAGTTACTGGACCGTCACTGGCGTAGGTAGAGTCGGGACCGTCTGAACAGAAACGTGTTGTTCGGTTCTGTGTGGCAAAACAAGTCGTACGTCGGCACGAGGAACAAACTCGCGCCGTCTCTCACCTCTCCACGATGCCGCCGCCGCCGCCTCATCTCCTTGTGCCACACGCCGAGTTGTCATGACGACAAAGAGCCCTCATTCAGAGCGGCCTATTGTGTGCTCTGCTCAGACTACTGATTGGACCGTGGAGAGAGACGCACACACACACACACACACACACACACACACACACACACACACACACACACACACACACACACACACAGGCTTTCATCTTCCGTCTCTCAGTCCTGATCAGACTCGCTGGAGTCGGCGTGAAGCTCCGTGCGTCTCATCTTAGGTTCACTCAGGTAAACCACGACCTCCACAGAGCGTCTCGCTCCGCTCTGCCATCCCGCCGCTCTGGACGGACCGAGAGCTTCCTGCCTCTCACCTCCGTGTCCATTTCGAAAACAATCGTCTGCGGCAGAGACGCCCAGAGGAGCTCGAAATGTACGGGAGAGAAAAGATGGAAAACCTGGAGGAGGAGCCGTCAGATGGTCTGAAGGTTTCAGCTGCTGAGTCTTTCTAGAACATCAGACCGGCGCTTCCTATATCGAAGAGAACGGTCGGAGGCTTCGATCATCTGAGGTGGTCTAAACTAGAATAGCAACAAAAACACTGAATCAAACTTTTTCTAGAACCAACGTTTCATGTGAACCCGCGTCGGGTTTTTGTTTTTAACACGGCAACGTTTTGGATTCCACGGAACTTCCACGAAAATGGCAGAAAAGCTTTAACGATGTAGCTTTCATGTTTGGCCACTAGTGGGTGCTGCTGTTTGTTTTTTTTAAGTCCTGCATGCTAGATTTTCTCGACTCACTTTCTGATTCCAAGTAGCAAATTTTTTTCTTCTGTTTTTGTCGAGTAGCTCCCTCGTCCAAGTCGACAATAAACTCCCAAAGCACAGTGCGTAAAAACTTTATAGTATATATGTTTATTTGACGATAGTGGAAGGTTTGCGATGTGCAGCCGTATGAAGGCTCTCATACAAAGTTTTCTCTGTATCCTGAAATAGTGTTTTGCTCCTGTAAATCTAGTTTCGACCACCTTGGAATGAATAAAGCCTTGGACCATTTCTGTGCTCTCCGGCGCCCCCTTGAGAGGGCCCGGAACCCTCGATTGGGAACCACAGAAGAAGAAGTTTAAACAAAAACAAAACCAAGTCATTTCACTCTCTTCTGTGTCTGTTGTCGTGTGTGAGCTCGTCTCTCCTCGCCGAGTTAACGATGGATAATATTTGTGTGTCAGCAGTGTTTCACGTGTCTCCATCATGTCTGTCCAGAAGAAACAAACGGTTGACGTCTCACTTGTTGCTGCTGTGTTGCATCACTGTCTGCAGTCTGTGTAACCTGGCATGTTTACTTTCAGATCATGCACCTCCCGTGAGAAAAGCATGTAAGTGCTCTTTTCAGTGTGTAACGCTACTAACCGGCAGAGCTGCACCCCCCCTTTCCTGTATTAACCCCCCCCTCACCAACTCCATCTTCACCACCACCCAGCCCTTCAAACATGGCCGACATCTGCTCCTCTCTGGGTCGCTGCTGCTTTCAGCTGCTCTGTTTAACAGAAAACGTCCTCATGGAGATTATCTGAACAATCTGTTATTGACTCTCCCGCATGGAGGGGTTCTCATGCGGGGGAAGGGCGGGGGCGCTTTCAGGGCAGTTCGCCGGGGTCGGTTTGGACGATGGCGTCACGTTCGCCGGAGCGTGACGGGAGGAGAAGGCCGCCGCACTCGCTGATTGGCTGCAACGGTTTGTGAAAGGGAGAGAGGAGAGAAAAAGAAGGTGTTGCCGGTGAAGCTTCGCTCTATTCTGCTGCTTTAATGAAGGGTTTAGATACACGGCGGCCCGGCGAGCCGTGAGGCACGACTGCACACATATTAAATCCTCACTGGAGTCTGACTGACGAGGGTCCGTCTAAGCGCTGCCTCCAGAAAATACTACAGCAGCCGCAGTCCGCCAGAACATTATGACCACCGACGGGCGAGGAGAATCACACCGACCGTCTTTATTGCGTAACGAATGCCAATAACGTTAAAAAATGTTGCTTTTCTCAACGTGATGAATTCGATAACGTGATAACGATCCTTTAATAAACAAGCTCAGTAGCGACTGAAGCACAAGGAATCCAGCAGTGTTGTCATTGGTCGGCAGGGTTATGGTGGAGGCGGGGCGATGATGTCATCTGATGAAGTCGGTGTAATCTTCGCTCGTAAAGACAGAGACGTTGAGCTGGCCTCTTCAGAATTTTCCGCTCATGGTGATTATTTCTAAACATACGCATGTGGTTTAGTTTAGTGCTCTGAGAGTGCGTTCACACCAGCACTGCAGGTTCCAGACCAGTTTCAGGGAAGGTCCGCCTGATCCAGACCCAAGGAATCAACTCTGCGTCAAAACGTGGATCCTGGTTCTCTTGCAGATAAACGGACCTCCGGTTCACGGACTGCGGGAACCCGTCGGGGACGATCAGCGTACGTAAAGCGCAGTGCATTCTGGGTAGTAAACAAACAGATCTAGCAGCGCCAATCAAACGAGCAGCCGTTGTAATTGCGTGACGCCCAGGCGGTTTGTCCGCCACTGAACGTGCAAGTGTGAAAGCAAATCAAAGCAAATGATGGTTTGACAATGTTGGGGTCCTGGAATGTCCCCGCATTAAAAACTCTGGATATTTCCTCCGTTGCCATGAAGACGGTCAGAAGACGGTGGACAGACCGAAGCCCTTCCTGTGTGGGCGGATCGTCAATGTAGGCCGTTAAAACACCCAAAGTTCCCAGATGGTTTCTGTCGGTTCAGTCCTTGTTTGTTATTTTAGGTGTTTTTTTTAACGGTTCCACAATTTTTGAACTCCCTCTCGCCCCCTGCTGGCTCACCTCCAAGACTTTGGTATCCAAACCTCCTTAAACGCAACAAGCAGCAATCAGCGACCTGGGTGTATCCTGCTCCGAGCTCATTTCAAGTGCTCCTCTTCAGGAATATTCTGCTTCTTTCTCTGAACAAGTAGTGCTGATTTAAGAAATGTTTTTTTTTATCAACTGTCCTTCATCTTCCTTCTGGTAGAATCTGCTAGACGAAGGTTGAGTTTGTTGGCGTGGTTCTTCCTCAGTTTCTCGCCTGTCTTGGTGGTCGGAGGTGCCGTTTGGCGGGTGGTGACAGAGCGACGCTTCGTTCTCAAACAGATGGTCACAAGACGCTGCGGGGAAAAAAAACAAAAAAACAACCCAACTCATTTTTAACAAGGTGTTTGGTTCTGGACAAACTGTATTCTGACACATGAATCTCTCCGCTCAGGAGAATTCAGGCTCTCGCACGATTTCTTGATTTTTAAAACTTGAAAACAAGACACACCGTCTGGCTGAATTTTTTATTTTTTTTCCCCGCAGCGAGCTGATTCACTCTCGTGCTGATATTTGTAGAGTCTGTAGCTCCTTATGTTGCCACTTCTTGTAGAAAGATGCAAATGTTTGATGTCTCACACGAGTAACTCGGAGGCTCGGTGAACATCTGTCCTGCTTCACGACTGGCCGACTGTGCCCCCCCACCCCACACCACCCCCACGCCACCGCCATCTGCACTGACCCTCATGCAGCGGCGACGGGACGGAATCTGGCCGGTTGGGGTCCGGTTCAGCCCAGCAGAGCAGAGCTGGTGCTGATGGGAAACCTGCAGGACGTCCCTGTGAACTCACCTGTGTGTCAACAACCAGAGGCAGGACAGACGGTTACGTTACAGGACCAAATCAGAGCCGACGCGGCTGAACTCATCAGTTACGAGGCGAAAACCTGCAGGCAGAGATCTGGGGCTGTTTCTACTCCGTCACTCTACTTTACTCGCTTCCTTTGGACGCAAATATCTTTACTGCAGGTTGACCTTGAAGTACAGGTGTGTAGGATTTACTGCAGTACAGCGGGTGTCCTCCAGGGGGCAGCAGAGAGCTTTCGCCTATCAAACTCCTATTAACAAAATCATCTTACAAACAAATAATTAGAGGAACGAGTTTTGATTTCCTCCCTGAATTTAATTAATGTTTGGTGGGATTTCCCAAACTTCCGTTTTTGTTTTTTGTCTCTCCGTGAAATTAGCATCATTATTTCCACAGTATTATTTAGGATGAAATCTGCCTGCACATAAATATAAAGACCTGTTAGTTATTCCTGTTTGCTTTTGTTTTAATTCATATTTAATGTGATAAAGTGAGATTAGCAGATAAAATCTGAAATCTGCAAAAAAAAAACGAAAAACAACCTCTGACTGTGAAACCTGTCATTGACGATGATACAGGAATTTTAAATGTACTTGTTATGGTGTTTTTTTACCCTCAAATTCGGTGACCAACATTTAAAAGTGAAGTATCTTACTTTTTCAAAGAGCAGCTCCGATCGTTTGCTCACTGAGGCTCTTCTGGGTCAAACCTGACCTTGGCCGGCTCGGCGTTCATGAGTTATGTGTTGTTGACGTCTCTTCTTTAAAGGACCAGTAGGAACTTGGAACTACTTGCCGACGCTGAGCACATACAGGAGTGTTTTTCACAACAACAAAAAGCTTCATAAAACCTAAAAAATAGACTCTCTGTGAGGAATTAATCCAACAGGGACTGAATTCTGTGACCAGCAGGTGAATGTTGACTGAAGAAAAGCCTCGTTTGTATGTTCGCACGAGGAAAAGTCCTAAATTTAGCGAATGAATCAGATTTTCACCAGAAGCGTCGTCACTGCTGCTGGAGTCCAACTCCAGTTTAATCAAAAGATAAGAAAGCAGCTCCGCCCACCAGCAGCAGACGTCTCACCCTCAACAAGCTCTGCTGGTAAAAGATGAACTTCAGAGGCGTGTTGTGATGGTCGGCCGGCCGTTTCTCCCACATTTCATAGTTTCTACGTCACGCCAGCGTGTGGCGCCTCGCCTGCAGCTGCTTCCTGCTCCTGTTGAAGCCTGTGGAGAGTTCAGGCAGCGCCAGCCAAACAGGCTGGAAAATTTAAGACCTGGTGGAATCTGTGAAGTTGAAATGTTCATATTTACTGAGTTTATTGGCTTAAAATTGTACAAGAACAGATCATAGTTCCACTGTAAAAAAAAACTTTCAATTATGAGAAAAAAAAGATTTATTTGCACTTCTTGCAGAGACGATGTGTTTTAAAATTCAAATATTTTCCCAGACTACCAAAAAAAAAACATTTTCCAGATTGATATGGTCAATTAAGCAATAACTTAAACATTTCCAAAAACAAGAACCTCATTTATTGTATTTTTTTCGAAACATGAATTATTTTTTCCCACTTAAAACTAAAATTTTTTTAATATTTCCAACATTCTTACTAGAAAACATTACAGATACGAAATTAAAAAGAAATTTTAAATATTCTAAAATCTTTATTCAAATGGCCTAATATTACTATATTAGGCTATCAATAAATTTTTTTAATCAATACATTTAAAAAAAAAAACTCATAAACAACTACAACAAAGAAGTTCTAGAAGCTGATTGGCAGGTTTGCTAACAGGAGCGGGTCTGCAGACCGACACGTTTCCCAGAAGCCACCTCTCTCCCCACGCTGCACGTTAACCCGACTCGTGATTGGCTGCCGCTGCCGCCCGTTGACTACGTTTGTGTCCAATCAACAGCCCAGCAGAACCCGGCCCCGCCCATCCCGGCCCGGCAGTATGAGGTGGCCATGAACCGGCAGCAGCGCTACTTCCGCATCCCGTTCATCCGGCCGGGCGACCAGTACAAAGACCCTCAGGGCAAGAAGAAGGGCTGGTGGTACGCCCACTTCGACGGGCCCTGGATCGCCCGGCAGATGGAGCTGCACCCCGACAAGCAGCCCATCCTGCTGGTGGCAGGTCAGTGACGGGCCGGGCAACCCGGGGGGAGGGCGGGGATTGTTTTTGTGTTTCAGAAAAGTTTCACGTTCACACGGCATCGTTTTTTCAAAAAGTTTTTCCAAAATATATTTTATTGTTAATTGTTTTTCAAACTATAACAAATTTCAAATTTTCATATCAAAAATATTTGAATCTGTTTTATATAGATACGTTGAATCCCGTCTCGATTGCATTCGTCTTCATTTACCTGTGGTCTGTTGCCATGGTGACAAGGTCACCAACGTGATGACATCACCACCTGCGAACTGAATGAATGAATGAGAGACGTCAAACTTCTCAGGCTCCGTTTACACAACCTCCTCAAGTGAAAACGCTAAACTTTTGCTGCATTTTCGCACCGATAAAGCAACTCTTTGAAAACGGCTTCCTAGGTGGAACATTTTGAAAACGCTCCGTCTCCGTGGAAACGAGAGAAAATACAACTTTTCTGAAGAACAACAATCCAACTCGATCGGTGTTCTCCCATTGTGAATGTTCAGAACGTATTGTTGTTCTCCGAGTGTAGTTTCGTTACAAAAACAACCAACAGCACCCACTAGTGGCCCAACATGAAAACTGCATTGTTTCATGGTTTCTGCTGTTGGCGTGTAAACCCGAAACTTTTTTAGCGTTTTCACCTGAAACTTCCAGTCTGGTTGATCAGGAAACCTTGACGTCTTTCCCTCCGGTGCCGGTCTGACGCTGTTCCTCCGCTCAGGTAAAGACGACATGGAGATGTGCGAGCTCAGTCTGGAGGAGACGGGTCTGTCCAGGAAGCGCGGCGCCGAGATCCTCCCGCGGCAGTTCGAGGAGATCTGGGAGCGCTGCGGCGGTGTCACGTACCTCCGCAGCGCCATCGAGAGCCGGCAGGCGCGGCCCACCTACGCCACGGCCATGCTGCAGAGCACGTTCAAGTGAGGAGGAGGAGGAGGAGGAGGAGGGGGCGGGGCCTGGCCCGGCCCGGCGCTGCAAACAAAGGGACGAATGCACCAGCTACCTGACGGACGGCGTGAGACGCGCTGCACCAGGTTGTGACTGCAGGGCGTTTTTCTTTGTCTCCACTTTCCTGTTGATTTCTTTCTTTCGGTCGACGAGTTTCTGTTGGCGCCGGCGTTCGGCTCCCCGGCGGTCCGGGGGGGGGGGGGGGGGAGCTTCGTGTTGAACCCCTATGCAGAAAAAAAAAAATCAAACTAAACCACCGCCTCCGGTCGTTTTTGCGCTCCGTAACACTTCTCTGAGTCTAACTACGAGGCCTTAACGCTACTTTAACAGGGTTTAATCGCCAAAAAGTAGGACTTTCTTTGTGTTTTTGTTGGAAGCTGCCTCCCCGAACCAGAAAATCTAAAATTCCTCAGTAATGAAACATTCCTGATGATTCCTCTGAGTGCAGCAGGGAGCTGGTGATCCTCTCCTCACCGCCGACCTGCTGACGTCTCCTGGTGATTCTCACAGGGCAAACAGAGAAAACTTGCACAAGGGGGCAGCGCTGCACCACTCCATCGCTCCACTCCCGCTTAAATCCAATGTTTGCTCTCTTTTTTCTTTTTGGTTTTGTTGGGACCTTTTTGTTCTTCCAGTCGAATGTAACTCCAGACCTCGTTGATTTGCTTGGTGATTCCTCTCGTCCTCCATCGCGTGATTCTGGTCAAAGTGAATGAGTCTGAGACCAAACGTTGGGTTTTTACTTAATTTCCTCTTTTTTTTTTTGTTTGTTTGTTTGTTTTTGAAATCTTTCGCTTGCTGATTTAGTTTCTGAGGCAGAAAATGTGAAATAATTATGCAACTGCTGGGGCGCGAGTCCACACGTTGCTGCTGTTTGGGATCAGCGCTGCAAAAAAACAAAACCAACCTCGAACCACTCGAGCGTTTTGGTCTCTCCGTCTGGCTGTTTGGTTCGAGGAACCTCCCGATTTCTGATCTCTGTATGGAGACACTGGTCAACCTTTAACTGGAACCTTCCTACGACACTGAATCTTTTCCCCGCCGCGTCGCTCGTCATCTCGTTCCTCCTGGAGAGTAAAAAGTTGAACCTTTCGAAAAGGACACGCGAGGTCGTGACGAGGAGCAATAAATTCAAAATAAAGACGAGGGTTGAGAAAGAGAAGCTCCAGGCCCGTTCTGTCGCGTAAATAAAAACCAACAACGAAGGACAATCCGGGACGTTTCCTTCCTCCAGACCGTCGACCTGCATGTCGTTTGACTCCCGTCGGAAAAGGTTGAAAATGAAACGATTAGTTAAAGGATTCTCATGACCTCCGTGTTCGTGTGCGAAACCTTCAAATCTCCTTCCACAAGCGTCGAAGAAGAAGAAGAAGAAGTGAACTCGCTGCGGTCCGGTCCTCGTCACAATCATTCCCCGGGAAGCACTGCCTTTTGTCCGCCCTCATTTTTTTCTAACGCTGATCTCTCTAACTGATGAATAAATGCATTCCATGTTTCACTCACCTGCTGCTGCTGCTGTTGTTCTTCCACCTTCGGCGTTCGCTCACTAAATTCGGGCGTTTTGGGAGAATTTGAAAACCCGGAGGACTCCGGGATCGGGATTCTCCCCGACACGTTCCAGAACCCGCGCGGTCTGGAACTCTCACACTTTTTTACAACACTGCCACATTCTAGAACTCTGACAAACGCCAGGATTTCACAATCTCAGTGTTTAATAATGAGGAGTTTGGAAGAAACAAGAACACAAGTTACCAAATAACATCACTTAAAAAAAAAAAAAGATAAAACACAGCGTGTTTCCGGATCACAGTTTGTATTTCAGCTACAGTTTGTGAAACAACACAGAAATGATCTTGTAAGAAAAGTTCTCGTTACAGTCGATGAGTATTTCAGGGTTTATTTGGGGGGGGTTTTTTCCCCACAAAAGCAGCAAAAAATAAAGAAGTTAAGATGAAAGTGAAGAACAAAGAATCTTATTTACATGAAAACAGGTGACAGAGGAGTGCAGGTGCAAAGTGATGATCAAAGGGAATAGTCGGGATCATTTTACGTTCTAATTCACTGGAAGGTGGTTTATGTGACTCTTCTAACAGATTCCAAGTTACCAGGTCATTTTCACAGGTCGCGAGAGGAAGACAAGAAAACGTTCACTACAACCGAACGTCATTAGAAATATAAACACATTTATGAGTTCTTACTTTAAGACTGGCATTCCAGCAAGTCCTGAGCTCTTTCACACTGATTTAACTTTTTCTTAAATAAAAGCAGTGACGGGGAGTAAATCTGGTTTGTTCCTTCAGACGTTTGGAACTCAAACGGTGAGGACGTTTCTCTCGTTTCTGCCGAACGTTTCCCGACCGCCGGTGTCGCGGCTCGACCGCATCTTCAGTCTGGACGTGTAAGGTTCAGGTGCACAGCAAGTCACAGAAGCTCCAGATTGATCTAGCAACAACAAAAAGAAAAGCTTGTGGTGGTCAGAAGTCTTCCTCCTGACCTCTGACCCCAGCGCACTAGTGTCTACACACACACACACACACACAGCAGGAGTCCAGAAAGTGTCCGGTGCTGCTGGGCCGGCGGCGGCGCTCCGACCGAAGCTCCTAACCTGGATTAAAGTTTTTTTTCTCCCCCCGAAACGTAGTTTTTAAGCTCTGAAGAGTTTTTTTTTGTTGCTGAAACCTCCTCGTCTCCGTCACCGATTTGTAATCTGATTACTGAACGAGGCCTGGAGGAGTTGCTGCTGCCGAGTCCGGGTTCAGAGAGTCTGCAGAGACACGAGGCCACGTTACTTCTCAACACTGCTACAAGATCTGAAGGGAGGAAGTGGAAACGGCAAAAGCAAAGACGCCAGGAACATGAAGAGGTGATAAAATATGAAATGAAAACGTTGATGTTCATTAAAAATGTTTTGAACTCCAGAGATCTTTCACACTACCAACCTATAAAGAAGGTTAAAGAGTTTTAACCTACAAACGGTGAAATATTAAGTATTTTAGTGTTTTACTCGCAGTATTTTGCAGATACATTCAGGTACAAGTTATAAAATAAAACACGTTATTTGGAGTTCATCGATTGTTCATGAATGGAGGCTAAAAGCCGTTTCTTTTTTGTTGACTGAGAATTAGTTTGAGGCGTTTCCTGTCCCTCCGTGTGGTGCACCCTGCGGTGCTTCAGCTTTTATTTCTGTGGATTTTGAACAAGAGGCAGCTGAAGCTCCCTCGCAGCCCGTCGGCCAATCAGAGCGCAGCAGAGGCTCGGACCTCTCGCCCCCTGAAGTGAGACGTGGGCCCGGGACCGTTAGTCGGTCCTCCTCCGTCCTCTGGGAGGTTTAATTACTTAAAAACACACACACACACACACACACACACACACACACACACACACACACACACACACACACGTAGGAGCATTGATCCGCTCTGGGCTCAGACTGGCACGACGGATTAGTTTGTCCAAATCACACAATCAGCTCTGATTTACAACCCGAGTGTCTTTTCCTTTGTGAGATTTAAGTCCCGGCGAGGCCTCGTACCTCCTGCAGTGTTCTCCGGCGCCGTCGCACATGGATTTCTTCTCCTAGCTGACCAGGCCGGGGAGGAAGGAGCCGCCTCGCTTCCTGTAGAAGGAGAGAAATGAATCAGGTGAATCGCTGAAGAGACGACGTCTTTGTGCTCGCGGGACAGAAGAAGAGGAAGCGTCGCAGGTATCGGGAGAGGATCTGCAAATACTGCAAATGTGTGCAAATGCAAAGGCGCCGCGGAGAAAAGAAGCCTGGAGAAACATGAAAAGCTCCTCCTCCAGCAGAGGAGTCAGCAGAACCCGGGCCGGGTTCTCTGCTCCGGGTCAAACGTCTGGAGCGACGCTCCACGCAGCTCAAAGACGAGGCGTTTTTATCCACCGGTCTGGGGAGGTCGCGAAGGCTGCAGAAGGTTATTTGTTAGGGTTAACCCTAACCCTAACCCTTTGTTTTCAGGTTTGGCTGAGGGGATTTCAGTCGGTGGGAGGAAGATGCTCTATGTCAGCTGACGTCAGCGCTTCTTCAGAGAACCAGGTTCACGGACACGATGACGAGAAGCAACAAAACAGAAAACTAACTTTTCGTCATGGCCCCCCGTTTACGCAACGTTTCAAGTGAAATCGCATCGTTTTTGTTTCAGCAAAGTTTCATGTTTAAACTGCGACGTTTTGAAAACGATGTCTGCTTATGTTGAAACGGCAGAAATGCAGCAAATGATGTTGTTTTCATGACCGACCACGAGTCGGAGCGTTATCACAAAGTTGTGTCCCCCCCACCCCCCGTTTCCACGGAGATGAAGTCGGAACATTTTCAAAAAGTGACATTTTCAGTACCTCTGAGCACTGTTGTCATGGAAACAGACACCCAGAACACAATGAAAGTTGCTGCTAATGCTAATCATAGCTACCTTTGCTACGCGCTAATGCTAATGCAAGTCACAGAGGGACGTCTTTGTTGTTGTCATGACGACTGAGTCAGTGCAGGAGGACTGAGGTAAACAGCAGCTTATGGAAATAGTAACTATTGACAGATCAGACCAGGATAACGTCAAGAGTAGTGAGCTCTATCCATCCGTCCATCCCTCCATCCCTTCTTTCTCCTGTAACTTTTCAACTTCCCGCTTCACTCCTGGCTGTTTATTCTTCCTATAATTGTTGCGTTCACGCCGACCTTTCCTTTGATTAAGACTTAATGACTTTCTTAATTTCTTATTTACACTTTCAGTTTCCCTTCAGGCGCAATAAAAGGCAGCGAGAAGCGGAAAGCTTGTTTACGACTTTTACACACGACAGTCTGTTTGTTTTTAATAAGAAGCTGCAGGTTGCAGGCAGTTAAAGGCACGGCGCTCCGTCTGCAGCCCCGCAAAACACCTTTTAACACGTCTCTGGGAGGCGTGCAGGAAGCAGAGAAATCATCTGGCTGCTCGTTAGCGTCGCTCGTTGCTGAGTAAACACAACCTGAAGAAGTGTTTCAGCAGGAAGTCAAACTTTGTCCTGAACTGGAGATCAAATGTTACTGAAAGGAGTCGTCACCTGGTGTTCTTGTGTATCCAGTTTCACTTAAATTATCTTTAAATAATGAGAGAGAGAGAGAGAGAGAGAGCGACGAATTGTCATGGTGCTAGCATAGCCATAGCATAGCAGTACTTTGTTCACACAAAAAAATAAAAAACAATGTCTGAGCCGTCTACGAACATCCCTGCCGCAGAGAGACCCTGGAGATTTCAAAATAAAGGGTTATTTGTAAATCACATGGAGTTCACCGCACTAGTCCTGTTAGCTAGCAGCTAAATGTAGCAGCTGGGGGTTTATGCTATTAGCCTCCTGTGTTGACGACAACATCAAAATCTCCCGTTTTTGAGTTGCGCCCCCTTGTGGGTGAGTCTGGTTTGAACAAAAAGCCGAAAACAAAAAAGCTCAGTCAATTTCAAACTAAAAGTTTTCAAGTTTCCAACTGAAGTCCAACAGCAACATCTCCTTTAACCCTTTGGGCGATTCATCAAAAAGCCACACCAGGGTGTTCTAAGTCTCTGAGTGTTGACGCCAAAATATTACCTGCAATTGTTCAATAGAAGCTTTTGCTTTTACTTTGTCTACTTGTTCGGACACAGGAAGTACTAGCAAAGAACTATCACTTTGCACTTTGTAGCTGCTGTTAGCGCCTTCACAGCAGGTAGCAGGTGAAGTGACCCTGGTTGAGGATCTTTTGAGGCCCCGTTTACACGACAACGTTTCACGTGACAACACCTAATCCGTTAAAAAAAAAAAAGTGCTGCGTTTACACTGCAGCAGCCGACACATGGACAACGATGTAGTTAGTATGCCGGGCCACTGGAGGGCGCTGTTGTGTTCTGTTATTTTTCAAACTTTAAATTCTGGCGCTTTAATCAATTTTAATAAAGGTTTTTTATCAAAATGATCTAGAAAGCACCTGTCGGTTCACGTACGCCCCCTTGAGGCGAGGCAGAGGACTTGCCTACCTCACCTGCCGACTTTTCTCTGCACTTCAGCAGTACGATCAGACATTAAACACTGTAGAGCGTCACGCTGTACAACAAATATTTCTGTTCAGTTCATATCGGCGATATGCTGAGGAACAGAAGCGGGCGGCGTCATGTGACCCAGTTTGTACTGGATATGAGGTCAGATATGAGGCACAGCTCTCCACTGCCTCACCCGGGATTTCTGCCCTGGATTTGATCGCAAAATACTCAAATTCGGCAATTTGCACTTTATAAAATGTCAAAAATGTGTACTGAAAATACACCTTTAACACAAACCAGTGGAAAATAATTCGATATATTTTATGTACTTTTTTTCTTTATCATGATGCCTCCCCCCGAGGGAGAGTCTCAACTATAAAACTACTGATCTGGACGATAAAACTAGAACACTGACTGGGAGTCGTACCAATACCGGTCCGCCATGTTTGTTTACAACTGGATGTGCAGGAGGGGGGGGGGGGGGGGGGATGTGCAGTAACAGGCTCTGTTCCCTCCGGCGGTCTCTGCAGGAGGGATTAGTGACCGTGAAAGAATCTTTCCACCTTGGGAGCCGAGTAATAAACTTGTAGACACAGTGGATCCGCACACCAGTGTCGTGGAAACGTGGCCTCAGAGTTTGCATGTTCTCCCTGCGTGTGTTGGTTTAAGTCCAGTTTCCTCCCACAGGCCAGAGGCCTGGCGCCGCGGCGCCGCTGAGCAGAGGGCGAAGGTGATTGATCGCCTGTGACGGATTGACGACCCGTCTTCAAGTCGGCCCTGCGTGTTATTGTTCCGTCTCGTGTTCGGAGGGTTTAAATCAGGAGTTCCAGCGCGCAGTGAACAGATTTTCACGTGTGTGGCCACAAACGACAAGTGAACCGCATAATGATTTCCAATGACCTGAGGCTAAAGGAAATTCATTTCCCTGACATCCAGTCGATTCGCACGTGAAGCCAAGGACACGCTCAAGTAATTTTCTTCTTCCTCTTCCTCTTTTTTCTTGTCCCTCATGAATATTTGATGACTTTCTCATGTAGAAACCGGCTCTGAAATGTTCAGACTCCGGTAGCTCTTCTAACTCACAGGAGGAGGAGGAGGAGGAGGAGGAGTAGTAGTGTCGGGTTGCGGCTGCCTTGGATTTGCCACATTTCATTACCACTGTTGCTGTTGGGTCTATTCCAGCGTCCAGACCGAGGAGACGACTGCAGAGGAGCAGAAGCGGCAGTAAAACGGCGTCCCGCAGGTGAAAGCTGCAGGTTCCTGTTAATCTCATTTGGTTGCTGGTCGGCGCCGCGAGTCGCTGGAGGAAGCAGGAGTCTGAGTTAAAATCTCGTAATCAAAAGATCCTCTGAGAAACTCCGAAGGAGACCGAAGAGTCGTCCTGTCGACTCTTCGGTCTCCTCGCTCCACTGCTGCTTCCTCCAGGTTGGTTAGTTCCTCCCCGCCGTTCTCCAAAAAGATTCCGTCCACGAGTCACTATGAACACGGCTCAATATGAGAGCTGGTACATATGTCAGGCCTTTAGCGGCGCTATGACTCAACAAATACACCAAAAAATGAAGAAGAAGAAACGGAGCACATAGAAATTTAGAAGTAGACTCCTCCTCATAGATTTCTACATAACTCTAGGTTCTATAGGTCTATGCTGAGTCGCTTTCACTCGTCTTCTCACACACACACCAAACTGCTCAGACACCACCTGGGCAACGTCAGCGTCTCGTCCAAAGACGACATGAAGTGGGCAACGGGGCGACTCGGGTGTCAAACACGAGGCCCGCAAGAGGCTCCAAGATGGCCGCCAAACCGCCAAGGGAACTATGAACATTTCAAAGAAAAGACCTTAACACTGTTATTTTTGGTTGTAGTTTGGTTTTGTCAGGATATGGACATTTTCATCACCAATACTCTGCAAAACAACAAAGACAAACTGAAGATTAGAATTGAAGGTTAACAGGTCGGTGTTTCACCGGTTCGGTCTTTGGCGTTCGTGTCACGTTACAGTGTCAGACCGGACTGGATCGCAGCGTCTCGGAGGAAATCCTATTAAATTCGATCCAGTTCTGCTCACAGCTGCAGCCGCCCGTCGCTCTGCAGGTTGATGTAAAATAGTTCAGTTGAGTGATTATGCTCCAGTTCTTCTCTGCATGATATCTTTTCATTTTCTGGATGAAAGTTTAGTAGGCGAACGTCTTTCCGGCTCCCCACCCTGTAACGTTCTGAACTACTGCGAGTGTCAAACCTTAACACCGGCTGTGGAACTGATCTACTAACAGGAGGATCGAGTCTGACAGACGTATTAAACAGTCCAAACTGTCCATTGGGTTAGTTTTCCTCCATGAATTCTGGCTGTGTTCATGTGACATATTATATCTAAAATCGTTTTTAAGGTTTGAAGAGATCGGTTCAGTCTCTGCTGGACTCATATTTAGTTCTTCTTCTGGCTCCCCAAGACTTTTATTTGCAGACTATGTCATGTGTGGTTCTGCTTCTTATATCTCAAATCTTTTCTCAACGTTTAGTTTTTGAAAATGTCGTATAGAACCGGCCTGACTCAGGAATATCGAAGAGCTCCAGCCTCCGCTGTGTTTAATATTCAATCTGCCAGCTTCCTGACTGAACTGAGCACAGACAGACAAGTTAGGACAAGCTGGTTATCCTACAGACTGAAGCGGTCATTTCTACCCTACAAAACACAAAGACATCAATACATTTTATACAAGACATGACAAACCTGAAATCAGAATAAAAGAAGTGCAGTGCTTTACAACTCACAGATCACTGTGGATTATATATATTTAAGTCTTCAAAGGCGTTAAAACGGTCCTTCACTCGTTCATATTATGGTCAGAATCAAACGGCAAAATGTGGAAATGATCTTTAATTTGTCGACGCGTCGTTTGTTCGTCTGCGCGGTAATCCCGATCTCCCGAACTGATCCGCCACGGACCGAAGTGCGCCCCTGGTGGCCACTTCAAAATATTGCAGTTAATGTCATGATTTCTCAGCCGCTCTCCTGCTCGCTGAAAAGCACGATACAGATTGAAAAGAAAAAGAAAAACCGTAGCCTGAACATAGTTCAGTGAAGGTGCAACGGATGGGAAATTAACGTTCCAATGGGAGAATCACGGCGGTGCTCCGTGTCAGCAGCCGAGCCGCACGAGTCTAACAGGGTTGAAATGAGATTTTTCTGCCCATTGAGAGGCGCTTAATAAAGCGGAGAACGCCTCTTTTCCCCGTTAAAAATCAACTTAGCATTGATTTAGAGCGGCTGGAGAGAGAGAGGGAGGGAGGGAGAGAGGGAGGGAGGGAGGGAGGGAGGGAGGGAGGGAGGGAGGGAGGGAGCCCAGAACAAACATCTCATTACACACATTCAGAGAACGAGACACCGAAGTGAAAGGCAGAGGAACTGCAAACAACAAGAAAGTCAAAGAAAAGTTTCTCCAACCCTTCTTAACCGTTTCAGCACAAAGAGTCACGTCAAGCTATTTGTTGCTCCTTCAAGTAAACGTTAAGTTAATAACACTAAAGAAATGTTCTGCACCGTGTGGTGATGAAGATGAAACGACAGGATTGTGAAAACGTCCTCCACACATCCAGGGGGGATTTTTGTTTTTTGGTTTTTTTTCTGACTGTAAGTTGTAAAACCCAAATTTTATTCCATACAAATACACTAAAAGAGACAAATATCAGAAGGTACATACTGAAAAACTGTGTAACAAGAACTGGCTGCTGAAATAAACAAATCGCAAATATTTCAACGAGCTGCTAAAACTATTTATATAAAACTGAAGAAAAGAGGTGAAAGCAGCTCCGGGTAACATTTCAGCCCTTTAATATCACAATATTAGACGTCATGTTTCTCTAATGCACTCAGCTTAGCAATCATGCCCAATGCCAAATGATTCTTTTAATACACTCTCCTCCTCATACCTCCAGAAAAGCTGTGAACACTGGATTTATTCTTTTTTGACTGGAAATTACATTGCAGCATCAGAATAGTAAAATATCCACCACCATCTTCCTCTAATGCGCAAAGAACAGAAACTTGTTGTTTTTTTTAAAAATTGAACTCAAAACTCCTAAAAACACAGGAAACTGCACTGAGTGCGAAGAGCTGCATGTGACGACTGAAATCACGTTGTTCCTGCGAGTCATGGAGCGCCATTATTGTCCAGAAACTCATGAGAAAAGTCATGAGTGTTTCACGCTGGCGCGCCGGCTGGCGTGTTCCTCCGTGAGCAGCGTTCACTCCCACATGCAGCATCCTGCCGACCCAAATCCTCACAGGAGCACCAGATACGCAGGGTTAATGAGGAAATAGAGATAACTGCGGCGACTCTGAAGCAGCGGACCAAGTTTCGAATCATCAGCGAAGAAAACGACTGACTGTGGCTTTGATCGGCCCGAAATGTCTCTAAAGAGGCAGTGAACCTTCTTTTATACATAATATGGTAAAATTCACAGTAAATAAACTAAACGTGAGCTCAAACAATCAATTTAATCAAATATTAAAACAGTTGTCAAGTCATTTAGTCATTGAGTCGTTGCTTAATATAATTTTTTCAGCGAAAGCGGCCTTTTTCAACCAATCAGTTCTTGCAGCTGCCACAAGGTGGCAGTACTGAGCCTCCTGTTGCTGTAATCTACCATCACAGCAGGAGAAGCAGCCAATAGTTGGCCTTGTTTTGCATCACCTGTCCAGATTTCGTTCAACTTCAGTTTTTTTATGCGACATTTCTGAGTCAACACTACTTTGAAGCCTTTAGTATAAAAGTCTTAACAACTTTTTTTTACGTTCAATAAAGGATTATTATTGTCCATTGGAAGCAGTTTCAGAAGCATTTGGGGAGGAATACTTCTGTATAAGTTACAACTTCATCCAAAAATGTGGTATGACATGATTCATGACAATAAAAAATCAACCAATATAGTTTAATATAAAATATCACTATCAGATTTCCTGCCTTCAGGAAACACCAGTAAAGTTTTAGTTTCTGTTAAAGTGTAAAAATCTGAATCAAACATGAGGAAATAGTTCCTGTACGCCTTCTGCTTCCATCGTCAAGAATTGTATTTCATGTCTGCACCTGCCAGCCAGTCTTTACGACACCTTGCAGTTATTAAAATCTAAAACTTGAATTTCACAATTAGAAGCTTCGTTTGTCTTTGCCATTAGGCAGAAACTAAACATGTGCAGGCGACAGTGAAAGAAGCGGAACATATTGTCATTAGTTGTATTTGTGACACAGTGGAGCTTC
Source organism: Lipophrys pholis (assembly GCF_963383615.2). Lineage (NCBI taxonomy): Eukaryota > Metazoa > Chordata > Actinopteri > Blenniiformes > Blenniidae > Lipophrys > Lipophrys pholis. The sequence goes on from NC_137649.1 coordinate 5,277,401, forward strand.
ACAGAAAAGAGTTGCTGCGACACGCCTGCTTTAATTAGCACAACGTTAATTAAAATTCTGCTTTTTAGTCGTTAAATGTCAGCGGTGTTGTAACTATTTACTTATTTTAGCAATAAGTGATTACCATTCAGAGCTTGGTGACACAGATGCAGTTATTCATTATCTTCTGTTTGGAGGTGAAAATAGTTGGAATAGTAGTCGAATGCAAGTTTCAACATGAGCTTTACTTTGAAATTACAGAAATCAATAACGCTGTTGGGGAACTTATTGCTCGTTGTACATGAAAACTGTTGCACCAATTGTAATCTTTACTTCCACATTCTTTTTATTGAGCTCACTATAAGTATTAGCAGGTATAAAAGCAAAGAACATCGATGTTTGTTCTCTAAACTCCAGTTTAACGGAGCAGGTTCAACTGTTAGCAGCGACCAGTGTGGGCGGAAGAAATTATAAAGTAATGCCACTACTTTTAACATTAATCCACCTATTTAGTTACCATTACTGAAGCTTCATTTGTTTTCATCAGAGGTGAAATTATTGAGATAGCTGCAGTGGTGTTTTTCATTTGTGCTAACTGACTTTAGCATTAGTAGCATTTGAAGCTAATGACCTGGCTGATGTCTATTATAACATTTAACGACACAGTTAAATCATGTTTCATTTAGCATTAGCATTACCTCATGCTGTTGTCTCCCATGAAAAAACACCTTGTCACTATTTCACTAAACTCCAGATTATACAGTAACGCACTACTTTTGGCAGTAATCCATTAGTAACTGATTACTATTATGAATGTTTTAACCGTGAAGTGACTCTTACATCCTGCCAGCAACATGAACGACGTCCCACTTTAAGTAGCATTAGCTTTAGCCACAGTAGCTGTAATTAGCATTAGCAGCCTTTTCCTCAGGGCCACCCTTCTCTCACACGACAACTTTTTTAAGTGAAAGAGCAAAACCTTGTTGCATTTTGGGGGTTCGATTACAAGGAGCCACTGAAAACACAACTTTTCGAAAACGCTTCAAATCCATGGTGTGGCAGAGAGGTGACTCTCCGGGGCAAATTAGCTCTGTGCCCACAAAGTAGAAAACATTGTGTAAAGACAATGACACACAATGACGCACAATGCAACACTTGAAACGTTGAAACGGGTCTTGAGAGTGGCTCTTTGCACGCGAGTAGTTTATCAGTGACGCTTCTTTCACTCAGTGTCTTTGTTTCATAAATCTGTTTCTTTGAAGACGTGCTAACACGCTAAGCTAAAAGCTCAACAGCAATGTCGACAGTGATAAGATATGAGAATACAGGTATGCTCGTATTGAATGGAAGCAGCTGAACTGAAAGAAGTATCTTTGTAACATTTGAGTAAATACTCTCTTAGGTTACTTAATATTTTGTATTTGCAATTGCTTGCAGAAAATGTGTAAAAAATTTTTTTTTATGATTTTAGCTCCTTCTTTACACTGATCTTGTCACATCCCGGCTATATACTGGCAGGTTTGTAGACAAACTATGAAGTGAAGTGTCCTGTAAGTTTTGCATTCCGTCCATTTTCAGGACTTTATTCCCTGCAGCTGTTATTGGACAGTGACGACGTGACTCTTTACCTGCACACGGCTCCGTGTCCTGGGACTATGTGACACTCCCCCGCTTGGCAGAAGTCCGGCTGCAGGACGCAGACGCTCTGACAGGGCAGCCCGTCCACCGACATGAAGCCCGGCTCGCACAGGCACTGCGCCTCCCTGGTCCGGCCGTTCACCACGCAGCGGGAGAACTCGTCGCAGGCCAGGAACTTGCAGGGATCGGCCTCGTCGGCTGCGAGGACAGAAGGGGTGAGGGCATTAGTATGCACGGGGAGCGGCGTCCACTCCTCTCGCAGGGAGGTGCTGAGGAGCGTTTGATTTTAATGAGATCCTCGGCTTCTGTTCTGTGCTGAAATGTGAGATTTAGCCTCTGGCGCGGACGGCTTCCAAGACTAAACGTCAGATACGCTCGGGGGAAATCAACGTGTTTGGAGGGTTTCGCGGATGAAGTGTGCGGCGTGTTGTAATGCCACAGCGTGTGGTCAGTATCCACCAACACATCAGGATGCATCAATCTGCTGGCTTCAACGTGAATGCAGTCAGGCGCCGTAACTGGAGCCCCATCGACACACCCCGCATGTCTCATTTATCTCATCACACTTACACTATCATATCAGTATTTCCCAGATGGATCTAACTTGTTAAAGTCGAAGAGGAAGCCGGGGTTCTAATTTATTTCTCCGCACAGCTCGGTTTCATCATAGCACATCTTTCTAATTGGCAGCAAAATGGGATTTTTAGTTTTACTATTGACATATGTTGAGTTAGATACTTAAAAACATGTCGTCAAACAAGAGAAAGTAAACTAGCCTCGTGTCGCTCCCTTGTAATACCACTTCGTGCCACAAGATGATGCAGTTTCCTCTGCAAGAACGAGCGTCAGCGTGACGTTAAAGACCAGATCTGAATGGTACTAAACCTGGCATCAGTCAATAGTCTTACACGCGTGCATATTATAAAGTAAAACTGCTGCTTCTTGCAGTATTGAATTAGTAACTCAGTGCCGATTGGAAGTAGTTATTGAAGTCTCAGTTTGCTTGAAATATTTTAATTGTGGTGAAAAGCGGAGAGCTTCAGAGCTGCTGTTTCTCTCTTCCCTGCTGACGAGCGAGAGCTGCTACTCTTAACATTTACTATTTCCTGTTTACTGACGGAGGAATTACTGTATAATCCTGGACGAAGTCGGAGTAACTCAGTCTTCTTGACAGTAACATAAACGAGGTTCCATCATCAAATCAGTCAGTGTCCCGTTTTAAGAGCTCTCTGCGGTTTGGTCGTCAATCCCAGCAGTTTTGTTGTTGCTTCTTCTTTTTTCATCTTTAGTTCACGAATTAGTTTCTTTCAGATTATAGAGCATCTTCCTCCACTAACTGATGTAACTTCAACCAGTCATTGTACTGACCCCCTCAGGGTCGACAGTTCAGCTGATGTGTCGGTCGAATTGATCAAACAGGCAAAAAAATAAACCCCCAGAGACTTAAAGTCACGAGTTATACTTTTAAATTAAATGAAGTAAATATAATCAATCAAGTCTTTTTTTTTCTCTCTTTTGTAGTCAGAAGACACTTTGTTCCAAACAAAGTCCCGTGTCGTTGCACAACACTCCTTTTTTCTGTGACAAAAACACACTGAATGGTGATGAAAAGCCCCAAACGGCACACATACGGTTTCCAGAAACAGAGTAATTATATTCATTAAAATTGCTCCGATTTGCAGAAAATCTTTTGAAACAATGGTGCTGCAGCTTTCCCCACTAATGGAAACACTTCTTCCTCTTCTAGGTCGATGCACAGACGCCCGAGCGCAGGACGTGATATTGAGCATTCTGCATATTTAAGAACAAATGGCCTCTCGTACAACATGACTGTTTCAGCACAAAGCGTCTCCCCGAGTCAGGAGTTCGTCCTCAGAGACTAAAGATGTTGCAGCGGCGCTCTGTTCTCTCCTCCTCCTCCTCCTCCTCCTCCTCCTCCTCGGTCCTGCAGCTCGCTCCTCATCTTCATCAATATCCCCCCAGCCCTATAATGTTGGGTACAATCCCGCCGTGTATTGGTGGGGCTGACATATAGACCTAATTACCGAGTCTAGTGGAATGTGTTTGTGAGCTCTGCTCCCCGCCTCAAACTCATCTGTGGAGAATATTACAGCACAAAGCTCGTCCCGTCTGAGCTGCATACAAAGGAGCCGGGCCGCTCCGGAGATGTGTGTTATTACGAGGCGCTTGCTTTGTGCTTTATCTCATGCATAAAAAGATATCATGAAACATCAGGAAACAAACCTGCGCCGGGGCGGACAAAACAAGGCACGGTCCCACTCCCCGGCGCGACGTTAGCAGAGTATGAAGTGGGGGGTGAGCTCAAGCGACGGCTGTCGATTCAGTGAACACGAGGAAAGCCGATACGGAAGCTGATCCTCGAGAAGAGGTGAAATATGTTTGGCTGATTTTAGCCTCCATCAACACGTCCAGCTGCAGCTGAAAGCACTCGGGTGCAACGGTTTTGTGGTTTGGGTGTTTGTTCACACGACGACGGTGCTCGGAGCCACTGACAATGCAACTTTTTTTGTGCATGCGCAACACGGTTGTAGTAAATAGTTGTTCTGCACATGCTCAGTAGATGGACAGTAATGTAGAGTAGAGTATCATGACTCCCAGTACAGATTCTCCTGGACTTGCTCGTTTTATTTTGACAGTCACTGTAATAACAATCCAACTCGGTCGTCTGTCCACTGGAAATGTCTGTGTTCTCGCGTTGTCAATGTTTACAGTGGATTGTTCTCTGCGGCATGAAAACTACATTATTTTCAGCGATTCTCCTGTTCCGTGTAAATGGACATCGTTTTTAAAATGTTGCCGTGTAATTGCAAAACTTTTCAAAAAAACAAATACGCAACGACGATACGTTTTCATCTGAAACGTTGTCGTGTGAACGAGGCCTTCAGCACTTTACGAAAGCTTTCCTAGCTCCTCTCTGGATTCTATAAAGTCTTTAATCATACGCAATTCTATTTTCAACAACGTGTGAATGAGCAAAGCCGATAGTGACCTTTGACCTTTGCAACCCCTTCGATAATACGGTCGATATTAAAAGTACCAAAACCCACCGACGCTACAATCAAGAGTAAAACAGGACCGACCAACTTCAAGCACGTCAATGATTCAACATCTTATATCAAAATAGAAGGGTTTCCTCCAAATTAAAAGACATTAAAGATTAAACCAGGGTCACAAATCTTTACATTTTTACACTTTAAACTTTACTTTCTGACAAAAAGCGATATTTTTTTGCATTGCTGAGATGCTTCAATAGAAGAATCGCTGTCAGTAACAGATCACATTGGAGTGGCTGGATCACCTGGCTCGATGTCCAGGGAGCGCGTGTCGATCTGGATGTGCAGGTTCTTGGCGGTGTCGGAGCAGAACTCCTCCAGGACGCACTGGACGGCCTCGGTGACGTTGTACGGCACCGACTTGGAGAACTTCATCTTGCTGTTGACGACCACGCTGCCCTTCCTGAAGTTGAGGATCTCCAGCTTCTTGAAGCCCGTCAGGTTGGCCTGCAGGTACGGCATCAGCTGCAGACAGACCGAGAGGAGGGGGGGTGGGGGTGGGGGGGGGGAGGAGGGGGGGTGAGGTCGCTGTCTGTCTGTCTGGAAACACAATTTCTGATCCCAAATGTCTGCGCGCTGCCTCGAGGGAACCCGAACGCTCCTCAGAGGCAGGAAGCTGTTCAACATTTGACAGTTAATTTGATATTAACGACCAAATGTTTGGTCTCATTCATCAAATCGCCTCATCTGTTATGCATGAGAAGTTGCAGGAGACACTCACACGGGGAATATATTATAAGAAAATTACACATCCACTCCGAACCAGAGTTCACTTTTTACTGTTCAAACCGTTTGCAGAGCTGGAAAACCACACCAACCTGCACTTTCCCGTGAGTCCAATGGTTTCCTCTGTTTAAATGGTAAAACGCTTCCTCATGCCTGTGCTTGAATAAACGCATCCAGTCGGATTATGCCCTGCAATTCATGTGTGCCAATGCAAATCTCCTCATTCACATCTTTTTCCACTTCCATTCATGTATTTATTGGACGAATTAAAGATTCATAGTGCGAGCCGTGGACGTGACGTAATGTCTTTTAAATCATAGTCGCGTCTCTCAGAGGAGCAGGAGAAATAAAAAATCAGCCGGCTGGTGGAAGTGGCCGTTTTTAAAGGAGATTAAAGTCATATTTTAGGCTGAGCTCTGGACGCGAGTGCATCAGGTGGTCTTTGAGGGAAACTGCCACATCGCTCCTACGTCTGATGAAAGTGGCAGCAGAAAGCATGGTGACGGGCTCCTCATTACATATCAGGTGAGCTGGAGAGGAAGGAGACGTTTAACCCCCCCCCCCCCCCGTGTCCTTCGCAGTGGTTTGTTCCATTTTCCTGGACCAGTGGAAGTGTGACACTGTGCAGTGATTTTGAGAAGATGTAGAAAAAGAAGAGAATATCCAAGCAAATAAGGATATAGGTTAAAAAAATCATTGAGAATGGTGGAAATATATTTATATATATATTAGGGATGTCCCGATCACACTTTTTTGCCCCCGGTACCGATCCAATTTTAACAGTCTATTTTTGGAGCAACTAAGACGTCTGAAGCAAAAAGCACTATTGGCAGAAGCTTTGTTTAGCTAGAAATTATTGTAAAACTCACTTATTGAATCAAAATTCTTCTCAGAATGACTTAAACATAAATGCTCTTAGGCAATGTAACTTCTTTGTGTATCAAATTTCAGTTTAACTTAAAGCAGTATGAGAGGTTTGACCTGAATGGTCACGAAACATTTACATTTCAGTGTGAATTATAAACACTTAATTCCACTTCAAAGTGGTAAAACCTGTTTGACAAAAGTATTCTGAACATAGTTCTCTCTAGAACTTACTCAGAATATCCCCGTCTCCCTTCAAACTAGAGTAACCTTCTGGGTAATTTTATTTGCCATATAGCTCCCCTGTGGGTTATCCTTTATTTTAGAATCCTTTATTTTAAAGCCGCACCGAGTTTGCTGCTTCAGTATACCTTTTTCTTTAGTTGTTGTTGTAAACTGAGGGAACATCCACACGACGAAAAAAACGATCTTTTTCCACCCTGGCCTTCTCCCAAACTTCCGTCCACACCTCACTATGAACACGACTCAACACGAGGCTTCAGGACATGTAGTACACATGCCAGGCCTTTAGGGGCGCTGTGACTCACCAAACACAATAAAAAATCAGAAGAAGACAGACCACATAGAAATGTAGAAGTAGACTTCTGCACATAAACGCATAAACCACTAAATATAACTCTAGTTTTATAGGTCTATGGCCCCGCTCCGCCTGCTTCTAGCTTCTGCAGCTCGACCGGAGCTTCTAGTCCCTGATTGTTCTGGTTATTAGGGGACGTTGCGGACCGCGTTCTTTTTTTTTAGCTTGGCGGGATGATCAGCTGGATTTGCCGATTCCCGATCACTCACAAATCACCAATATTGACCCCGATCCGATATCTACCGATCTGATCGGGACATCCCTAATATATATATATGTATATATATATATATGTATATATATGTATACACACACAAATAAACTAAGGCCTTATTCACTTAAATCTCAATACAACCAAATTGATCAAAGATTTTACAAATATTCAGTCAGTGGCTGAGTATGTGCGTTTGTGAGTGCGTGCGTGTGTGTGTCAGTGCGTGTGCGTGTGTGTGTGTTGAAGTGATAAATACGTTTATGAGTGATTCTGGCAGCGACCGCCACTGATGTGATTACGTTGTTTACTGAGCGGACACAGTAAAGCAGCTACGGTTTGTTTCAGTCATCAGTTTTTCTTCACTTATTCATTCTGACACACACACACACACACACACACACACACACACACACACACACACACACACACACACACACACACACACACACACACACACACACACAATATCTCACTTCAGTTGATCTTTACTGAAATGTAGTTTCAGAATATAGATCCACTTCAAAACAAACTGATGTTTTAATCTTTTTCCCACAACTTAACGAAATCCAGATTTCATATTATGCGCAACGTTAGCAGATGTCAACAAACCCATATTGTCACTGTTAAGGAGCGTGAATAGCGGCCATTGTTGTTATTGTATATCTACTCACGCATGTGCAGAAGAACAAGTTACTACAGCCGTGGGGCTGAGCATGTAGCCATGTGATTATATCTTCCCCCGTTTCCACGGAGACGGAGTCGGGGCGCTGTCATAAAGTTCTATCTTGGGAGCTGTTTTCAAAAAGCTGCACCGTTGTCGTGTAAACAGAACCCTAAAACGCAACACAAGTTTTCCACCTTCACCTGAAAATGTGTAACCAAAGCCTTGGATGTCCTTGGGGGGGTGTTGTTTGAGTTTCGAAGATGGCCAGATATAATTATAAAAATTTAATGTGCAAATGTTGAAAAGAAAAATGTCATGAGCCACTGGTGTAAACGACAAGGCTGGATTTTATTTATTCCAACGAGGACAATCGATCTATTTCACATTAAAACATAAAACATTCAAACCAACTGTGTGGTTCGAAACTCTGCAGGAGAATATCGATCTATCTAGAGAGAAAATGTCTTTCAGTGCTGCATGTTTGATGGAATCCTATTTTTCCAGACTATAAATTGTATGACTCAAGTGTTTTTGTCCACAGAGCGGCTGATGGAGTCACTCTGAGGCTGACAGCTATTCCTCGTCTCTGAGTGACCGCTCCAGCTTTACATCCCAGCCGGTAAACATCAAGTCCCTGCAGGTTTCCCCTTCACGTTCACACAGGCAGAATTAATCAAGCTTAACGGACTCACGTGCCGATTGATTCTTATTGGGTCTGATTTATATCATCACCATGCGCAGGTCATTGTGACGAAGCTCGGAGGAGGACGCTGCACAGTCGGGCTCTGCTCTAATATTCACCCCGGGGAACTTCCTCGCTCTATCACGGGCTCCTAATGGCGGCCGCTGGGAGCATCCTGCTATGACTGATGAATAAAAGCCATTCAGTTCGACTGTAAAATATGTTGACACCACAGAAATGGATTTGTGGCTGTCAGTGTGAACAAATTAGTTAGGGAGAGAATCCTGGATATGGAATAAAATGAAGCTTTGTCTTAATAGTGTTAGTGTTATGCTGTTTTTAGTTTTTTTTTAAATATCAGAAGAATCTGAATCATCTTTTCTATTTGATAGACGTCATATTTATATATATATATATATATATATATATATATATACACACACACAACTTCATGCATTTTATTGTTCTTTTAAGTTTTCTATCTCTTTATATATTTATTTGTGGCACACCCACGGACAATGACAATAAAGACAAATCTGATTCTATTTCTAGTTCATTTTTAAGTGGATATATATCATATTATTTGTGTTTATGTCAGAGCAGGTGAAATATTTCTAGGTGTTATTATTGTCGGTGGTGCTGATGGCATAATTCTTTTGGTGCAGACTATTAATAACATAATTTATTTAACTAATTATTCATGTGTTTTCGCCTAATTGTTGTCATTTAATGATAACAACAGTTATTATAAAATTGTAAATATGTTGTATTTCTTTCTTATTGTTTTGTACGTCTTTATTTAGTGTAAGTTTAGACGTTAACCCAGCAGCTGCCCATCAGGTCTGACCTCCAGGGTAAACACAGCAATGCACCAAAGTGAAAACACACCTGGACAACCTCGTTCAACCCTGAATCATACCCTGAGTTAGCAGTTGTTAAAATAATAGAAATGCTTAGACTCTCGGAGCTTCAAGCCCATTACGCTGCTTTATTATTAACTGGAACGAATCAAATCGTTTGCAGACGACACATTGCTATTAACTCAATATATTTTTTTTTTCTTGTTAAGGAAATGTAATTAAATTGGGAGGTTCAACAAATCACTTATACATGCGGGGCTACATGGTGGATCGTAAGCAGTCCTGTTTCTTTTTTTTTTATCTTGTTAACTGTTGTACCTAAAGTCAGAAAGATGCCTGACAATACATTTTTGTCGAGGTACGCTGTAGTTTTCTTCTCGTTACCTTCACCAAGGAGGTTTTAAAATCACCCGCGTATATTTGTCTGTTTGTTAACAAGAGATCTCAAAACCCAACGAGCTGACCTTCATGAAATTTGTACAAAGGTGCGTTTTGATCAGCGGAGGAACCCACTAAACTGTGGTGGTGATCCAGATCAAAACATACTTGTTTACAAATTTTCATTTCGCTATACAGTATATTGTTACATGCTGAGCCTGTCACTTTAAGTGACAAGTGCATTGTGGGAAATGGAGTCGTGGCATGCTTTGGTTTTGGGAATGTTTTTTTGGTTTTGTTTGTTTTCGGTGCTCGGCAGCCGGCATGAGCCACAAGCTAGTGAGTGAAACGCCATGATAAGCCGGGATTCTCAACTACGGTTCAGATGATAACCTGGAAGAAGGTAAGAATACTGTCTACTCTTGTGTTCTTTCAAATCGTGAACTAAAATCGTGGGATCACCAAACTAAATAAATGAATAAAGGCTGGATGATCTGGATGTGGAACATGTTTACCCTGATTGCTCTTGTTCTAAAGTAAAATCATAAACACCAGGTCATTATTGGAATTGAAAACCAGTTCTCAATTAACTCACCTGGTAAACTAATGGTCAAATAAATAAATGAATAAATAAATAAAAATTGTATTTTGGAAGTACATTTTTTGATTAAAAATGATGCCTTTACTCTTTATTCTGAGCTGATGAGATAAGCTAAATTCATGGAGGAAATATTACTTCAATTAATTCCCAGTATGGTGACGGTGACCACTCTGGACTCTACGCTTTTCTGTGTGGGCTTTACTGTTCTACCTGTGCATGTGTATATTTTCCTCCAGGTCTCCCACAATTCAAGTGTCTCTACATTGTCTGTAGGTGTGAAAATACATTGTCCTCCTACGTTACCCGAATAAAGTAAATAGGAGCATCATCAGCTGAAACAAAATCTAGATTTGAAACCCAAATTGCCCAAATGCAGCCTCATGCAATTTCTTCTTAAAATGGTAAATCAATGTTAAAGAGAAAGTCCAAAACAGACGATCTTGGAAAAAAGAGTTGAGTGCAGGCGGCCGCAAGCCACGTCTGAATTAAAGTGCAGCCCGGCTGTTAAATGAAGGGATTCCCTCACCTTGTTCAGGGAGAATTACTAATCACAGCTGAATTCAACTGAGAAAACTGGCAATAAAATAAAAAGTCTAAGTAAGAGTGGGGCAGAGCGTCCCGCCGAGTACTCAGGTTGATGAACATGTATGAAAACAGTGACAGAAATATTAGCCAAGTTCCCTTTAAGAGACTGCTGGGGCTTGCTAATAAAGTGGGAGTAAATTGCTTTTATTTAAAAGAAAGATTTGTCTTTTTGTCCAGTGGTGCCGTTTATGAATAAACCAGATGGGGGATTTGGAGGTGGATAGGAAGCATTTTCCCCGCATGCTGGGCTTCCTTGTATTCATTGAGAAGAAATCATAAAACATAAGAGGCGAAAAAACATCGATTTTCTATATGACGCAGCGTTGCAGGATGCTGGAGTCGACATCGGCTGACTGACGATGAAGGCAGTCAAAATTAACAACATGAATTTAAGAAAAATAAGATATGAAGCTTTACAGTTTCCACCGCCATTCCTGTAACGACTGATCATCTTTTAAAAGTGCAGTGTGAATCCCTGCTTAGGCGACAATGAAGCTTGGAACCACTGAAAAGGCAACTTTTTGACATTGGCTCCCAAAGTAGAACTTTTTGAGAAAGCTCAGACTCCGTCGTGCGATGCACATTTTTGCAAACACTGCCACTGAGCACCACGGCCGTATCACATAGTTGTTCATAGTAGATGGACATGAACAACAATGTTTGAGTGTCACGACTCCCAGTCCATGATCTCCTGGGACTTGGTGGTTTCCAGCATTCCTAGTGTTTCTGTGTAAACAGACATCGTTTTCAAGACCCTATAAATGCAAAACGTTTGTGAAATGGAAAAGGAAAAACGATGCGTAGTGAAGGTTTTTTGTTACTCTCTTTACTCAATGGAACCATCCTGGACTCTCCTAATGACAAATCCCCCTTAACTGCATGGGTTTTACATCGTTGGTCACTCGGCTGATGTTTATGAAGATCCAGTCAATCCCATTGCGGAGTGATAAAACCCTCCACCGCTTGTAAAATGACAGAAGATTCACAGCTTGTCGTCTGTTTTCTACTGTGCGTTTCCCCGCCAACCTTTCCCCGCCTCGGTAATTCAGCCGAGTCATTGTTCTCAGTGAATAAGTGCTGCGTCACTCTACCTGCCCGAGCTTGAAATTATTCTCCCGCTTCCTCTGTTGGTCTGAAGCATCCAAACATTCCCGTTCGCGCAGCACAACAGCCTGCAGGTGTGACTCAGAAGGCTTCACTCACGGGGAAAAACAAACCAACAGGGGCAGCTGCTCGTGTTCATTAATCAGCTTTCTGTTTTATCCGTCAGCTCGTAATGAAATTCATCAGAGCGGGAGGTGGAGGTCGGGCGGCAGTCAGGTGCTTCTTACCAAAGAAGCATCACAAAGCAGGAGAAAGAGGTCAGGAACGTAACAAGGCTCATTAGGAGTGATGTGAATCACAGAGGGGCGGTGGGATCTGACGCTCCAGAGATGCAGACGTAATCAGAGCATCTGCATGTTGTCTTTTCTTGTCAAGGTTAAGCTTTACATTGTGTTCTTCAGAATGTTCCTGTGTGCATAAAATCAGTATTTTGCCTCTATAACCAAGTGACACAAGTGATTTTCAAATAGATAAGATTTATGGATCCGCGTCCCGGGCTCAGGACTGGTCCACATATTTTGCGACGAACCCTAAACCTCTGAAATAATGGCAACAAATAGCAGAAGAAATCGACAAATAATTCATACTGGGTGTATAAAGATGTATGTTTTAGCTGTCCTTTTTTGTCACAGAGGTAGATATCCATCCATCCATCCATCCATCCATCCATCCATCCATCCATCCATCTATCCATCCATCCATCCAGTCAGTCTCTATGTCAACACGTGATTGAATGTTAGCAGATCTTTGTGTTGATTGGTTTAAAAGAGGTGAGCACTCACCAGGTCGAGGAAGGTGTTCTCCAGGGATCGGTACTCGGACGAGGTCTTGTTGAAAAGGCCGTCTGAGAAGTCCATGTTGGTGACGCGCAGGCTGAAGAAGACCACCAGCTCCCGGCCGTGGCTGGCCGTAGTGGTGGTGGGCGTGGTCAGGTACCTGAGCGGGGGTGGGGCCGTAGCCGTGCCGGGTTCCTCCCACACAGGCGGGAAGGCGCTCCCCTCCTCCGCGAGCTCGTTTTGGCCGCCGACCGGCACGTCGGTGTGGTCCAGCTCCACCGTAAGGTCCTGCACCACCTCCACCTCCTCTGGAGCTGCAGGCGCCATGCTGGTGTCGCTTTCACCTCCTTCCTCCAACACCTCCAAGTCCTCGTCGATGACAACGATGGCGGACTCGCCTGTTTCAGACTCGGTCTGTGCGGCGTCGACCTCAGCGGGGATCACAGACTCTTCTGCTACCTCAAAGAGTCCAGAGTCTATTGTCGGACCGGGCGCGTCAGTCGCACTGACAGTAGCTGCTGGAGGTGTCGGGACGGAGATGGGGACGGTCTCCGTCCCACTAGTGTCCATTTCTGGGGATAAATCACTTCCTCCCGTCTCCTCTGGGGACTCCTCTATCACTCCTTCTGGCATACCGTCATCACCTGGGCCTGTCACCAATTCCAACAGAAAACACGAATGAGCCCAAGCTAAACCATTTCTACAAAACATTATAGATATTAAATGCATAGATTAGAATAAAAATATCAGATATCATATTTTTGCCATCAGAAAACATTTTAAAGACTAATCAGGTATAGCTGTAGTTCTTATAACTTCTCAGAAAAACATATTGCAAATCAAGAAAATAAAACTCCCCGGAAGAGTCTTGATAAAGTCATTTTATTGAGTGTTTTTTATATGTCATGGAGTTTTGACGCTGTTGTGTTGATCATTCATTTTGATTCAAAGTACTTGATTAGAGAGAAAAAAAAAAGATTCACACTCCAAGGTCCTTGTGTTAATTCTATCTTTAACAAAATGAAGATTAAATCTTGTTTTACATTTTCTTTTATCATCAGAAATCAATGCAAATGTGTTTTTTTGGGGGCAAAAAAACCCCATATTTTTCCTTTCATAAACTGGAGAACATGTATGATAAATGTTCCATATTTTATAAGCTAATGTTTGTTTTCTTCAGTAGCGGGCCGTCCGGACCTGCAAGACCTTCTCTGCAGGCCAAAGAAAAATATCAGAATCACAGACTATTTAAATAATTCCAAACTGTCTGTCCGCGTCCTCTCATAGCGTCTCCCCCGGCTGCGCTGCTTCCAGACATATATTTCCATATTAAAGCTTTTAACCAATCATATTTTAGTCATCACCTGTTACCAGGGTGAAGAAATCTGCCTGCAGTGTAAAATAAGTGTCAGTCACTGCTGCTTCAACTAATCAGATTTTGATATTGGCGACTCAGGGCCTGCTCGCAGGCCTCGGGTGACGTCAGCATATTCAAGCCCTCTGATTGGATCATCAGAGAGTTCACTCTCCAGCGAGCTGACGTCTGTAGCGAGCTGCACGAACAAAAATACAGTTGTGTTGATTTAATAGCGGTTTTGTCAAACTAAAATGACTAAAGGAAAAGATAAGGTGATTTGGTTGCAGAATTATTGTCAAAACTATTTTCAAGACAGATTTTTCCGAGAGGTCTTTGAACGCATCACAAAGCAAGGCGCTTTACTTTCTTCAGTACAACTTCCATGGCAGGATTCAGGATTATATCATTTGCCATCATATTATTTTCAAGACTACGAAAAGCTGACGTTCGTCACCCTCCTCGACGCCCCAGAAGTTTTGGGAATAGCAGCCGCCTTATTATGCAGCTGCAGCTGAAGGAGAGTTGAGAATTCTGGGAATTTTTCATCAGTAAAGGAATTTATTCTGGCTACACGAGTATCTATCTGTGATGCAATCGGTCTTTATACTGCATTTCTGCATGATAATATGGTTTCTGTAGCCATAAAAAAGTTGTTGAGGGGTGGATTGACTCAGACCAGCGCCAGGGAAGGCCTGGGTCTGAAATGCACGGCCCGCCACTGGTTTTCTTAGGCCAGTTTTCACTGCAATGTGATGTGATTGTAAAATTCACAGCTTTTTCACATTTCTTAGACTTTTCCATTCGATAGACGTTGAAATGGATGCTGAAGGTGACATTGTTCTCATAGTTTTTAGATTGAAATGTTGGTTCCTCGAAATAGATAAAAACAGTTGATTGTGTCGTATATCATATTGGCTTGTTTATCAGTCAAAACGATAACCTTCTGTTTGCTGTTACTCAGTTAAAAAAATTCCAAAAAATAAAATGAATATATATATATATATATATATATATATATATATATATATATATATTTTATTTTTAATTTATTTTTTAATTAATTAATTTATTTAATATTATTTTTTTAAGCAGGACTCATATTTAAACAGGCATGCAGTCCTTAAAATAGATCCTGATTAACATCAGAGGATCTTTAATTATTGTCAATTATCGTCCCTCATTCCATGACTGCCCGCCTTTAAGTAAAACACATTTCACGCTCCGGACACTTACGTACGACAGCTCACCTGAGATATCCACATTTAGGTCAATGTCTCCATCGCTGTCGGACGTTTCAGTCACTACGGCGAGTCCAGCGTCACGCTCTGTCTTTTCTGATTCTGTTTCAGGACTGGCATCGTTCTCAGACATTTCCGTCTCCACTGGGGGACTGGCGTCGTTCTCAGACGTTTCCGTCTCCACTGGGGGACTGGCATCGCTCTCAGACGTTTCCGTCTCCAGTGGGGGACGGGCATCGCTCTCAGACGTTTCCGTCTCCACTGGGGGACTGGCATCGCTCTCAGACGTTTCCGTCTCCAGTGGGGGACTGGCATCGCTCTCAGACGTTTCCGTCTCCAGTGGGGGACGGGCATCGCTCTCAGACGTTTCCGTCTCCACTGGGGGACTGGCATCGCTCTCAGACGTTTCCGTCTCCAGTGGGGGACTGGCATCGCTCTCAGACGTTTCCGTCTCCAGTGGGGGACGGGCATCGCTCTCAGACGTTTCCGTCTCCACTGGGGGACTGGCATCGCTCTCAGACGTTTCCGTCTCCAGTGGGGGACGGGCATCGCTCTCAGACGTTTCCGTCTCCACTGGGGGACTGGCATCGCTCTCAGACGTTTCCGTCTCCAGTGGGGGACGGGCATCGCTCTCATACGTTTCCGTCTCCACTGGGGGACTGGCATCGCTCTCAGACGTATCCGTCTCCACTGGGGGACTGGCATCGCTCTCAGACGCTTTCGTCTCCACTGGGGGACTGGCATCGCTCTCAGACGTATCCGTCTCCACTGGGGGACTGGCATCGCTCTCAGACGCTTCCGTCTCCACTGGGGGACTGGCATCGCTCTCAGACGTATCCGTCTCCACTGGGGAACTGGCATCGCTCTCAGACGCTTCCGTCTCTAGTGGGAGACTGGCATCGCTCTCAGACGCTTCCGTCTCCACTGGGGGACTGGCATCGCTCTCAAACGTATCCGTCTCCACTGGGGGACTGGCATCGCTCTCAGACGCTTCTGTCTCCACTGGGGAACTGGCATCGCTCTCAGACGCTTCCGTCTCCACTGGGGGACTGGCATCGCTCTCAGACGTTTCCGTCTCCACTGGCGGACTGACATCGCTCTCGGACGTTTCCGTCTCCACTGGCGGACTGACATCGCTCTCAGACGTTTCCGTCCCCACAGCAGCATCGGTGTTGCTTGTGGTTGTTTCCGTGTCGACTTCGGCTTCGCTCTCTGTTGTTTGTGTCGCCTCTTCAGAGCCGACATCACTTTCCACCTCAGTTTCAACACTGTCAGAGTCCTCCACAGGGAAGAAGTGATCAATAGCGGGGAGCTCAGCTTCAGGTTCACCTTCCTCTGAAGGCTGGATGCCCACAGGGATGATGGGTAAATTATCCTCCTCCTCTGGGTAAGGATTGTCAGGATGAAGATACTCGTCGACAACCTGGAAGGTTTTGTCTCCTAGGTTTAGGTGCTTCCTTCCGTCCAAAGGCCGCACATTTTTAATGGATTCGGCTGGTGGTTCCGTGACGTCTTCTTTAGGTTCTGTTTCTGAAATGTCAGCTGTCCCGTCCTCCGGTGATGGTTCTGGGGCATCAACGATTTCCTCTTCTGGTTCCATGACCTCAATGACAACCTCTTCATGTAATCCGGTCTCTGCTACCACCGGTGTCTCCTCTGCCGGTGATGAAGCTTCGACTGGCGCCTCCTCTGGTCCTGGACTTTCAGCCTCTGGCTCCAACATGTTCACAGATTCTTCGAGTGGTACTGAGATGGTTTCTTCCTGAATAACTTCTATATCTGGGTTTGATGTTTCAGTTACTTCTGGCTCTGGAGCATCCTCGACGTCCTCCTGCACTTCTTCCTCTGGTCCAGGAGCCACTTCCTGTTCTTTTTCCTCAGCACTCGTTCCAATCACTTCGATCACATGGCGATCCTCTTCTGATGCCGGTTCCACTTCAGCTGAATCAGCGACACCTTCCTCTGCTGTGTCAATCTCTTCATCTCCTTCTACCTCTGAAACCTCTACGGCTGTCTCTTCCACTGATGGAATCTGCAACTCTGCCCCTTGTTTAATGATTTCAGGTTCGGAAGCTTCGGGCACTGATTCTTCAGATCCTGCAGCTTCAACCATCTTTTCTTCTGGTGCTGAAATATCTTCATCTACAACCCCTCCGCCAAGTTCTGGCTCTTCCTCTGGCTCTGGGGTTAAGATCTGCACCACGTCTTCTTCAAGCTCTGGAGGTGGATCATTTACACCTTGCTCTGCGTCTTCTGTGGCACCAAGGGCGCCCTCATCTGGAACCAAAGCGTCACCTCCCTCTTCTTTCAAAACGTCAACGTGTTCCGATATAACATCCTCTTCTTTGTCTTCGTATTCTGGAAGGTTAACTATGATTTCTTCTGTGTCTAAAACAACCACATCGTCGTCAGTTTCTATCTGCAACTCGTCTTCAGGCTCTGAAGCTGCAGCTGCTTCGTCATCTGCTTGTGATTCTTCAGCTTCATCTGGCTCCAGCATTTCAACCTCTGGTACAGATACAACAGCTACTTCCTCATCCACATTTGTAACATCAGCTGTTTCTTCTGTTTCTAAAACTTCTGCTGCATCCATTTCTGGCTCCGACATCTCGACTGCTTCTTCCTCGGGCTCTAAAAGTTTGACTACGTCTTCATTTGATGGCGGAACATCACCTTCTTCTTCAGTTTCTGACGTTTCAAATGTTTCTATGTCCGGTTCAGGAACTTCAGCTTCTGATGTTTTAACTACTTCCACTTCTTTGTCTGGTTCCATAATTTCAATTTCTTCTGGTGTCGGCTGCAAAGCCTCAAGCTCTTCTTCACCAGGTTCCATAACCAACTCGGTCTCTGGTTCCAGCAGTTCCACTTCAGTTTCATCCTCCGGTTCTAAAACATCAGAAGGGTCATGGGGTTCGGTAGAATCTACATCTGTGGCTGTTTCATCTGGAAGCGCGTTGACTTCTTCGTCCTCGTGAAGGTTTGCTGTGGGGGGCTGGCCCGTGATGGCTGAGAGAGTAGTGACGGGCGGTTCCACGTCTGACGGCTCCACCCCAGCTGGAGCTGCAGTGAATAAAACCTGAGCGGTGGGCAGGAACTGAACCACGTCTGGCCCCGGCTGTCCTCTGTCACCGCCGGTCGGACTCGTGTCTTCCGCTGGCATCGCGTTCGGAGGCAGATTGATAATTGAGGCGTCTGTTTTCGGTTCGAGAATCACAGGAGGGGTAGGGATGAAGTCTCGCACAAGTTCGCCAGTTTCTTCGTGATGAATGGTTTCAATCTCGTGTGTAATGATCGGCAATTCCTCTTCCTCGCCTCCTTCATCTGTCTGCTCGGGCTTGCTCACATGAATCGCCGCTGCCTCATCTGTAATGTCCTGCGAGGCCGGGGGCTGATCGCTGCTTCCTGCTATGGAACCTGTCAACACTGTCGTTGTGGCTTCGTCTTCATCTGGCACGGCGGTGGGGTCCAGTAATGTCACAAGGGCATTTTCCTTCTCCAAGGGCGTGAGGGGAATCACCACCCGGGGCTTATCAATCTCCGGCTCGGCCGTAAAAACTTCAAACTCGTTGTGTGAATCGGGCTCACTGGACTGTGGGGAGATACAGTGTGAGAAGATGGGATGACCTTTAAAACGACACAACACTTTAATTTTGTACTGGTTCCCAACTGAGGAATCTCTTCAGCGTATCAAATCTTCCTAGAATCTACAGCAAAACTCTGAAATCATGCTCAGTTTCTCAGAAAACCATTATTTTTAATCTTAAAGGCTCCTGCTTTGGCAAAGCGATGAGACTGAACTTATCCGCCAGTGCTTCACTGTAATGCAACAGCAAATCAGAGATCAGAGAAAGAGTCCAGAGCTCCTTTTTTAAGAGGAAAGTAACTTAAGAGGGAACCAATGAGACGAGGTATGCATGTCGTTTAAAGCGTCACACCTCCATCACCCAACTGAGTTGGTTGTAAATCAGAAGGGCAGATAAAAACTAACCAGTTCTGACTAACTGTGAGTCATTTACAGTTTGTTTTATTGTACTCATTGGTCAGTACTGTCCCTGTCCAATACATAAATATATGAAAACTTTATAAAAAGTCTCTTACCTCATCCACTATGTCCACAGAAGAGGTGGACGTCAGTGCCGGCCGCTGAACAGTTTCTGTCAAAATAATTCGGATCACATGAGAAGTCAGTCAGTTATTTATCAGGAGAAAGACACGTACAGGAAAACCCGCTGTGATCAATTATCAGACAATGACGTCAGGTTTTCATCCTGCTCTAAAGCAGAGAATCCATCTTAACCATCATAACAGAGGTGGAAATGTGTTATGTAAGAGATGCAAGAAGCATGTTCAACCATCCACATCTGAGCTTTCACTGATCGTGCGAGATAAATCAAACTTGTTATTAAGATAAATGACCTCTGAATCACTGAATGAGAGGCAGGTTGTTTTTGTAATGCGATTCACATTTTGTGAAAAATCTACGGCAAGATAGACAGAAACAAAACGCCAAAGATAGTGAAATGCTATAAAATCCTCTTGAAAATGTATGTTTTAAGCCTTTTTTTAAATTTTTACTAGGAATTTGTGGTGCTTTCAGGTGATCAGAGGTCTCTTGTTTATAAACATGACACTTTAATGACCGTTAACGTCAGCATTATTTTAAGCTCCGGTACAGTGAAGCTGGTACTTTTACATCGGAGGTTCAGTTAAAAGTCACACAAAAGTTACTTTATCAAGTCACTTTTCAGTTGAATTTAGTTGAATTAACATTAAATTATTACTATTTTCTTAAGTTGGCTAATTAAAATTAATTATTACATAAATCTGACTTAAAAAATAAAAATAAAAGTGATTTCTAACTTTAACAGCATTGTAATGTATAACTTCACACATTTTTTTGACATTATTTTCCTGTTTTTATAACATGATTTTCAGCTGAAACGAGTCACATTAGAGAAAAGAAATCTGACAATAATAGTGAAATTTAAAGTTCTCTTGTTATTTTCTACTATTACTCCAACTTAAAACTAGCTCGTAATTTTCTTTCTGGGAGAACTTGTTCGTGAATGTTTATAATTTCTTCGTCAAAACTTTGAAACACTCATCAAAATGAACCACTTTCATGTAACTCCGTGTTTGTATGGTTTAAATTTGAACTTTAAATCAACTGAGAAACAAAACTAAAAAAGACAAAACGTGAATCTCAGAAATGAACACCAGTTATCAATAAGATAAGCCAATCATGGCTTTTGAGGTTCACGCTCTCTGAAGAAGTCATAACACTAATCATACCCGGCTCAAAGTTCAGTGAGTTCAGGTCGATGGGCAGCGACGCGTCTTCACGTAGAGCCTTGGTCACCATTTCTTTGAGCGCCGAGTCAGACGAGGCCTCGGGCGCGTCGATGGCCTTCTCCGAGTTCTCCGGGTTCATCTGCGGCGAATTGATCTCGAAGACGAGAGCGTAATGTACCGTGATTCCTCCCGGTCTGCAGATAAAGACACAGCGCCTGATTGTTGGAATCCAGACGTGTCTGCTTTCTATGAGTCGCGTCTGGGCGACGCCAGGACGTGTTGCAGCGGCGGATTCACTTCATTTCATTTCTGAAGCCTCGTGCAGAAATATGATTACATCCTTCAGCCTTTTCATCTTCGATTCTATTGTTTGGTCTTTTACAAGATGTAAAGTAACCGAACATGTGTTGGAATAAAAGGAGCAATTTCAATTCAAGGCCGTTCTTAAGAGTTCCTTCCTCTAACACAGGGGGGCCACATTCAGTCTTATTTCAAGTGGTTCCAGGCCCGTAAGATGATGACATAATAACCTTCAAATGTAAACTTTCCATCTTTTTCTTTCTTGTAGCACAGCGTATATGTTCTGCACATGCTCAGTAGAGACAATCGGAGCAATGTTTCCTCCAGAGTGTCATGACTCCCAGTCCAGATTCTCCTGGGAGATGGAAATTTTATTTTGACAGTCGCCGCAACAACAATCTGACTTGGTCGTCTGGCCACTAGAATGTTCGTGTATTGTTATTGTTCATAGTATATTGTTCTCTGTACACACGTGTTTGTGTGGTTTCACTACTAAAACAACTAACAGCGCCAATTTGTGGCCTGGAATGGTAACTACAGTACATCAGTGTCACCATTTCTGTGTAAATAGACATCGTTTTCAAAATGTTGCTGCATAAGCGTGGAATTTTTCTGAAACACAAACGATGCGTTTTCGCTTGTGACATTGTGTAATGAGGGCCGAACAGGCGACGGAACCTTTTAAACAAAAGCTTAAAAACCTTCCATTTAAAAAAAAAAAAAAAAAAAAAAAAACAACCTCTTCCTAATTGCCCTATATGGTGTTCCTTTTGAATTTAAAACTGTTTCTCACTTACCTTTTAAATTGTTTCTATTTCTTGTAGCACGTTTGTTTTAATGTAGAGTGCATTATAAATAACATTTATTATTGTTGTTGTTGTTATTATCAATATTATTATTATGGGACAGTGAGTTGGTTGATACTGATACTGGACAGAGAGAGACGGCAGCTCTGCAACTGTTCTCACTTAAAACAGGAATAACAAGGTCATAATATCGAAGAAACTCGCGTCTTACTGCCAAACGTAGTGGGATGTCGATGACTTCCTAATCATAAACACAGCACTGCACTGATCATCATGCAGGTTTTATGCGACAGCGTACAAATACTTAGAGATAAATGAAATCCGTGTGCTGAAAATGTGTACATTCTTCTGGATGAAAAGGAAGTCTGACCCTGGGTTTAAATCGCTGCAGCCGACCAGCGGAGGCAATCAGAAGTCGTGCGGCGCCGCGACAAAGAGCCGCACTTTTAAAATGCCAGGCATGAATATGTGTCGTTACACTTCAAGAGGCACCATCAAAACTTCATCAATATTCTGAACAGCTGTTGTCATCAAGTGAGAATAAGCTGATTTGCTGGATGAGACTGATTAGAATCGCGTTAAGTGTGAATTTCCTGGACGTAGGCTGGGTGGAGGCACGTTTCCATTAAGCTGCCGCGGCGGTGCTGTTTTCTCAAACATCCACAGTGTTGGTTCAGTTATGTCTGTGGGTGCAGCAGCAGCGCTTCCGTTGTCGATGGAGCGATGGAGCGTCTTCAAGAAGTTGCGTTTTTCAAAACTTGTCTTTTACCCCGCTTCCATGGAGACGGAGTGGGAGGGTTTTCGTCGGAGACGCCTTGAAGCAAAACATTTTCCCGTATTCTGGTCCCGTTCAGCATCGTTACCCAGGAGGCAGGAAGTCCATCAAATTTTGTGACTAAATATGTCCGACCGACGTTCCATTGAAGTGAGTTTCTCTGCATCTCGAGGCTCCGCCACCAGATAACTTTTCCTCTCATGATAAATGTCTATGTCAGACTCTCAGTGCTGCCTGTAGGAAAACTGTTAAGAATTCTCCAAGTTGTAGTTTATTGTAGGTTCCTGCTTTTATTCTGAAGTGGGCACTTTTATTGCTAAAGGCTTCCTTTCCTTCAGGTTGACTACACGACGCAGGTCGCTCTCAGTTTACATTCCAATGCTTTGCAATGCGAAGTCAAACAGTCTTTATAGACGGTAAGTGTTGAT
This sequence comes from Lipophrys pholis, assembly GCF_963383615.2. Taxonomy (NCBI): domain Eukaryota; kingdom Metazoa; phylum Chordata; class Actinopteri; order Blenniiformes; family Blenniidae; genus Lipophrys; species Lipophrys pholis. Next base: position 5,300,340 of record NC_137649.1, read on the forward strand.
GGACATGATTAGATGTTACGAGGGATGTTTGTTTACTGCATTTGATTTACAGTGTAAATAATGTTCATTTAGTTCTGGTTTAGTTCTAGTTTAGTTTAATGCAAACTCGTCACGCAGATTCTTCGTGCTAAAGTCTTCGTGCTGCGTCGTATGAATGCGCCACCGTATTCAACCGATTCCTTCACTAAAAGACAGAAACTCAACCGACGTCTCGTGTGCTCTCTGACCGGAGCCCTGCGGTGGTCGCTTAGGCCATGAATCAGCAACGCCGGTCGTAGTCCTCAACAAAAGCCGTAACGAGGAAGTGATTAAAACTATAAAAACTGACGCTGGTGTGAGTGAACTGACATTATTCAAGACATTTTTAAGATGGAAAGACTTAAATTTGCGATAAGACACCAACAAGGTGTGTTTTTGAAAAGACAGGAAAGACGTACGTTCCACTTGTACAACCGCCTTTTATCCACGGCCAACTTGTACGAGCTCATATTCTTCTCCTTGTTACTTCATTTGCACTCAAACGTTCCTGTTCTAGGGAGTTCAGTTGTTATGTTGAATTACCAGATTGTCTTATAATATGGTGGCAGGACTAATCCTTCATGTCTGTATTGTTCATGCGGTTTTAGATGTACAGCGGTAGATTCAACTGTAATTTACAGATTAATGAACAAAGAAGGTGAAGTGTTACGTTAATGAACATGTGACGTAAAATCCGAATGAAAAGAGAAAACAGTCAAAACAGCCGATGACCACCGGGTGTAGAGGTATTAGTGATTTGATCGCCTCGGTTTTGATGATCTTTCCAAAGGAAGGGAGCAGCTGCCGCCTCCTCCAGCTGGTTTCAAACAGGGAGGATGAGTTTAAAGGCGCGTGGCCACGGCTCAACACGCCACACCTGTTAGCGTTCCTGCCGTCACCTGGCTCCTAATCCCACAATCTGACGGCGGCTTTTCTTTCCTTCTTGGTTTTTTTTTTTTTTCCCGCTCTGATGAAGTGGATACAGACACATTATAGGCTTTCGTTCCACTTTTCAAGCGCAGAATTGTGCCTTGAACTTTTCTACTGGGAAAACCCGCCTTCATGAATATGAGACAATCTGCTTTTTTTCCTCCTCAGCTCACACCTCCACCTCAAAGACTTCCTCTTCTTTCTTCATCTGGCTTTCAGAGCTTTATCAACTCCCTGCTTCTTTGTGAGGTTTGATCCTCCCTTTCCTACATGACGTCGAACTAAAGCTTGACAAAGATACACAGACAAAGGAGAGCGCGGCCACTCGTTGTTTGAAGCTTCTTGTAGGTCACTGTTCTGCCTGTACGGAACATTTCAGTGTTGTTCTGCTCCGAACCCCCTTGGTTATCTCTGATTGGCTAAAACATTCCAGCGAAGCCAAACTCTGGCAGGCACCACTTAAGTCCCCCTCTCAGCTCAGTCATACTCAAAACTTTTTACCCTGAAAACATTTTCCAGGCTTCAATTAGACAAACACTGGTGGACAGAACCTCTCTGACCAACATACAGAAACAAGAGCGAGCAATGGACGATTCTGCTTTAGATTCTGGGAAATGTCATGTCCTGGTTTATCTTACTCTATTCAATGGTTTTTAACCCGACTTGAGACTCTGCTCCTGATTTACATGTTGCCATTAAAATGTATTTTACAGCTTTTTAAAAAAATTTTTTTTTACTGAGCACACCTCATGTTTTTATTCGATTTTATGTGCAGTACTTTGGTTCAGCTTCAGTTGTTTTTAAAGTGCTCCAGAAATCCAATTGAGTTGAGTTGAGTAATGCTATATAGGGCAATACTGGGAATTTGGGAATTTATCTTGTTTTTGTCGTATATTTTAAATCTTATATACTTCATTAGCTCCTTAAAGTCAGGAAAACCTTATGCGGGATTAATTACAGAATATGTTTAATAAATTACACGCTTTGACTGAAAACACATCATCTTTGTATTTTTGCAGAGAACAATCCAATATGAACACTAACGATTCATATGGACAAACAACCACGTCGGATTGGTATTACGGTGACGGTGAACTAGAAAACTACCAAGTCCAAGAAGATTATAATCCGGGAGTCACGACACTCTGGAGGAAAACATTGTTCTGATTGGTCATCGACTGAGCATGAGCAGTAAAACCTCCGGCCGTGGTGCACACGCACATTAATTTGTGTTTCAGGAAAGTTACAATTGAGATACACTTAAATAAAAACATCCACACAGCCTTCCTTTTCTGATGCGGCTCTATCATCCCCTCATCCTGCTATAAAGTGCTGATTTCTCCCTGTAATCTGTGAGATGTATTGTGTGTGCAGGTGAGCGGTGAATCGGAGAACACTTGTGTGTACAGTAATTGTCTTGCCGCCCCCCCCCCCCCCCCTAATAACACACATTGTGCCCCCCCGTGGAGTTTGGCCGCTGTCACGGGCAATAACACTCAGCGGGAGCTCGTCCTCTAATCTGAAGAAAAGATCTACAACTCGTCCTGCTTTTTTTCTGCGAGACACATTTCAGACTCAAAATATTTGTTCTCGTTTCCACTAATTTATATTTTTCAGATTCTGACAAAAATGGGCAGATTTTGACTTTACATGAGCTTGTTTACAGCTTTTCATTTGAAGAAAAATGTGTCCTCCGAATCTAAAAGAGAAGAACAATGTTACTGTATCTTTAAGTCCTGATGAAGGTCAGGACCAGTTCGTTTAGTTATTTATGGATGACCTCAAGTCAAGTCCTCAATTTGTCACAATCATGTGTTCTACGTTTTTGTGCATACGATATTTGGTTGTCATTCCCTTCTTATATTTAAATGTATCTTTGTATTTTTTCCTGTATATGTGTATGAGTGAGTACGTTTGGATGTTGGTTTTTCTGGGGTTTTACGTAGTAAGTTGAAAAAAAACATGAATAAACATTATTCCAGTTTTGGGGATTTTCTTTTTTTTTTTTTGTCTAATTTACCAAAAAAATAGAAAATGATATTTTAAACAATCTGATTACAATAAAGTCAAAAGTGTATTCGAAACAATTTGAGAGAATATGAGATTTTGAGGGCCACACAGTTTCCTAATAGTAGGAATATTATGGGATCCAGTCCAGGAACAGACTCCGAATGCAGAGTTTGCATGTTCTCCTTGTACGTGTGTGGCCATCCCTCTGTTTCTCTGGTTTCCTACAGTATGATGATGTCTGATGTCTCTGTTTTTCATGTTGCTTTTAGTTTGTCTTTGTGCCTGTGTCCTCCTCTGTGCTCCTCCATGATTCCCCCTGGTGGTTGTTGGCTGTGCCTCGTTTGTCTTCGCGTGTAAAACATCTTTACACCACGTTTCATGTGAAAACCCGTCGTTTTAGCAATTCCGTTTTGGAAAAGTTTCGCGTTTATACAGCGATGTTTTGAAAATCGTATTTGCTTCCACAGCGGCGGAAACACTGATGTAGATAGCATGCCAGGCCATGAGTTGGCGCTGTTTGTTTTTGTAATTAAACTACACACACTCATGCAGAGAACAACACGTTATAAACATTAACAATTCTTGTGGACAGACGATGAAGTTTGGACTGTTATTACATAACGGTCAACTATAATACTACCAAGTCCAGGAGAATCTGGACTGGGAGTCACGACACTCTGGAGGAAAACATTGTTCTGATCGTCCAGCTACTGAGCATGTGCAGAACAACTATTTACTAAAGCCACGGTGTTTCAGAAAGGTTGCGCTTTCCCCCGTTTCCAGTCTGAGTTGTTTTCAAAAAATTGGTTGCCATTGGCTTCAAGCACGGCTGTTATAGAAACAGACCCCCCAAAACACAATTAAAGTTTTCTGTTTTCACTTGAAAACTTTGCAGTATAAACAGAATCTTTTCAAAATAGAGAATAAGCCTGAAATTTTAAGAATAACATCAAAATGTTAAGAATGAAATTCAAATTCAAAGCTAATTAAGAATAAATTTGAATTTCTAAAAATAATTCTGGACATTGTATATTTCGTTCTTTTTTTTTTTTTTTCTTAATCTGAAAAAAAATATTATTTCTCTTATTTCTCTCCCAAGTGGATCTGATGTGCTGCTATAAGCCGCTAACAGGGATGTGATTCAGAGGGGAAATATCTCCTCGTCTCAGCAGTTATTCGGTCCTTTCTCAGATGTTTGGATCGAACTGTGAGGACAGTTTTCGGCGTAACAATCTCCCCTCGGTGCTTCTGACTGGGACACGGATAAGTGCTGAGCTTCAGGTTGCCCAGACAAAGAACAGGATGTTTCACTTACCCGTCAGTGTCCTGCGTCTCGCTTGTGTCGGGAGAGAAGAAAATAACGTATTAGAGCTGGAGATGAAAGTGGGAAAGAAAAACAAAACAAAGGCTTCGCTTAAAATATTTCAAATGTGGGCATCTATATATGAGGTTTCTCTACATAACATAATATATTTAACACACCGTCACCATTGAAAACATTAGAGAGGCTCTTCATTGTAATGTCTGATGAAATATCTACTACAATTAGTCAGTTTTTCACTTTCATGTTTGCCCCTATGAGTACAGAGAGAGCATGGGCCAAGACCGGCCTGCAAGAGGCGCCGATCCGCTCGAACAAACTGCCAAGTAAATGGTGAAATTTCTTCTAAGTAGCGACGCAGCACAACAGTGAGACCCGAGCTGAGATATCGGTGATGCCGTCACGAGCCTCAAGGCCATGCGGTCAGGGCGAGTTTGTAAAAACGATGATAATCCAACAGTTTCTCACACATTTCACTGTATTTTGCGTAAAAATATTTCATTAAAATTGGGTTCATGTTGAGTACTTTTCGGAAGTAATTGTTGAAAATATCAATAATATCATCTAGTATACTATGCACCAAAACACATAAAAACTTTAAAGTTTAAATTTAAAGGGTACTATGGTACTATTTTACCACTGCAGTTGAAATTGGACTGTATGTAGCCGCTGGATTAGAATATGTGCTATGTATAGTAATATCTTATATACATTACGGTAGAGCAACTTTTCACTGCAGTGGCCCAAAGTTTTCCAATAGTTTTTTGCCATTTAAATATTGTACTATAAAAAAGCTGTTCTCTACTGCAGTAGTTCTAAATACTCCTATACTCCTTTGGTCCTTATCGCAGTTCGGTGTATTCACTAAAGAAGAGCAGCTTTCTTTTGTCGTATCTTAAATTTTTCCTACAATGCAGTTACCCCATATTAACTGTATAACTATTTTACAGTTTGTTACTTTGCATTTTAAAGAGAAATACTGTAGAAATACCATCATTAGTCTCAGCGCACATGTCAAAAGTATCAGGAGATGTAATTTTCTATTACATTAAACTCAATGAAAGTTAAAAACAAGAAGTATCTTAAATGGACATAACTTTTATGTTATGGTCTTTAAAGTGTCCTCTCGACAAAAGGGATGGCCCCATTTTGCTTCTGTCTTTAGTGTCATCAGTTTATATAGAAACATTCTGTTTGAGTTATTGTACCCTGTGTGACTTAAACTTTTTAAGAGTATCCGTTTCTGACTCACCTCATTTGTTTGTGTGATTTATGGGACCCGGCTGCTGCGATTTCCCTTCAGGGAACAATAATCTCCTGAGCCGGTACGTACAGCGGTGGCTGATCCTCGGCGGATCATCATTTATTTGCTGTAAATTTTTAATCTGACTGCCATCTGCGTTCTGCTTGCGACGGAGGAATTATTTCGTACTTGTTTGCTGTGCCTTGAGTAACGCAAAGACGCCTCGTTAAGTCAACAATGGAAAAGCAGCGGCGTCTCGACGAAGACACTCAATCATCACTTATTATAAGTCAAATGTACTTCACATGATTTAAGAATGAGAATTACATACAGCCTGCTGTTTGTGCTGCGATCCTCCTTGAAGGAATACAATTGCTAAAGGTCAAACCAAGGACGTTAATTGTTTTTGAATGATCTCCTTCAATGAAACAAAAATCCATTGCAGAACTCTTCAACTTTGTGTCCAGGGTACCTGGGGGATAAACTTTATTCTCTGGCCATCACACTTTTAGCCCACGCTGCACATTTGATCATTTTTACTTTCACTTCTGCTGTGCAGATTACATGTTTTGGCTTACATTTTACTTGCACATTTAGTTTTCCTGTGGTTCTGTGTCAGCATTCTGTTGTCATACAGTGACATCTAGTGGTTCCAGGTGGGATATTTTGATATATAAGCTTTTTTCAAAGTCACATAACCAGCCAATAAACAAAACAGTGTGATTTATAGGCCAGAGAATACAGTAATCTGGTCCTGGTGTGATATGACTGAGCTCAAAACTTTACGCGGCACCGTTTTCAAAAACGTCTGTTAAGTTTTGTGTTTCTGTTTACATGACAACAGTGCTTGGAGCCACTGAAAACGCAAGTTTTTGAAAATGGCTTCCAAGGTGAAACTTATTCAAAATGCACCGACTCTGTCACCGTGGAAACGGGTGAAAGGTCGCTGCTGCACACTCGCACCACGGTCGTCGTAAATAGTACTTCTGCACATGCACAAGTAGATGGACAATAACACTCACCTCGCAGTAACAACAATTCAACTTGGTTGTCTGTCCATGTATTCGCCATTGTTAATGTTTATAGTGTCTTTTTCTCTCGGCGCATGTGTGTGGTTTCATTAAAAAAACAAAACCAAGAAACAGCACCGACTTGTGGTCCTACATGAAAACTACATTGTTTTCAACGTTTCTGCTGTTTCAACAATGTTACCTTATAATGCGAAACGAAATGATGCAGTTTCACTTGACACCTCGTCTAAACGGGTGTTGAAACTGAACCTGCTGGTTATCGCGCCTAAACGCGGGTTGGCAAAGATCCAATAACCAATGAGGACAAATGTGTTTCCTCTCGCTTTAAACCCTCGCATCCAAAACCTGATCCATGTCTGATCGAAGAGTGTTGCTGTATGTGTTTCTTCAGGGAACTCATTACTCGCCACTTTTTCAATTAAAAAACGTCTTGAGCGTTGCCGTTTCTCTTTTTCCTGCTCGCCAACTGCTAGCTTTACCATTAGCCGAAGCTGTTGCCTTCACGGTTACCTTTTAACTAAACTCCGGTCGACTGAACAGAACGCCTCACTAATCCTTCCCCAGTCCACCTGAGAGCCACTTTAAAGATGTTGCACTGTAATTTAGCATTAACCCGTGTCCACAGTAGCTTTGATTAGGATTAGCATACTTATATTAAGGCTAGCTTCCTTTTAAAAAGAGCTGAGTCGACAGTATGTTGGTTGTTCCTTGTGTTTGCCATTAATCCATAAATCAGTTTGTTTCAAAAAGGGCTAACATCCAGAATCTTCCTCCACTAACTGACGTAAACTTAAAAGTAATATAGCAATAAAGTCACAAGATATTTGAAAACTGCAACCATGCTGCAAAATACGTCTCCGTGACGAATTAATACCATGACTATGTCTCGCACTAAACTGGTTTTTGATAAGCGAAGCATTTTTTTTTAACGCTACTTCATTAAATTATTGGCGCACTGTTATTATCACTGGTCGGTATTACATTATTGTCCATTATTTTGCTTGCTTCAGGCCTGAATCAATATCAATGAAGACAAACAATGCCTGCATTCATCCTGAAAAGCATAGCAAAGTAAACCTGTCGACATTGGAGTCAGTCCTGGAACCAAACATTTGCCTGAAGCGATATCTGACACATTCCCAAAGCCTCTTATCTATTCAAATTGCCGTCCATGCCGAGCAATCTGCTCATTTAAAATCTAATAAAATTATGGAGGCTCAGTGGAACGTCTCTTCGCTCTCGCCGCGGCCACGCTGTAGATTTGATTATTCTGCCTGCCCCGTTCTGCTGTCCCAAATCCTTTTTCTTCATTCACATGTGCATCTCACAGTGAGGCCTTACCTGATTCCCAGCACATTAATGGCTTTAAATCCGGGAAGTTTGTCAAAAGCATGCTGCATCTGCAAGAGAAACGTGGGACATCAGACAGAGCCCTTCCAGTAACAGCGTACTTCCCCGCTCAGAGGCCAATGTAATTAACCCCGAGGCGTCAAACAGCAGCGTGCTAATCAGCTGCCAATGTGTCAGGACAAAAACAGACCGCATGAATGGGAAACCTCCATTGATATCTATCTTTGGGTGAGCTAAGCACCTCTACGCTCTTCTGACATAATCGTCTTTACGAGCTCCAACAGGTAACGTCCCGCTGAGAATCGCGTGCGGCTCCAGATGATCCACTCCCTTTTTAAAGCAGAGGAACCGACACGGAGGGACCTACAGCTCGTCAGGGGAGCTGAACAGAAAAGGAAAACAGAGGGGACTGTGGGTAATCATCTCTGTTTCTCTGGCCCTGACCTCACTGCTCTGTGCAGTAAGCTTCTTTACAGTCTGCCGGAGCCAGAACCATCACACCGTTCCTCTGCTCAGGGTTTCTAGGTTTTCAGCATACCGGTCATTGTTCTTGATTATAGAGCCGAGTCCTGATTAAGTCTTGTTCACACACCTTAGTTTGCTTCAGACCCATTTACACGACAACGCTTCAAGTGAAAACATATAATTTTCTCAGTTTTTCTTCCAGAAAAATCTCTTTTTTTTTTTAACGCAGCAACATTTTGAAACGATATCCATTTGCACAAAAACAATAGAAGCACTGAAATGATGTATTTAGCATGTTGGGCTACTAGTTGATGCTGTTGGTTGTTTTCGTAATGAAACAACATACACATGCCCGCAGAGACTATGATGCTATAAACAATAACCATGGTAGAAGACAGGCATTCGTATGGACAGACAACAAAGTTGGATTGTTATCACAGTGACTATCAACTATAAAACTACCAAAAGTCCAGGAGAATCTGGACTGGGAGTCATGACACTGGAGGAAACATTGTTCTGATCGTCCAGCTACTGAGCATGTGTGGAACAACTAGTTACTACGGCCGTGGTGCGAGTGCACAGTCACGGCATTTTCAAAAAATTGCATTTTCCCCCCGTTTCCATTTTCAAAAAGTTGCGTTGTCAGTGACTCCCACCACAGTTGTCATGTAAACAGACCCCCAAAACACAACAGAAGTTTTCTGTCTTCACTTGAAAACATTGTGGTGCAAATGGGACCTAAGCGTCGTGGGGAGCTTAGCAGAGGAAATGCTTCGCAAAGCAATAACAGCATCTCTTGCAGTTTTTACTAAAAACTGAGTTGAATTTCAAAGCATTTTCTAAATGTTTCGCCTGAGAAGCCGTTTTTCAAAAAGTTGTGTTTTCATTGGCAACACCACTGTCGTGTAAACGGACACCCAAAACGCCCCTAAAAGGTTTCAGTTTTTGCTTTAATATGTAGTTATGTAAACTCGCCTTCGTTTTACATTTAGAATGCAACTTTCTATTTCAATGAAAATGTATTAACATTGTATTTCCAGAGAATCTAAATCGATAATCAGTATATTTTCTAACATCTCATTGCAATCTTCACTGGTGTACCTAACTCTTATCGAGAATAAAAATAAATAAATAAATAAATTAACAGTTTTTATATCTGACCCAACATTTCTTTACAGTTCTATAGATAAAGTGTATTTTGTTGTTGACAGATTCATTGGCTACGCAGTCAGTTAGCTGGGAGACAAATCGACTGTCAAGGCTGGGAGAGGGACACTGAACCCAGGAAGAGGACTGACCTGGTCCTGCAGGTGGTGAGCCAGGTCGACGTACTGAGGGGATTCCGGGGTGTCCAGCAGCTCTCGGTAACCCGGATCCACCAGGTCTATGCTGAACTCCACCATCTGCTCCACCGGGCTCTCGGGGACGACGTTGGGGAGCTCAGAGTCCTTCAGGAGAACAAGCGACATTCAGACCGGAGGGAGCGCTGGAGGCATCCATCAACGATCACAGCTTCATGTCTTCCATTTACAACTGCTGCAGTGCTACTGGACACGTCACGGTGAGGGTTTTAGTCTCCTTCAAAGTCAGCTGGTTCATCAGAGCTTCATACAATGAATGAAAACGTCAAGCAGCAAACAGAGGGACGTTATTTACTTTTCAGAAGGACGTGTATTCAAATGAAGCCCAGCTGTCCCTCATAAAGAATATCCACCAGCTCAACCCAGCCATCCGTCTTTCCACTGAATAATCCGTCCATACATTAAACCGAGCAACCATTAATTCATCCCTCATTCCATCAATCCAGCCAATAAATTCACCCATCCATTCATTCAGTCATCCATCAAATAGACTACCACAAATCCACTAATGCATGTCAGCATCCATTCAGTGAATCAACATCCCATCCATGCATGTAATTAGCGAACTTATCCAAACATCCAATCATCCATCCATCCACCTGTCCATCAACCATACATACATACATACATACATCAGTCATGTACAAATGTATAAATCCATCCTACGGTTTGATCTGCAGCAGAAGTTCAGCTCACCGGGGTTTCATGACCCACAGCTGGGTCCAAACCAGCGAGCCAGGCTCGTTACCCAGTAAAAGTTAAAGAAGAAGTTCTCCTGCGGTACGTCTCCTAAATCACGCTTCAAAGTTACTTTATTTGTAGCCGTGGGTAGATTCATTATGCAAATTGTGACTGCACTTGGTACGCCACAACAAACAGAAGTCACACAATGAACCAGACAAGCAGGCACCTGGTGGAGTGACAAGGACAAGTGCTCAGTGTTCCGCCATCCACCAATAAGGAAAACAGATCAAATTAGATCAAAACAAACCACAATAAAACACAATGAAATCCTTGGAGGGATAAAAGCTGACATAAAAACCAGGGGGGAAACAAATAATAAAAAAAGTGAGTTAAAAAATTAAAGGAATTTGCTTGGTGCTGTAGGTGGATGATGGGAAACTATACAAACTATAGCTGCAATCATATGGGTGCGTAATGCATGAGCTGTGTTTAGAAATGTGACTGATCTTATCCAAAACGGTAAAAAAAAACTAATTTAAAAGAAGACACACACGTGTGAAATTCTAATAATCAAAAATAACATGTGCACCACTATTTGACCTTTTCCTAACTCATGTGGCTTCAGCTGAGCTTCATTAGTGAAGCAGTCATCAGACTGACCCACACAGTGCTGACAGCTCGGAATGGAAAAAGTTCTGTGCACTTTAATAAGGAAGGACATGCTGAGGGAGAACATTACCGGGAACGTTAACAACGAACTAGTTACTATTTGTTATAAAATTACTATAGAGGCGAGGAGGGCCGTGTAATTTGTTTCTGCCGCAGGCCTCCAATGGCCAGGGGAGCCGGTTGATGTCAGAGAATCCACCCACACAAACAGTGCAGGGAGGAGAACGACAAGCTGACAGGCGCTTTAGAGAAGTGGACTGGTACAAACTGCAGGGAGACTGATATTGTGGACACTTGCTCACGTCAATTCGTAAGTCGGCATTTCTAAGAAAAACTCAAGCTGCTACTGTCTTAAGCAGTGGTGTGAAACACATTTTAGTTCGGAGGACACAAACAGCCCAATTTCACCTAGAGTTGGCAGGATGGGTAAAATAGTCCCATAATAATTTAGTAATTTAAACTTTAAAGTTTTTCTATGTTGTGGCACAGAGCACATGGAAATGTTGCAAACACCAAAACTGGTTCTTGTTGGGAACCAGTTCCCAGTATTTCAATTCCTTTGAAGCAATTCCCTCATGAACGGCAGTGGGCATGAGTGACGTCGCCACCCACATAGCGTAGCTTACGCAAGCTGAGCATCGTGCGAGGTGACGCCATTCATTAGTGCAGCCTGCAGGAGACACGGCATCAGAGCGAGACAAATGCTCAAATATTTGGTTACATTTCGGGAGAAAGCATGACAACAGGGTAACTTGCAATACTTCCGTCAAAGGGAGGAAATACGACCAATATTCAGAAACCTTTGCACACAGCAGCGAAAAATTTTGAAGGGATGTTGGGTTTCTGATCCGCTCCGGGGTGAATCTCAACCCGGCAGCAGGAGCAGCTCCTCTGCTGTAAATACTGCAGGGTTCCTTTCCAAATGAGAATCGATAAGAGAATCGATAAGAGAATCGATAAGAGAATCAATAAAGAACCAAATCGTTCAGCAGAATCGAAAATGGAAGCGGAATCATAAAAAAAACGTATCAATTCCCATCCTTAATTACTACTGAAAATTACAACAATCTAAACATGAAAAACAATCTGAATGATACTTTCAGGTTCAAAATACAGTGAAATGTTCAAACAACTTCTGTAGCTGTTGCATTATGGGTGTTTTTACAAACTTGTCTTGACAGCATGACTTTGAAGCTACTGGTTTGGCCGGATTGGAGCCTCTTGTGGGCCGGTTTTGGCCCACGGGCCTGATGTTTGACACCCGTGGTTTAAAGAGAATACTGCGGTTTAAAGCATCTCATTTGTTGTAGATGGTCTTATCCATTCTTACTTCAGAAAAACAAATCCAAGATTCAAAAGGTAAAGAAAAACAAGCCGTCAGACTGTTGTGGTGCTTCAGAACACATATCAGCCCTTTATGTCTGAAGGAATCCAGTGTAGAGCCGTCAGGTAAGGCTGTTCAGCCAACCTGAAACGGACTCCTTACAGCCACAAACAGCGGAAAGCAGCAATTATCTGCAGGTAGACATGACTTCTGCTGCTGCAACCATCTGCTGCTGCTGGAACAGAACAAACACGGGGAGAAGCGGCCCGGCCTGAACTTTACAGAGCCGGGAGACAACCAGCTGAGCAAGCGCTAAATGAGTGCGGCAGGTACGACACCGCCCTCGCTGTTGGGGAACCAGCGACCGCAGAGACACTGTGATCAGTCCCTCCAACACACTCCGCGGAAAATACCAGCTCATCAACTGTTTCGCTGAGTTAAGTTTTCCAAAGTTAGTTCTTCACCCGAACACAGCGACTCTCTTACACTGCATATTGACATAAACTTCAAACTACAGGACAAGAAGTAACTTTGCACTTTGGTTTAATGTCCGAAATGAGCTGCGCAGCGGTGTATTGGACCGAACCCCCGGCTCCAGTTCCAGTCTGGTTTGGACTTGAGAGTCTTTATGTGTGAAGTTTGAATCTTTTAACTATGTGTGGGTCGATACTCCGGTTTCCTCCTCCAGTCCAGGAACGTACGTTTGAGTTTACTTGGTGACTCTCAAACAGTGGCGCTGCGGTCCCTGGAGAAGTGGGTATACGCTCACGTTTCACCTTCTTATAAAGCAGCGCAGAAGCGCCTTTAAAATATAAAAACTGGCATGTGAAAGTGGTAATCCATTCATAGTAGTTTCGACTTTATTAGGTGTCCCTTGAACGGCGATTTGTTGTGCAGCAGTTAGACACACTAAAAAACAGTAAAAACAAAACAATAAAATATCACACAAAACAGCAGCATTAGCAGTAATCTTGGTTTGTCAGGTGTCCTTCAGTGCAAACACTCAGATTTACTCATTGTCATGGAATTTCGGTGAGGAATACTTCCGACCTCATCATGACCCGCCCTGCTCTGCCTCTGATTGGCTCGTCAGCCCTCATGCTGCGCGGTAAACATAGACATCGACCAATGAAATCAGTGGATGCAGCGAGTACAAGCCAGTCAGAGGCAGAGTCCAGTGGGTTATGGCTTCATCGTTCCAGGGAGAATAAACAGTCAATCTGACTCGTCGATACTGCTGAGTGATGCATCATGGGAGGTTTGGAAGAGGGTGTATGCAACGCTGAGTGAATCATAAGTGAGTACACGCCGTCTAACCTCGTGTTCCCTGGACTACACTACTTCTATCAACCATCGTCAGCAGGATCACATGATTTGGCTGAAGCGTGAAGAAAGAATGGGTGGTTATCCGAGGCCCACTAAATTTAAGTACCTTGACTTTGAGGTTATTATCGTAGGTATTATCATGTGTCAGGGCACAATTAGTCTAAATGATCAGAGGTCTGCCCCCTCACTCGTCGACACCAGAATATTACGGAGTTAAACCAATTAATGATTCCATGTACCTGTCATGTGGCCGGCGGGCGGCTTTCACACATTAGTCCCGCTCCTGAGGAACCGCTCCAGTAGACTGTGGTTTTAATTTAATGCCTCATAAGGCTATTGACCGTCTTTAGTAACTCCCACTTCCCATCTCTACCACACTAACACTGATGGGTTAATGACAGTCACGTCGCACAGGAGGGAAATACCGGATTAAATACCACAGGTGAAAGTTCCAGGAGAGACGGTAGGTCGATAATATGTGTGAGTGTCAAAAAATTCAAAAGTTACCCTGCCTGATTTGAGACGATGACGCAGCTCATCACGACAATGACCTTTCAAGATGTTTCCACTTAACTTCTCTGAAGGAAAAGGCCTCAGCAAGTTACCTGAATGCGTTGAAGCCTGATTACAGCGTGCTGAAAATGTGACTTTGACTAATCAACTAGTCTTAAAATTTAAATTCAGTCAACACGGAAAATACTTACAAGGAGTGCCTGTAATGTGTATGTGCATCGTGATATTTAGATTTAGATGTAAAGGTTTTTGGTCTTGTGAAATTCCTGACTAAGTTTATACAACGACGCTGCTCAGAGGCTTGAAACGTTGTGGTGGAAACGGGGCCAACACAGGGTGTTTCTCTTGGATGCAGCAGGTACAGATGAAATGTGGCCGGATGATGCATGCGCCATAGAAAAATCTCAAATTTCTTCAAGGATCTTTAAGCAGCTGGTGTTAAATATGCAGAAAACTTCATGGTAGAGACGTTAAAGTTAGTGAGTCAGTAAAGTAAGAGGATCGTATTCAACAAACATCCGGTCTATTATGAGCATGTGAGGGCAGGATGCCCACAGAAATTCCCCCAGCGAAGCTCGACTGGACTGTAATATGCAGCCGGGAGATGGTGCGCTATGTTAAATGGGTTAAGAAAATATTAATAGAACTCACACATTAGAGTCTATCAGATAAAACGGAGAGACAGGATGCATGATTTGCTCCCTTTCACTTGGGTAAACTGAGAAATAATTTCAGGAGGACGAGTACTCGACTGTGACATTTGCAGCCTCCTCGAGCTCCGGCAGATAAGAGCCGAAGCTCCTAAAAATGTAAATACGAGTGAGCCGGTACCTCTTCAAGCTCCTTCTCCTCTCCGGGTGTCTGGGTCTGGTCGAGGACGGGGCCTGGAGGGGCACTCGTGGGGCTGAGCGGGGCGGCGGAGGAGGTGATGGAGGGGGCGATGTCCTCCGCCGCCTGGGTCACCGGCGAGGTGACGGTCTGAGCCTCCTGACCTGAAACCAAAGGAATTCGCTTCAATCACAGAGATCAGCGACTTCTAAGGAGTCTGTAATGACGCCGGCGGACAACAAACCGCGACGCTAATCAATTGGTTGGACGCTCAAAGGCTCAGCGAAAGCAGTAATGACTTTCTACATACGCAAGAATCAATACACGGTCTCGCTTTCTTCACTCGATTATGCGACGCGAGCCGCGTCCCCGAGCATCACACAACCGGAATCCAATACTGACAACGTGAAGGCACAATGACAGCATTAGTGCATCAGCAGATCTCCATTAGAATGTCAAATGTTGTACCTGGCGTCTCAGGGAGCGTCGGCGTCGGTGCAGGAGTCACCACTCTGCGGGAGGAGAAGAAGAAGAAGAAGATGCACGAAACGGATTACTGCATGTGAAGCAGCTCACTGTGGCATTATGAGGATGACTGTGCTTTCTTGTAATACTGTCTACAGAGAGATTTCCAAAACAAGAAATACCCGATCTAAAGAGTCTTTTCGGGTCGTGAGATTATATCACTTCACTTCCTTTACAACGGGTCAGTTCGTAGATCGTCTTCTAGGGTAATGGTTTGATTCCCCATCCTTCTCTGACCACAGTTTCCCCCCGATGATGTTCGAGCATCTCGCACGCCAGCCGTCGCCATTGGCGTGTGAAACTTTGTGTGACTATGACTGATAAGTGTGAATGCTGGGAAACTGCTGAAGCAGTATAATATGCTAATTACCATATGCCGGTTATGCCACTTATATTAAAAGCAAATTAGATATCAAAATATACAAGTACGTGCCATAAGGGACCCCTAGATTACCATTACCATATCTGACTGAAGGAAATGTAAGCAAAAAAAAAAAAATGTAAGCAAAAATTAAACTAAAAATGTTTATCAATTTACTTTTCAGTACACATCTTTGGATGGATGTGACTAATAGTCTGGAAAATAAAATAAGTAAAAGGCTATTTAGTACTTCAATATGATAACCAGACTGCATGTTTGTCTGCTTGAGGAGACAACTGCCCTCTTTTAAATGACAAGTAATATATTGCAAATTTAAAACGGTATAAAAATGCACATTAAACATGTCTCAAAAATTAACTTAACTGTGAAAATGTTGTTTCCATGCGATCTACATTTATGCATTGCAAATTTGAAATGATAGAATTTTTTATTAAAATAAAAAAAACAAAAAAAAAACAGTTTGGTTATATACTTAGTTCATGTAAAATTATACAATTTAATTCATAACTCACGGTCTCAGTCGATTGTGAGAAAAAGAAAGAGCACTGATTTTTATCGGAAAAAATGTGGAAGACTTTAGTATTTTCCTCGTAAGTATTTATTGTAAATCATTACTGTGATACTCAACCAATCGCAGAGTTAACTAATATCTTGTAACCTGAATGAGAATTTTATTTTATTCCTGGTGGTTACATTTGAGGAGAAGCTCATATATTTTCTACCATTGTGTGTTTTTTTTTTTACTGCTGTCACTGAGGTTGCTGCCACAACATTTCACTGGTGCCAACACTGTTTTAACATTTCTATTCTATTCTATTCTATTCTATTCTATTCTATTCTATTCTATTCTATTCTATCCTATTCTATTCTATTCTATTCTATTCTGTTCTATATATTTGTTGTTCTTCATAAAATACTTTTGATACGATGTGGAATTTGCTTTTCTGCTAGAGAAGCAACCTGCTTGGATAAATAATTAACTGACTTTTCTGATGTTACGCATCGTATAATCAATACGTCAAATTCACACGATCTCACAAACAGTGGTATAATTAACGCTCACACACACCCGTCACACTGTCAGGAGCCACTCGGGGGTTCAATGTCTTTACAACAGGTCAAGATGGGGAATCGAACCGACAACCTTGGGAAAGATGATCCGCTCCTATTATTGATGAGTTCATTACACTCTCACACTTCAATACGTGCCCTGCCTCGCATAATGATTCTCAAACGCGCCGCTTCATTCTGCCTGTTTTCCTCCGACGGAGCCGAACAGCCAATAAAATGAAGTCTTGCAATGTGACGGGGATTAAGACGTTTGCCTCCCACACATTAAGAACCTCCGCCCAAGCCCTTTATCCTAACCCTTAAGCATCAATCTAGCAGGTAGCAGAAATAACAGATATCGATCCTTAAAGACTGGGAATATAGTCCGGGATCGGAATGATCAAGAAAACATGTGAAACTGTAATTAGGACTTCTCGGACCCGAAAACTGAATTCTCCTCCCAAATGTGTCCAAACTCCTCGCACCCGGTTACCTCGTTACCCTTTGAAACCGAGACATTTTTCAGGTAAGAAATAAAAGATAAAGAAAACGATGATATTCCATAGAGCAGGGGTGTCAAACATATTTTAGTTCAGGGGCGACATACAGTTCAATATTCATCTTGAGCAGACCGGACTGGTGACATAGTGCTAAAATAACCTTTAAATTTAAAGTTCACAGTTTTCCTTTGTTGTGACTGAGTCTACGCGATGAAAATGTTCCAACTGAAAATGACTACAAGCTCAACATAAAGCCAACTTTAATGAAACCGTATGATGCAAAAGTGAAATGAAAGTGAAATGTCCAAAAAATGTCCCCCGTCGCTGTTGCATTGTGGGTGTTTTTTTTTTTTTTTCACAAACTCACCCTGACAGCGTGTTATGTGTTGTGTCTGCTACTTGTTTAAAAACAAACAAACTGTAGTTTCTTTGAAATTGTTCCCTGGCCCGATTCGAGCGTCTTGTGGGCCGGATTTGGCCCTTGGGCCTCATGTTTGACACCCCATGCTATAGAATGTCTATAATGGGGCCACTGGGCTGGTTAATCTCAGCTAAATGACTTCATTCATTTGGATGTAATGTTTTAAGTCCGGTTCTAAATCATTTGATGTAGTAACTCTACTGTTTTCACATCTTGGTTTTTCTTCCAGTAAACAGGAGTTAAGATGAATAGTAACTGTGAGGGCAACAACTTGGACTAATGCTAAAGTGAGAGACGGCTGCATATTTTTATAGTCTAAAGTAAAGTAACAAGTAACAATCCCCAACCTTTCAGTGTAAAACATTTTAATAAACAAGATTCTTTTGGTATTCTGGTTTTATATCATTATACGTTTCCTCACTGAGCTGTAATACAGTCGCCCGTTGTTTTTACAAATCGGTCACATTCGGTGAACTCGCGGTGACTCCGACAACAACGACAGCGGCCTCTGCCCGCTTCGCCTTGTTTACATCATGTTTGTTATCTGTATGCAACGTCGCCATAGAGACGCGGCGTGAACACGATTATCCGCCACCTCTTACCTCGACGGAGGAGGCCTCCTGTCTCTCAGCCGGCTCATCCTCTGGGAAGCAAAAAAAACAACAAAAAAAAACACACACAGCAGAACAATCACTGAATGCGAGAGTCGCGCAGACTCTGTCAATCCACATCATTTTAACACTTGTGCTGTAATTGGCTGCCGAGTGATTTTGTTTGTGATAATGATGTCATGTGTCAGCCTCCGCCGCCGCCACCGCCGCTGCTCTCGGCACAGGAACTTTTGTTTTTACACACACAGACGGATGATTTCAATCTTTTTAGACTATTTTTTTCCGCCACATGCAGGAGATTGTGTGGATAAAAATTTGTGGGAACAGCTTGAAAACAATGGTTTAATGCAGCTTTCAGGCATTTGTACAGACCATAAAATACTCTTAATATATGAAGATGACATGTGAAGCTTTCAGTCTGACTCGGAGGCCTCCGGTGGTTGTTTGCTTTTAATGTACAAATATCAAATAATACATCTTGAAATCAATTAGTAATAAATAGTATTTCACTTAATTAGCACCATGAGATGGCGTAGTAGTACATTTAGCATCAAGTGTGCCTTATTGTGGCCATGAGGCTCCTGACTAAATACACCATCTATTGGTGAAAAGTGGTACGACAAGATTACCTCCTCAAATATCCTCAAACTTACATAACGTGTGTCAAAAGTTCACTTGTTCTGTTATTTAGTTTTTTTTTTGGTCCTATTTTGTTTTGTTTTTAATAGTTTCTTCTGGCAATTTCAAGAAACGAGGAGTACATTATCGCTCACATACACAACTAGTGTAGGACAAAACTTGGTTTCACGCCTGCTGTTCATTCCCAATACAAAAACTCTCGGGAGTCCCTTTGTTAACAGTTTTATTCCTTTCTGATAATTAACAAGTGAGCGTCACGTTCAGATCGTGACAGTAGTTACAACGTAGGACTGAAGAATCCCTGTTGATTTCCCAGTGATGCTGAATCGTGTCGTTGTAATACTGAGGAATAACATCAGTCCGTCAATGTCACCAACGGTTTTTATGTTTTTCTCCTCCGGTTTGCCAATTTGATATTTATCAGAAGTTTAAACATAAAAACACATTCCCTTCATTTGCTCAGTCTATTTCTTTTAAAGAGTGAATCTATGCATCATAAATTCTGACTGTTTTATAGACAATTTGCAGGGCGAGCGACTGAAACGGCACGGAAATTGCGGAGGCGAACAAAACGCAGGATTCTTTTCTGCAAAGATAAACACTCGGAAAAAATACAACAACAATCGTGACAGTTTGTAAAAGAGGTTTATCGACAAGCTCGTTGGTTTTTTATTGTTTTTATATCTGACAGCTCCAGAATTTAGATGCAGCGGTAAAGCTGCTGTTGGTCGGGCTGATTTGATGTAAATCTTCACACGGGAGTCCCCCCCCCCCCCCCCCCCCCTCCCCTCAGCTCCATAGAAAGAGCCCATGTGGCGACATCACCGGCAGGACAGATGCCGCATTGATGAATGTTTACTGACGGATTTACGACACCACTGCCGGCCCACAGAGTGAAATAACGCTCGGCGAGCGGCATCTGGATGGCGCTGCAGTTTAGAGGAGAGGACTCGCGACTGGAAGGTCACTGGAATCTCCTCTAACAGGCTGCTTCTCGCCGCTGCGGCTCAAAACAACAATCCACCGTCACATCTTCAAAACGGTTCAATGGACATTGTCTGGAGGCTGCTGGGAACCCAGAGTTTTTAACCCTGAAGTTGTTCAAAGGGGGATCTTTAAACCCTTTGAAGTTAGTAAAGATATATGCCAGGGGTCTGCAACCTTCATGAACAAAAGAGACGTTTTTGCAATTTCCCACCAGATAATAATTTCTCTGGAGCCTCAGTTACATTTAATAATCTTAAATATACTTTACATTCTCTTTGCTTCTGTAGATAATTTCAGCAATTTTTCTTTTTTCTCATGGATTTCTGCTGTTTTAGCCTTTTTATGCAACTTGATTTATAATTTAAAGGTTTTTACTGCTTTGAGTGATTTTAACAGATGTTTTGTTTTGTTGTTGTTGTTTTTGTAGTTTTAGCTATTTTATCCATTTTTTAGGATTTTTCTGGTTTATTTTAGCTTTTTTTTTTGCTGTTTTTCAGACCATTTTTGACAGTCAGTGTGACGTGCACATCAATTAAAATTGAGAGCAAAATGTTTATTTACACTGAATTTGAAAGTTTCATGGAGCCACCACAGAGGTCCTGAAGAGCTGCAGGTTGCAGACCCCGGGGATATTCTGTTACGTGTGTTTATTTCATTGAATTTAGTTTAGTTTTATTCGTTTTGAACATTTTCAGTTGACAAAATAACACATAACGTTTCTTGTTCTAATGCACGTGGTACGTATATTAATCATAAATACACAATATGTTTTGGATTTCACACATTAAACACACATATCCCTTGAACTACACAAATGTCTCCTGAATCATATTTGATTTCCCTCCTTTACAAAAACATAACATTACAAATAGGCAATTAAAATCTCTTTTAAAACAGACTAAAATAACACATATTTCACAAATTATAGTTAAGAAAAACCTGTAAATGCGGTTAAGCCCTTATTAAGGACCCTTCAACATTATTCTCTATCACTGTCTCACAATACAATGTGTTATCTATAAAGAGAATAACACTAAATATGACTTACTCGAATTGATGGGTTTCAATATTGTTACTATAGTTTTTTTAAAATGAAGATAAATGCCTCAATCAGAGTCCAAACACTGTGAAGCTCATCCTTTCACTATAAAAAAAAAAAGCACCTATCTCATTAAGTAACATGGCACGTTTTTTTTCTTCTTCCTATATTCAAGTCTTTAAATCAGTCTGCCATCCTCACTCCAGACGAGTTGTGTAACGGGCTCACTTGCGTGTTGAAGGGGGAGTCTCGTCTGAAGCAAAACAGGAGAGGTTTCGTGGGATTCAGAGCAGAAACGTTTGTTCTTCAGTTCACACGCCGCTCTGTGAGTAATCTAAAAGTGTGATTACACTCTCACATCTGGGCTGTTACATTGGCCACGTTGCTGCGGCCCATTTGTGAACGTGATAATATTTCCAGATAAGTGAACACGACAGGTTGAATCAAAGCACCGGGGGTTGTTGTTCCGAGCCGACATAGACTCTATTGTGTCTGTGTCCGCATGTGTCGCTCGTTCCGTTCTTCAACTGCTGCGGATGCACGCCTGTCCTGATTGGCTTCTAATAAAGTCGCTGATTCGTGTCTTTAGAGGAAAGTCGATTCACTTCAGGTTTCTGAAGACGTTTCACCTCTTGTCCTGCTTCTGAGAACTCCGTTCATTTACAGCCACGCCTCACGGCGAGACCGTCCAGTTGGGTCTCCGTGTTTGGAGCAGCTTCGGCGCGTGTATAAAGAAGGTAGGCTTTCAAAATCAAACAATGAAAGCATAGACCCTCCCCACCCCTTCTACTCTCAGCCTCTCCAACACCTTTGAACCAGTTAGTCCATCATAGCAAAGTCAGACTGTTCCATTTTGAGACAGTCACTTAGACAGATAGACACTTCTGTACCTTGATTCTTTTGGTCTCTTGGGAAACACAATCCCTGAAGGTCGGCTTCTCAGAATTGGGATAAGCGACCCCATGGTGTCGTTCTCCTCTCACTGATTTCTCCGAGACACCTCTTATTTTCATCTACATTACTTTAACAACATCTATAGTGCACCCTCTGCATCATCCTGGAGTCCAGCCAATCGCTCCAGCTCACCAAGGTGTGACGTTTGACGCCCCTCCTCACTGTCCGTGGGCCAAGTGTCCTTGTGGAACAGTTGAATCTCAAACTGCTCCTTAGTGATGTGTGAGCTGTGGGTCACCGTTTGTCGTCATCGCCACCGTCGGTTATTACTAGTCACCATCATCAGTCAGCATTTCTCACCAATGAGGACCAATGGTGACAAACGGTGACTAATGGTGATCACTGGTCGCCCATTGGCTGTTAATTCAGGAAACATACGACGACAGCGGTCAATAGCACTAAAACTACAGTAAATGCATTTTCATTAGTTTGTCTGATGAAATCCCTAACGTGAGAGGTGACACTTCTTAAAAACCTGAAGGATGTGATTTTGAAAGACGGGCTCTCTGATCGTGGCTTAAATCACGTTTGCCGACAGCGGTGGAGGTCGTGTAACCAACACTCTTCTTCGGACAGTCGCCATCTCACTAACGTTTCACAGTTTAACTGCTGCTACGAGCTCCAGCTGCTAACAACCGATAGAAAGCAAAGGATGACGTGACAATCGAAGCGACATTTGCAAAGCGCCAAAACAATCATTGGCAGATTTTTGTGGAGATTCAAAGATGGAAAACATCCACAAAGCGTCTCTATCTACTTTTAAATGCTTCCCCTGTAACAAAATGCTCATAGAGCAATGGCCCAATGCTATATCATATTATTTTCTTGCGCTTCGAGGCAGATTGTCGCAGTCATCAGCTCTGAGTATTCATTCGAGATTGATACTTTGCAGTCAACTAACCTTTAAGACAAGAATCAAAGAGACCACGACCTGAAGGAGTCTTCACAGAGATAAACCTTTTAGTTTGACACATCGTCACCCAAGAAAATGTAAATGCAGAATCAAGAATCATTAGGAAATGCACATTTAGGAGCTTTTAGAGCCGTGTAAAGCTGTCAGGAGACCGAAGCCATTGAGATGTATTGATGTGCCTACAAAGAGAGTATTTATCTTCTCTGCTTATTCACATTTTCAGTGTTTATGTCTTAACTCCATACTGCATTCGGCTTTATCTGAAAGCAGATCAGATCCCAACTAACAATGGGAGGAGAGCTCATGGGGGGGGGGGGGGACTTCTGGTAATCAGTCGAAACCTTTCCTCAGTCAGCGTGAAGCCCAGTAAAAAGTCTGCAGTGACTGTGTGTGACTCCTCTCACCCTCTGAATCATGCCCATGTGCTCCTCGGAGCCGCTGAAGTTCTTGGCCAGGTCGGAGATGCAGAGCGACTCCTGTTGACACGTGTGAACCCAGCGCTGGTACTCGGCCGTGCCGGGGATCCTGTCGAAGAAGATCCTGAACGCCTCCCACACGGCCTCCTGACAAACTGAGCGCAACAACAGGAAAAAAACAACAGGGATAAACCAGGAGATCCTCGCTGACACACTGTGACACTCTGCCACCCAATGGGAAGACTGAAGCTGGGAGTTTAAAGCTTTATATTCTCTCTGTGTGTGTGTGTGTGTGTCCACCGCCAGCGACTAAGTACCTCCACTCACTTACTCTTTTCTCATCTGCTTATTACTAGAAAAGCTGCCATCACTTCATTCTGGCTTTGTGTCTGATAAATACATTTTCCATTAATAACCAGCCACTGTAACATTTCAGCATTTAGATAATTTCTTCATTATTAACCGAGGCCCTGTTTAGACGACAAAATAGAAAACGTGTGTTGCGTTCTGGTTGTCTGTTTATACAATGGAGCTCGGAGCTCCTGGGAAAAAAAAAACTTCCTGAAAATGGCTCACAAGGTGGAACTTTTTGGAAACGCTCCGACTCCATCTCTGTGGTAACGGGTAAAAACACAACTTTTCTGAAGTGCTGCTCCTGCACATGGGCACAACGACCGTAGTAAATAGTTCTTCTGCACATGCTCAGTCCATGGACGATAACAATGTTTTCCTCCAGAGTGTCATGACTCCCAGTGCTTAAGTCTCCTGGGACTTTGTAGTTTTATAGTTGACAGTAATAATAATCCAACCTCATTATCTGTCCATACGAATGTACTCACTATTAGTGTGTTGTTCTCTGCACACGTGTGTGTGTGGTTTAATTACAACAACAAATAATAGCGCCACCTCATGGCCCAACATGCTACATCAACATGAAAAACGACATTAATTTCAGCGTTTCTGCTATTTTTAAAAGGTCGTCGTGGAAATGGGCCACTAGTCGGTGCTTTTTTTGTAATGAAACCACACACATATTCAGCAGAGAACATTAGACTATAAAAATCAACAATAGGAAAACATCTGTATGGACAGACGATGAAGTTGGATTGTTATTACAGAGACGGTCAACTATAAAACTACCAAGTCCAGGAGAAAACGGACTGGGAGTCATGACACTCTGGAGGAAACATGCAGAAAAACTATTTACTATGGCCATGATGCGCATGACCAGTCAGAGCGATTTCGAGCGGAGTTTCATTACAAAATCAAGCAACAGTGCCCTCCAGTGGCCCGGCATACTAACTACATCATTGTCTCTGCGTCTGCCGCTCCAGTGTAAACACACTGCATTGTCGAAAACTTCCAGCTGAGGAGCCATTTTCAAAAACTTGCGTTATCAGATGCTCTGTGCACCATTGCCGTGTGAACAGACACCCAAAATGCAACAAATGTTTTCTGTTTTCACAAAAATTAAAGTTTCGTTTTAAGTTCCGTTTTCAAGATTTTACTTCAAGTGACCAGTCAAGTGGACCTAAACAGGGCCTAAAACGGGTCAAACCCTCATGTGACTCACCTGCAAAACAAACGAACTGGAATCACCAATGTATCACGTTTTTTTCAGAGGATCCCAGTAAATCAGGTAATTAAAGGTCGTTACAGGTTTATTTCATAAGCGCAGGACCAAAAATCGAGCTAAACAATGACAATGTTTTCTTCTGAGCTATTTACTCCCAGACAATCAGACGGTAAAGTTTGTGTTGGACGAGTACAAAAGATCAAAAACGATTAAACGGGAAGGAAGATAATAGATGAGGAGATGAGAGAGATTAAAGGAAGATATTTGCATAAAACAGGAATCAAACTAGATAAGACGTAGGGGAAAAAAAAAAAAGAGGGGGAATTAATCTGTCAAATCGAGTTCACGTCTGTATTATCATCCAGCCGATGTCTGACATTTACAGCACGGAACAAACTTTCATCAGTTCATAAATTCTGTGTTCGCGTGGCGATGATGTGTCACAGCAGGGGTCTCACACACAAAGGTGTTTCATTAAGTTAACTTTTTAATAAAGGAAAAGTTTCATGATTTAATCTGTCAAAGTTTAAACAAGTGACATCCGGTCTGAACAGAACCGGCAGGAAAACATTACAAAGTGATTTTCTCACAATGTAATCGACAGAAATGAGTTAAAAAGCCCATGTTTCTGATTTAATAATAAAGTGTTTTCCTCAGTTAAAGCCGATAACTGTTGTCCTGTTACGTAAATGATCAAACAGAAGACTGTAATCTGACTTTGGTTTGAATGCTGATTCTATGTTACATGTACTTGTAACTCCAATATTCACAATGCACTGCTATTGTAAAGTAAAGATTACACACGGATAGAAGAGTACCTCTGAGCTGGTAGTACGCCTGGTGGCTGGCCAGCACGTCACTGACGCTCTCCTGAGGACAGATCCTCACTCCAGAGTGTAAAAACACCGACCTCTTGGACCGACGTGGGACCAGCTGTGACTCTGAACCTTTGGCGCGCGAGGACATCTTCAGCAGCTCCACCAGACGCAGCGAGCCGCCGGCCAGCGGCCGGACGCCGCTCTCTGGAAGACACGGAATGGCTCAGGTCAAATTCATGTCTTCTGGTTTGGAATTCCATTCATCAAGATTAGCAAACAGCTCAATTGATATGTTGGCAACATTTCAAAACAAGCTTGAATCAGATGTGCCGTCAGTTTGTCCTGGAAACAGAAAAATTTAACTCCACCCGTCCATCTGGAAAATCAGTTGAAAAATTATCTGGAGAGAGCTAATAGTCGCATCTGGCATCTACATACCAAGTACTTACATTTAGTAAATACTGATGAGTGCTTGTTCATTACTTTAAAAACCTTGCACATGTGGCAGCAGTTAAAATGGATGGAAATTCATTTTTCAGTTGTATCCGGCATACATTTCCTTACTTTTTATTAAATGTTTAGTTATAATAGGATTTTCGATTTCTCAGAAACCTGTGTTTAAGTTGAAATTAGCCAATCAAGTGACATATTTCATCCCATTCAGGAGATTTAACGAGGCACTGATCACACTTTTTTACAGACTGAGAAACTGTGTCCGACTGAGTCCTAGTATTCAAGTGCAGTGTGAACTAAGCATGCATCGTCTTCTCTTTGTGATCCTAAGGTTGACGCTGAGGTTAACACTTATTTTCCACTGATAAAATGCAGGACGTCCTGTGTTTTCCTGATGTCCTTGTGTTTGCATGTCCAGTAGAAAATGGGCGACCGGAGCGGTTTACCTCATTGGTAAGTTGACTAGTTTGTAAAATAAACTACTTTCCATGATGCCCTGATACAATCAGAGACCTGGCATTTTATTTGAAATCAGGTTTATTTGTGACTTTTAAGTATTTTATCTTAAAAAAATAAAAAAATAAAAAATCACCTGATTTCAGCTGTTGCCTCTTTAGCATTGCAGCTAGCAGATTAGCTCAGGTGTCAAACTTCCGGTATAGAATGTGACGCATCAGAACACCTTTTAGTTTAAGAATATATACACAAGCAGTGATGCCGGTAAGGCGTGACTTAGTAACTTTGTAACTTAGAAGCAAGTAATCTAACGCGTTACAATTTCCAAACCAGTAATTAGATTAAAGTTACTTATCCAAGAAACTGTGCGTTACTATTGTAGCGTCCTGCGAGAATAAAGCCTCTTTATTTCTGAACAGAACCCGCAGCTCCTTCTTTCTGCTCCAAATGGACAAAGACACACTCACGTGCATGCAGCACGCTCACCTGACCCGCCCCCTTCTCCACTCTCAGCCAATCACAGGCCCACTCGCTCAAACGTTGCATTCAAGTAACACAAAAGAATCGGAACTAACAAACATCAATAAACCTTATCATTGCAGCAAGAACACAACTGCAGACATGTTATACTATTTATGTAATTTTCCTCATAAAAAGATATATTGGCAGGAAGCCCCGCACCTTTTTACATAAATCAAACACTTTATTTGTACACAGGGGACAATTAAAAGGTTGCACAGGGAAGGCAGTGCAAATAAATAGATAGATGAATAGTGCAACTACAACTACATCACGGGGTAAATAAATACCAGTGATAGTAAAGATCTGATAATAAATGTGTAGTCAGATAAACAGTAAATGCAGCAAAGAATGAAGGTCAAAGGTTAAATATGTATCAGCAGGAGGTCAGGCAGTGATCAGAACTGAGTTTTTGGTAAAACCGGTTGTCATTTTTATGTTGAAAGTAACTTTAAAAAGTAACTTGTAATCTAACTTAGTTACTTTTATAAACAAGTAATCAGTAAAGTACCCGTGGCTAGCTCTGTTGGTGGAGCAGGAGACTCGCAATCTCAAGGTAGTGGGTTCATGTCCCACGCCAGGCGCCACCTTCCCGTGGGCTCACCACCCGCCGCAACGGTTCTTAATCGCGGGAGAAAATGGATGGATAATCAGTAAAGTAACGAAGTTACTTTTTAAGGAGTAATCATATTACTTTTTCAAGGTAACTGTCTCAACACTGTACGCAAGATAACCCAAATCGGTAAAATAAACGTTTTATTTTCAAGCTTTGACGTCCAACATTCATCTGAACAATAGAATCACTTAAATGTCTTCAAGAAGAAATGATCTCACAGATTTCTATTTTACTCACCGACGCGAGACTCTCTGATTTGGTGCTTTGATTGAAGTCACTTTTTACAGACTTGTAGTGTTTCCTTGATTTTCTATTCATTATCTAAGAAGATGCATCGTGTTTGAGTTCATTTTCAGAAAAATTCTGCATTCGTATGAACAGATGACCAAGATAGATTGTTATTACTGTGACTGTGACACAGTACTTTCTGTGTCACAGACTGTAGGATAACATTATTCATATTCTCCAGCTACTGAGCATGTGCTGAAGAAATGAAGGGAAAACGCTTGTTCACCAATGCTCAAATTTGTGATGTAAAACAGTGAATTATTCTATGGAAACAGATGTTTTTAGAAAGATTTTTTTTAGAAGTGGTGTGAAACAAAAAGAAAAACCCAACCTCCCTGCTCTGTACAGATTTTATTAAGGGCTATGGAGCAGCAGAATGTTCACTGGTTGATCTATGGTACACGGTGTATTGGGTGCCACGTGGGAATTGGCTCCTGGTTTATATATGAGGGATCTTTTCTTTGTTGGGCAGGTGATCCACCCCGAGGGACAAACCCTTTTTGACTGCTGAAGTGGGCACATGTATGATGAGGGTGTGTGTGCTGGACACTGTCCGTTTTGAATGTTGATAAAAGTGCAAGGAGTTTTATCGTGAGATAGGACTCAGACTTCATTTATCCGACACACAAACAATCAGTTAACATCTCAGTGACTTAAAGTATTGGATTGACCTCTACCAGGTTTTTATATTGATTCACTCGTGCCAGACTGGCTGTTCATACATTCTAAATAGTTCTTTTACTGTAAATAAATCAATATTTTTGCTGCGTGAAGATGTAAGTACATTGATTTATTCATCTTCCAAAATGAGTTTGAAGTGACAAATGTTGCTGCAAGCATCAAAAGAGGCGATTAAATTGAAATAACTGAGATTAATTAGAAATAATAACATCAATTATTCAACAATATTATGTATGTTGACAAAGGAGTCCCATTATTAATATGTATAATTGTTTTTTATTTTCTGAATTCATTTATTTTGAATTAGTAAACATTTATTCTGTATTTATTATGATTAGTTTCCTTCACTCTGAATCCTGCTGATGAACACAACACAGCCATTGTTTTTGTCTTGCAATGACAGTGATGATTATATTTGGTCTTAAAATTCAGGTCAAACCTCAGGACTAAAGGGTGAAGCTGCCTCCTTCAGTTCTTCTGGGTTTCTGACCTTTACTTCTGATTCACGTCCCCAGTTTCTGCAGAAGTTTCTCGTTGGTAGAAACACGTTTAAATAGTTTCTGAGCGGCTCTGTCTTCCTACAAATGCATGAAGACATATATGTAGTTTACACTTACCACCTAAAGGGTAAAAACCATCGAAAACAGTAATTAGCAGGATGAAAATGAGGCCATCGTCATGTGTTCTGCTGCTGACTTAGTGGACTCTGACTGTATCTCTGCCTTCCGGAGGGCGGGGGTGGGGGGGGGGGGGGGGGGGGGGGGATTCTCTTCGTGCCCACTCGCACTAAAAATATAAGCACTTGCTGCACTTGAAATGCGCTCGAGATCAAAAGCAGCTGCTAAACAACACGTACGTACACGTGTTCGGTCACAATTCATTTTCCTCCTCGGCTGCTGACACCAGTGTGAAACAAATTAAACACTATTAATGTGAACAAAATGAGCCCAGCTGCTTTGTAAAGGAGACTTTCTCACAATTCGAATGATTCCTCTGTCCTGGGGATACACAACGTGAAGCAAATGGGCTTCATCTGAATCTTGGAAAAGCAATTTCATACTTTACTGCGGCTTTCATTTGAGGTTAATTGATTCATGTAAACTGCCGTCCAAAGTATCGTCTGGATTATAGAGCATCTTATCCTCTGTTGACACCACAGTTTCACGTGAAAACGCATCATTTTGAAAGCAATGTCCTTTTATACGTAAATGTCAGAAACTCGGAAAATGATGCAGTGTTCATGTTGGGCCACTAGTGGGTGCTGTTTGTGGTGTGTGGCCTGTCTCGCTGTGTGTTTTTCCCGTGATGACTAGCGGCCTGTCCAGGTGGTATCCCGCCCTCGCACATAGTTAGCCGTGGTTGGCTCCAGCACCCTGTTACCCTGAATAGAATAAAGCGCTATAGAAGATGGAAGGAGGGGCGGAAGAGTAAAATACAACTTATAGCTTCCAAAATCGCTGCTACTGTGCATGTGCACCACAGCTGTAGTAAAATGTTCTGCACATTCTCAGTAGATGGACAATAACAACGTTTTCCTCCAGAGTATCATGTCTCCCATTCCATATTCTCCTGGACTTGGTAGTTTTATAGTTGACAGTCACCTGGTACAGTGATCCAAATTGGTCTTCTATCCACTAGAATGTCTGTGTCCGTCTCCCATTGTTAATGCTTAGAGCAGATTGTTCTAAGCATCATGTGTGTGCAGATTCAATACAAAAACAAACAACAGCACCAACTAGTGGCCCTACATGAAAACTAAATTGTTTTCGGAGTTTCGTTTGCAAAGCGCTGCTGTGTAAATGCAAAACGCCTGAAACGATGCCTCTAAAATAGAAATGTGGTCAATTGCGTCTAAACTTGCTCCGTGATGGACTGGTGACCTGTGCAGTATGTACTCTACCTTCACTAATATCCTTCTGGGATCAGCTCCAGCACACTCAACCCTGATCTGGATGTCCGACGGACGGACGGATGGATGGACGAACGAATGAACGAACGGACGGATGAATTTATTCT
This sequence comes from Lipophrys pholis, assembly GCF_963383615.2. Classification (NCBI taxonomy): domain Eukaryota; kingdom Metazoa; phylum Chordata; class Actinopteri; order Blenniiformes; family Blenniidae; genus Lipophrys; species Lipophrys pholis. The sequence goes on from NC_137649.1 coordinate 5,331,273, forward strand.
TGTAATGCACCAGGCTAAACTCTCTACCATGAATAAACACCTGGCAAGGGCAAAGGTTTGGAAGGGCAGGTGGGGCTCGAGTGATTTCCCGTCAATGCTAAGATGCTTGAATTACTTGTAACACGCCAGCCAAGACGATTCAGGAATCACATGCCCAACGTCTGTCTGTTTGGTTCTTCGTCTCTGAAATGAGTGTGGCCAGAGCTGTAATTCTGATTGTCAAGCTGTCAGGGAGGCGCCAATAAATCCACTCAAGTGTGCCATTGTCAGTGCAATCTATTTGCGTCTTGGACATGTTTACACATATACAGTATATGTATCCTGATTGCTGATGCTCATGTCACGTTGGGTGCGGTACAGGGTAAAATTGAGAATTTGTTCACCTTTTTTGGCTTTTTTGTATACGTTAGCAGGGACTCTCTGTATCCTCAGGTGAGAGAGTGACAATCCAACACCTTGTCGATTTCACAGGAAGTACTTACGCAATTGTAATAGGCTTTGCTGCACAATGTGACTAAGTTTTGTATGTGTATTGATAGTCTTTCTCTTTAAATCCTCATATCAATCAGCTCTTATCTACCGACTTTCTAAGGTTTTTTTGTTGCATGCGACTTTTCACCGAAGTTGTGAAGGTCTTGTGAGTGTTAGAGGCTCAGGGAGATTGAAGCTTTGAGAGCAAAATGAAGCTTACCTTTAATTCCCGCGGCTTGCGGAGCGACGACGAACAGCAGCGCGAGTCCGAGCGGCCAGAGCATCGTGGAAGATCCGCAAAAAATGGTGAAAAAGTAATTCCAGTGGGGTGAGAGGAGGTGGGAGGAAGAGGAGGAGGAGGAAGGGTCCTGGAGGCTCAGGTGGAGATCATGGGTGCAGAAGATTACTCAGGGTCTCCACAAGCTGCTGGTGGTGTTGCTGCAATGCTCCGATGATCTCTGCGATGTCCATGTGATGGAGGGAAGTGTAAAAGTCCACTCCACCCCCCCCCACACCAGGATCGAGCTGTGGGACAGCGGGAGCTGGGAGTGTGGCAAGAGTGACGAGGTTAAAAAAGCAGGCACCGTTTCGGGAATAATCTGTTTATCTACTGCTCAGACATAAGCCGTCTTTACTCCGTGGCCCTCGCAGCGCACCCGTCATCCTGTTAGTGGCTTTCTGGGGGCATCTGTCAACCACAGTCACCAGTTTGTGTAGCACACCCCCTGCTGGCTTACCCTATCGCCCATGTCACCCCTTCAGAAGGTTTCAGTTCATGTGTTCATTCAGCTGCTTCTCTTCACAGAGAGCTTTTACACATGATACCCTTCAGGCCACAACAGAGATTAAAAGCCTGACACTCAAGGTGGAGGGGGACCTGGGGGCGCGACATTTGGGGTGGCTGTGGCTTAGGCCCTGTTTACACGACAATGTTTCACATGACAACACCTAATCCGCTAAAAAAAAGGAGTGCGTTTACACTGCCCCAGCGGACACAGAGACAACGATGTAGTTAGTATGCTGGGCCACTGGAGGGCGCTGTAGCTTGATTTTGTAATGAAACTACACAGACGTGTGCAGAGAACAAAATACTATAAACGTGAAGAAAATGGAGAGAACCCGACATCCGCATGGACTGATGACACAACTTTGCGGATACTGTGCATCCGCAAACTGGTGCCGTGTAAACGGACCCCCAAAAAGTGAAGAAAGTTTTGCGGATACACTCTAATTCGTTGTCGTGTTGGTTATCTTTCAATCACAGGTTGCAGGTTCGATCCCCCATTTCCATTTGTATATACGTCCTTGAGCAAGACACCGAACCCCAAATTGTCCCCAATGGATGGATTGAGATTCTTTTATTCGTAGCCGTCACGGTTGTGAACGTGAAAAACTATGTCAAACACCTTACGTACAGCTGAAGCAAATGCTACATAAGAGAAGTTTATTATTTACCAAATTGTAGCTAAAATTGCTAAGAAGAATTTCGATCACAAGAAAATACTTTTGAAACAGCATAAAATAACATTTTGTGGACTGGTTGTTTCAGAGTGAAATAAAAATGAGCACAATCCAAACACCAGGGTTGTAGAACACATCGCAAATCTATTGCTATCTCAATATCGCCACACAGTGGTCAGGGCTGTTCCTCAACGATGCTGTTAGCAGATTAGCCATTTAGCTGCAAGGCTCGGAGGTTGATGTCAAACTTCGGACATTGGGAACGAGCACATAGCCCATCCTGGTATCAGCTGTGGCTCAGTTGGTAGACCAGGGTGTTCCTGAAGGGAAGGTTGTCACAAAGCTAACTATTAGCTTTAGCGGGTTTCAAAATAGTTGCTATTTCAGTAAACTCCTGCTTACTGGAGTAAGAGCACCTCACACTCCCGACATCTACATGAAAGATGTCCCACAGTCAGTAACACTAGCAATAGTTCGCATCCACAGTAGCTGTGATTAGCATTAGTAGCCTTCAAATAGCGGTTTTCCAAAAGCTGTCTACATGGTGGCAGTTTACCTCAGCTGTTTTGTTCAAGTGTCCTCTCCTTGTCATTAGTTTATCAACCCATTTCTCTCAACATGAATGTCCAGATTTTAGAGCATCTTCCTTCCACTGACTGATGTAACTTCACCTGAACTTAATGAATAAATCAGTCATGAACTGATCCATTCAGTACCAGAACAATTCAGCTCTGGGCACCTGAGAGAGACTATTTGAAGGCACAGAAGAGCAACGTTCCCAAGTAACTGGTTAGTTTTTATTTGCTGTAATTAAGCTAGTAACTCCACAACCTGTTAAGGCTTCCCCACACTGTGAGACTTAAACAATCTTTAGCAGTCAAAACCTCTCACACTGCACGGGACGAATGTAAATAATGATGTCTGCAGACGGTACGAACACACGCTGCCTGGCGGAGGGAGGGGGAGGGGGTTGCATAATCACATTCATATATACACATGAACGCAGCCTCAGCGTTGTGGTATTGATGCGTTTGGAAAGAAATCTTGAAAAAAGAGAAGGAAGATAATATGGACACAGTCGTTACTCAGAGAGAGAGAGAGAGAGAGAGAGAGAGAGAGAGAGAGAGAGGACAACAACCTGGAGGCTAATGTTGCAATGGGAGCTTGAAGTAAATCTTGATAACATCTATTAGCATCCACTAGCATTTTAAGTTAGCATCTACTATTGTGGTCTTTTCCAACAACACATGCTCCATGCAGACCAAACAGTTTGTTTCGTGCGGACTGCCGGTCACTGCAGCAACTGACGTGACCGCAGCTGCTGCTTTGACTTCCCACAGTCCGATAGAGGTCGCGGGCTTACGAGCCATACTTTGGCTGTGCTGGAACGGCGACCGCAGATTTGAAGAACGATTCACCTGTGATCCGATCTTTTGTCTCAGACGGCCGAAAATCGTGCTGTTTGTGGGAGCCTCCTTTAAATCCATTACAAACTTCGGGGGAGTTGCACAACGCCGCCTCTCATGTGAAATAACACCTTCACATTATCATTCTGAGCGATCCTCATCTACAGCTCACCGTGCAGCACGTGTCGTACTGAAGGCGAACGTGGTTCTGAATCACTCAATTGTGCGCTTCTTTCTTTTTTTTTTTCAGTCTGGTAATTTTCTTGTTGCATTTCACTTCTGAGTCTGTGGCCTTCACTGCTTTCATTTCTACGGGCAGAACAAAGATCATAACTCAAACCGTGATTCTGCAGTCTGCCTCTGAGGAATAAATGAATACTTAAATCCTCTGTTCGTCCCAACATACTTTGATGCTTTTGTTACAAATCCCATAAGTCCACAAGCTTATGCCATCTCAGGCTTTAAGTCCTGCAGGACATTTATACAAGTGATGTTTGCTCCAGAAATAAAGAAGCCTTTGTTTTGAAGCTCCATCTCTGTTGGACGTGTTAACAATGTGAGAGTCTCCGTTTTCAGACAGAAGTGCTCGAGCTATTGTTCAGGTATCATTTGTGTCTGCAAAATGATTATTTTAACAGCACAGTGCTTACAATAACAACCTTTTTACAACCAAGCTTCCTTTTACATGACAAAAAGAGCGTTTCAAGTGAAAACGCATAATCTTTGCATTTTCGTGTCAGAAAAGTTTCGGGTGTACATGGTAATGCTTGTAAAACATCCATTTATACGGTAACGGCATAAATGCTGATAAGGATGTAGTTAGCATGTAGGGCCACCAGTGGGTGCAGTTTGTTTTTGTGATGAGACCACACGCTCATACACACAGACAACAATACTCTATCAGCATTAAAGAAGTCATCACCTCAAAATCACATTTTTCCTTGTTAAAATACATAGCTATATTGATTTTGGACCTCAGTTGAAACTTTTAAAAGTTTTATTTCTTTTGTTTGGTCTTTGTTCAAACCAGAACTGCCTACAAGGCGGCGCCAAAACGTAAAATTGAGATTGTCATCAACACAGGAGGCTAATATCTTTAACCACCTCTGTCCACCACCCTGAAATTACGGTAGACAGACAGCGGCGAACTGTTAATCGGGCTCGCGCTCGTATCCATGATTGACAGTTCCTGCAGCCAATCAACTCTCGTGAGACAAGGTTGCGGTACGAAAAAGGGTCAGAACGAGCTCTGTGTTTGATTTCTTTATCCTAATAAAGTCTAAAAATGTATTTAAATACAATTTAAAGGAGACTGGGTATGTGATAATACCAGGTGATGACTCCTTTAACAATGGCGAGAACACAGACATTCGTATGGACAGACGATGAAGTTGGATTGTTATTACTGTGACTGTCAAAATAAAACTATTAAGTCACAGGAGAATATGAACTGGGACTCATGACACTCTGGAGGAAACATTGATCTTATTGTCCATCTACTAGTGCATGTGCAGAAGAACTATTTACTGTGGCGTGTGCAGTAGGAGCATTTCTGTTGTCTCCATGGAAACAGAGTTGGAGCATGTTCAAAAAAGTTGCACCTTGGAAACCGTTTTCAAAAAGTTGCGTTTTCAGTGGCTCTGTTTTGGTAACGGACACCAAAAAACACTGCAATCACTGTCGCGTACACAGAGCCTCAGACTAGTGTACTAGTAGTAAGTACGTTTTGTTTAGGTCACCATGAATATCTTTATTAGTGAATGAGTTTAGCACCATATTTTACAACCTGCCCCTTTCTACTGACCTGACCTGATTCCCTGAGGATGATGAGGATGATGATGATGATGCTGATGCTGATGATGAGATTGAATCATAGAGGGAGGCTGCTGGGTTGGCGTAGCATTGAAGGAGAGAGGGAATGACGGAGGGAGGAAGGGAAGGGGGTCATCGTGTCTTATTGCGGATTTGAAGCAAAAGAAATAAGACAAGTGCTTTTAATCTTGGATCATCAGGCTCCTCCCCCTTTTAATACCCTACGACTCCCAAACAGAAAACGGCGGTTTGTCAGGTGACCCGGTTGGCGTGCAGAAGTGGGGGAAAGTTGACCGCTGGGGGCACTTATTGTGGGTCAGCCAAAGCTCAGACATCATGGAGCCACACCATATCTGAGGAGCAGGGCAGAAGAAGATTAGAAATTGGTTTTAATCTGTAATCCGGTGGCTGTTTGACTGTCCAGCCCCGTCCTGTCGGCCGAGCTGATGCCAGGAAGCAGCAGAAGCTCCGGGAGGATGGGTAAAGATAGTGGCAGCCGAAATACTGGCAGTTGTACTCGGCAGGTCAGCAGCAGCAAAACCTATCTGTAGTACTAGTAGTAGAAGTTGCAGTACCAGCAAAAGTAAAAGAAGTAATAACAATAACATAGAAGTGCTACATGGTGCAAGATAAAGAATAGGAGCAGAATAAGCAAAAGGAGCAACATACATAACAATAGTAATGGTCACTTGACAGCAGCAACAGTGGTAATACTTCAAATATTGGTAATATCTGTATCCAGTCATAGCAGCAGCTTTAGTAGTACTATGAGCTATAGTTATAGTAGTAGTAGTAATAACAGTGGAAGAAGAGGATTCGTAGCAGTAGTGGGAGTAAAGAGGAAGAATACATCAGATGAGGAGTAGTAACAGAGTAGTAATAACAGCAGGAGTGGAAAAAGTAGGTAATCCTAGTGGCAGTTGTAGTAACCATGATAGTAGGAGCAACAAGATTAGAGAAAGCAGATTGAGTAGGAGTGGTAGTGGAAGGAACACTAGTAGTAGTAATAGTACTAGTAGTAGTAATATAGTAGTAGTAGTAGTAGATGTATGAATAATTATTTGAGGATAGTAATAATAATAATAATAATAATATTAATAGGAATAATAATAATAGTAGTAGTAGTAATTATTTGAGGAGTGCATAGTGATAATAGTGACAATAGTTATATTAATATAGCAATAGTATTCAGTGTATTCAGACTGATGCAACACCTCTGTGTTTGATTGTTGAACTTGGTTCTTTACATTACTCTGCCTCTCTGGTTATTCTTTTATACACCGTTTAATAAGGTGGCTGTGCTACTTTTTAAAAACTTTAAAAAAGGCATTTATGGTGTTTTCTTTGACCCATTTTAAAGAGCTTTGTTGTGCTTCTTTTGCAGTCTTTTCCTCATGCATTTCTAGCCTTCAGAGAGCTCCCTCTTCTCCGCTTTTAAACTCTTTTCTGAGATCTTTGTTTGTACTTTCTTTTCCACTTTTTAAAGAACTGTGGAATTTTCTTTCAATTTTAAAGGCTCAACTTTACAGCCTTGTGGTCTTTTGTGTTATTTTGACAGACGTATAATTTGTTGCAGGCAAGACAAAGAAATACAAAATGTGTGACATAAATACCGAGTTAACTTTTTAACTATACTCTTTACACTCCGGGCCTTTTGAAAAGGACTCTGTGAGTTTTCTTTTTTTTAACTTCAGTCACTCATTGGAAGTCTTTGTTCTTCCTGATAATACTTTAACATGTAAGTCTGGTGCTAATCTGTCCTCTTTGCCCTTCGGCTGCTTCATCTAGTAGACCTCTCAGGGAGCCGCTAATAAAACTTTCAAACATTAACAAAACGCAGCTCCGCTGATCATCACATTGAATTTGGAGCGATTGGAACGGCGACACTTTGACATTCCATTAAATAAATTCACAACTCTGATATTCAGCTCTTGTATTACTGCGACATTACAAGGAAGCGATAAGCAGGAATCTGGTGGAGGTTAGAGGCAATCGAAGGACACGAGCCAACGTACGACAGTGTTCAAATGGACGTTTTCTGTGATAACTGCTGGAATGGGACGCGCTTCTGTCTGATTTGTGTCTTTGTTGTGCCGCTGGCTGGAGGGTGCCGCAGCGAGACGAGTGGAGGACGAGAAAGGGGAGGATCCGGTGTCACCAGGACTCCGGTGGATCTTTCTCCTGGTCAATCCCACAATGGTGAAATCCAGACGCCAGTGGAGGATAATCCTGTTAATTTAGTCCGCCGACACGCCCTGTTTTGACCGTAGCATGCTGAAAATAACCCCGCCGACACCCCTGCAGCCGACAACAACAACAACAACAACAACAACAACAACACCATCGCCAGGGGATCGAGCAGAATAATCATCTTACCTTACAGCTTTTTGTAAAAACGCTGAGTCTAAGCCTCACACAGACGAACAGGTTTATCACGGATGACTGAGAGTAAAGCCGCCCTGCACGTCGCATAAAGCAAGTTACTGGAAATTAGTACTCGATGACGGTGGCGAGCTGTATTTGTACAAGTTACAAGCTATCCATCGTGAAAATAACATAATTACAATAACAATGATTATAATACATTTATACACCACCTTTGAGAACATAAAAAACTCTGGCTGAGACATGAGCAGACAAGTGATCATTAAAGTAATAGACCAAAATTAGAGATGACGACACACCAAAGGGCAAGAAAAGAGAAAACATATATTAAAAATAAAAGAGGCATGATTTTGAGTGAAAATAAATCAGTGGAACATTAAGACAAGTCGAAGCTAAAGGTAAATGTCAAATAAAAGCGAATCTGTTTTAAGAAGTGATTTAACGGAGGTCACTGACTCTGCAGGCCTCGGGCAGGTCGTTCAACTTTGGAACAACCGGAAGGGATCCACCCGGGGATCTAAGGCTACGAGCAAGCTCTACGGGGTCAGCAGATCAATGATATAACGTGTGGCGAGACAGTGACAAGCTTTAAAAGTAATCAGCAAATTGTAAGAATCTATTTTAAAATGAGCCGGGAGCCAGTGGAGGGAAGCCAGGATAGGTGTGATGCGTCGTCGGCTGTGAAAACCAGTAAGAAGCCAAGCTGCTGCATTTCGTTTGAGCTGGAGGCGATAAAAGAGCTTTGAAGAGAGAGAGAGAGAGAGAGAGAGAGAGAGAGAGAGAGAGAGAGAGAGAGAGAGAGAGAGAGAGAGAGAGAGAGAGAGAGAGAGGAGAGTGGCAGTCTGGTTCAGCCAACCCTGGAACCATTTTCTAGTGAAACTGCTGGAGGTTTAGAACTGAACTTCCCCCTGGTTCTGCAGGACGTCTGCACTTCTGAGTCTGGTTCTGTTGTTTTTTTTGATTCCTTTCCACCGTCTCCTCTGCTTGCTCATGTTGGTTTTCTTTGCAAAATTGCCCTGAAATGACTGTGTTGTATTTCGCGTTCCAGCGATAAATTGAAACAAAAGAATTTCTAGGAGACGATTTGTTGTAGACGCCATCTTTTCCCCTTTTATATCGACATTATCTCACACTATACAAGGAGAAAGGTATGCAGGGTAAAGCAAACACCCTGGTTGCCTTCATTGAATTGTTTGCTCTGCTCTGTGTGGGCTGTGACGTTACACCATCAGATTTCCTTCAGGAGAGCAGAAGCTTGTTTCCTTCAGGAGCTCTGGGACCTTCGGCAGGATGACTATCAGAAGCGGCTTCATCCCTCACGTGGTCTCGCTCTCAAAGATCTTTACAGGAGTCAAACCACTGTTCACAAAGCTCCAGCATCCCCGGTGGGGGTTTTTTCCCCCTCCCTTTTGAAAACTTCAACCGCTTCCTCCCATGATGCAACACGAGCATGTGTCATGTATGTCAGCGGGCTGACAGCAGAACAACAAACAGTTGGAGTTTAGAAGGGATAAGAAGAAGATGTCAGCAGTGGAGTGGAGCTGTTCCATATTAATGACGGGAGGTCCATCATGTGTGGAAATCACACGAGGAACCAGCCGACTCCATACAACATACAGTAATTCAGTTTCAGGGGAGGTTTTTGACTGAATTGGATCAGACATGGACGACTGGTGGGTAACGCACACATTTCAAAAGTTGATACAGAATTCTACATACTTTAAAATTGCAACGTTAAAATATAACTTACATTAAGATTTGCCTGAATGTTGCACCCATGAATCTGACATATTCTTGCCCTTCAGAAGCGAGGAGAAAACGTTTGTGGCCCTGAAAATGATTCCATGTGTTCATCTGATTATCCCCGTTTACGCGACGTTTCAAGAGAAAACGCATCGCATTTGTACACAGACGGTGATTTCTTTTGTGTTTCTAGCAAATCAAATTTAAGTGAAGCAGTAAATGAATGTATTTAGGGGATGTTCCTGGATGGATGGATGAATGGAACCTAGTTGTTGACATTTCAACAGTTTTTTTGTTTTTCCCTTTGTTGACTTTTGGTTGTAATTTGAGAGACAGAACCACATTCTTCGTCAGAGGATTAACTATTTGTTGGTTTCAGCTGTAAAATGTAACGGAGACTTTATTCAACAATCACAATCCATTCATCTGAACAGCCTGTAAACTTGACCCGATGACACAGTGGACGTAAACACAGCAAAGCCCTGTAAATCCTGCCGGCACGAACTTGATGATAAACACTGTGAAACTGTCACATCGACCCAATTAAGATGTAATTGAGACGGAACGCTCCATCATTAGCACATAATGTGCCATTTATACACAGCGTATTTACACTTTAAAGTGATTAACTTGACTATAAATTGCCCCCGGGCCTTATCAGCAGGCTTGGAGCTGCTCAGATGCACGCGGTGCATCATAACCCGGCCCGATCGTCAGTCAGATGAAAATGAGTCCTAACAGAGAGGGTAAACATGGAAGCCCTTGGACTGTTTGCACCGCGGCGGCTGGAATAATAACTGCGTGCCGAGACTGACGGCAGACAACCGCGGTCCCACCGACAGACACGCAGACAGAGGCGGTGCCGAGTCATTAAAACTTAACACCAATGAAATCCCAAAGTGAACAGATGAAATATAAGAAGTCGCATGAAGTCGGAGGCATGCGTTGAGCGCCGTACTGATCTTTCTCTTAATAAGCAGCAGTCGGTGCGGTTTTCATGAGCTTATGTTGCTGCTCTGCATCCGTCAAGTTCTTCGAAGTTTCTGCCCAAGTTTGGACCAGCGGGACAAATGGGGTCATGGGTTCATGCTGGTACTGGGCAGATGGTGTAGATGGACACCGTTTTCAAAACGAAGTGAAAGGCTTCGACGTGGGCTATGGGAGCAGGCGGCGCAGTGGCGACGTTTCAGTAAAGTTCCACCTCAGAAGCCATTTTCAAAGAGTTGAGTTGTCAGGGCTCTGAGCACCGTTGTCATGGAAACGGACACCCCAAAAAAATGCAATGAAAGTTTTCAATTTTCACTTGAGAATGGGCCTCAGCCAGACCCGACAGGCACAAACCTCATATTCCTTTAAGCTGACAGCATTACAATCAGTGGCTTCACGCTCCTTGAGAGTTAATTCCCATTAAACAATTTGCTGTGTGCGTTTGTCCACAGGGTTTGTCCTCTTCGACCATTTCCCACTTAGTGCTGCATTAGTGATTGTGGTCTTCAAATCAAAACGCTCCACTACAAACAGGAAATCCGTTCAGAACTTAGTCTGAATAACAAAAAATGCTGAGTTAAACAACAGTGATTCGTATTCAACATTTTCAGAGCTCAAATACAAACAGATTTATTCAAGTATTCATAGAAAAAAAATGCTTGTTCCAGGGTGTTATATCTGGAAAGATGTCTTGAAATTCAAAACCATCAGCCTACAGATTGACATGTATTTATTTATAGCTTGGAGGGGAAAAAAAACACTTTTTGGAGGTACATTGTTCTATACCACATATCTGATAACTTTTTCAGCAACTTCTTGTTTTAACAATGAAAGCACATCAAAATAAAGACGACATGGACTCACCCACATGCGAAAAGTAAAGTTAGGCACTGAGAATTAAATAAAATAAATAACTAGCACATTATACATTTGTGTTTGATAAAGTGTTTGGAAAATAATAGTTGCTATTCAAATCACCAAGTCACAACGAGCAAGACAAGCACTAGGCCCAGTTGCTATATGGATTAATTATTGAAATACATTTTAGGAATCATCTTGGGCCGGTTTCAAGTGAAAATATTTGAATTTCAGAGAGGTTTCGCATGGCAACATTTTGAAAACGATGTCAGTTTACATGAAAAATGCAGAAAAGCATGTAGTCAGCCATCAATTCTCAATCATATTCAAGAAAATTTGGAAGGATTCTGTCAGGAAATCTACTGAAGTCTGAGAACCTTCTGCCCAGACATGGCTTTCTACCTGAAGATGGAGCTCTCTCAAGCTGCTCGCCTTGTAAAAAAAAAAAGAATGAACAAAGGTGTCCTTAAGCTGAGAGAGAAAAAAACCAGTGTTACGTATCAAATCTGGCTTGAGCAAAAAAATACCAAAAATATGACCAAAACCCCTCCATCAATATTCAAAGCTGCAGTAAAATAACCAACTCTTTCATGGGGAAATCTTGTTTCTCATTCACTTTCATCAATGAGGATGATTACAGCACCAAGCGACCCGCCGACCCGCTAATAAGGCCCACTTCCATTACGACTGAATCAGAGGTCTTTCAGGGTTTCAGGGAAATAACCGAGATGAATGGACACCAACCACTAGAGAATATGGGCGTAATGAAGTGGCAGATCTCGTTGGCTTCCTGCTTTCTGCTGGGTAATGATTGTACCAAGGAGAGGACAAAAGAGATGGGATATTTCAAGTTTCTACAGTCAGAAACATGTTAAAACTGAACAGTCTCAAACCCAGCTTACATGTTTTTGAGCTTTCGTTTCAAACAATAGTTTGAAAACGATGTCCGTTTACACGAAACACTGAAAATTATGTCGTTACAATGCCAGACCACAAGTTGGGGCTGTTTTTTTGTTGTTTTTTTTTGCAAAATATATTTATTGGGAAATATATCAATTGACAATATTACAATCTTCCAGTTTTTTTTTTTTTAGCTTTTTCAAATATACACAAAAAAGGAACAAAACAAAACAAAAAACAATAATAAACACAGATTAAACCCAACGACATTCACCCGTCCCGCCCTGCCTCAAATGGAGATCACACAAACTAAACAGCACTTAGTCTGGCAGGACCTGTAATTCCTTGAAATATGAAATAAAAGGTTGCCATTTAGAAAAGAACGCCCTCTCATCGTGTATTTAATCTTCTCAAGTTTAAGGAAGAACGTGACATCTGTAATCCACTGTGATACAGAGGGAGGGTCGGGGGATGTCCACTGAAGGAGGAGGCGGCGTTTGACAACTAAGAAGTAAAATTGATCATTTCTCTTTGAGCCACATTTAGTGGTGTTGGCTTAACAGGAGTGCCGAAGATAACAATAAATGGGCAGGGTTGTAAATCAATTCCCATTATGGTGGAAATTATATGAAAACAACTGGACCAATAGCTATGCAGGCAAAAGAAAAACATGTGACACAAATGACACTGTGAGTTTGAGCAACGGTGGCATTTGTCCTCTACCTCTGGGATGATTTTAGACAACTTTAATTTTGAAAAATGAAGCCTGTGTAGCACCTTAAACTGGATAAGTGCCAGCCGTGCACAAGATGAGACCGTGCCTGATCTACTCACCACCCCATCCCACCAATCTCCATCAATTTGAAGACCCATCTCCTCCTCCCATGCGGGGCTGTTTTTTTTTTGTTTTTTTTTTAAACGAAACCACTCACACGTGCTCAACAATGCTGAATACAAATTCGTATAGACACACGACAAAGTTGCATTGCTATCACGGTGACTCTCAGCTATGAAGCTATAAAGAAGGATAAGGACTGGGAGTCGTGCCACAAAAAGTTAGTTGTTATTTCAATGACCAGGTTGCATCTCTACGATTTAGATTGATCAGTAATGTGCAATAAATACATTTTAAATAATAAATTAGGCTAAATTTGACAAAAACCTTGAGAAACACGGTAATGCACACAAAATAAGAGTAATTGATGCTGGAACTTTACTGTGTCTGCGTCTAATCCACTAATGAACTCCAGCATCTTCACATACCTGCTCCGAGTGGCAGAGCTGAAGTGTCTCTGTACCCGAGCCTTTGTTTACTTGCCATTGTAGTTTTAACTAGCCCGACTCGCTAAACATAGCGTAGCACCGGCTGTGGAGTGATGATGTGGGAGGGACGGTGTAAAGGATTATGGACGTTACTTCGCAGGACATTTTTCTACGTTTCGCATAGTTATACCTAATAGTTCTGTATTTCTATTCATTTCTCATCCTCTGGTATCGTCCCTTTACTGATAATAATAATAATACATTTTATTGAAGACGCCTTTCCCGACACTCAAGGACACCGTACATTCATACATTTACAACAGTGCATTAAAAGCAGTAAAAACAACACAAGACACAATTCACATCTGATGGATTAGGCAATTTTCACCAGATGTGTTTTGAGTTGAGATTTGAAGTGGGGGAATGAGTCCAGGGTTCTCAGTTGGGTAGAGTGAAAGCTCTGCTTCCCAGGTGAATGGAGGAAGAGGATGTAAGGGAACGGGAGGGAGTGGAAACATGGAGGAGGTCGGACAGATATGGGGGGTTGGGGAATGGCCTTGAATGTGAGGAGGAGGATTTTGAATTGGATGCTGTTACATGCCAGGCACGTAATATAGTTAAGGTGGGTTTATTTTCCCTCCTGCGCTTTTCTCTCTCTCCTCCTCTGTCTGCTCTCAGGTGTGATCAGCTTCATCGCCTGAACCTGTGGGTCCTGTTGTGTCTTCCAAACTGGCCAATCATGGCCAGCGACCCTCCTCATAAGAGGACCGCTGCAGCAGGGAAGGGGGTGGTCTGCTGTGTGTGGAGCCCTGGTCGCTCGCGCTCAATGCAGTACAGTGGTGTGTGAGGTGTGTGAGGTGTGTGAGGTGTGTGAGGTGTGTGAGGTGTGTGAGGTGTGTGAGGTGTGTGGTGTGAGGTGAGGGCTTTTGGTAAGTTTGGGGTACCCTGTACATTTTTCATTCACGTAGGTGTTTCCTTGTTAAATACACTAGGTTATTGGGTTGGTTCCACCATTGTATTTACTTTTGATTTATCAACAGTTTCTTTCAGATAAGTCAGTCTGGTTTTTGGTTGAGTTTTGTTTGATATAGTTGAGGGATAGTAAGGCCTGGTTTTATTGTGCTTGTAGTTTTGTTTGGCAGAACCCCCAGTCCCAACCTCCTCCACAATTGTAGTGTATCAGCTTGGAATAGCTAATAGATCTTTGTTCTTTTGTCACTCCACTTTTGACTCCTTTCACTTTTTTTGATTGTCATGTTATGTGTCTTCACTTTTCCATGAAGTGGATGTAACAGGTGTGGAACTGAACCGGGAGCCAGAAGAGCTGTACGGGAGTGATGTGGTGGATGGAGGGAGTACGAGTGACGACGTCGGCAGCTGAATTCTGGACCAGTTGCAGTTTATGAAGGGATTTGAGAGGGAGGCCAAAGAGGAGAGAGTTACAGTAATCTATGCGGGAAGTGACGAGGCTGTGGACTATGATGGCGGCAGTGTGTGTGTGGGGTGGGCGGAGACGATTGTTTCGTAGATGGAAGTAGGCAGACTGGGTAATGTTATTTCGGTGAGACTGGAAGGCGAGAGTGCTGTCGAGGATGACACCCAGACTCTTAACCTGGGGGGGGGGGGAATGGAGGAGTTGTCAATGTTGGTAGAGAAGCTGCTGGTTCTGGATAAAGTGGACTGTTGAATTTAAAGAAGTTGTGCGTGAACAACGTTTTTTATTTCAGAAATACAATCAGTGAGGGTGGATGAGGGTTTACTGGTGAGATAGAGCTCGGTGTCATCTGCATAGCAGTGGAAATGTACTGTATGTTAAATTTGCGGAAGATATTGCCAATGGGAAGGAACTAAATGATGAAGAGGAGGGGACCCAGGACAGAGCCCTGGGGCACACCTGTGGTGATGGAGAAAGGGATGGATTTACAATATTACAGTTGAGTGAACTGAGTGGGGCCAGAGAGGTAGGAAGTGAACCAGTATGATGGAGCGTGGGAGATGCCAATGGAGGATAGTCTGTTGAGGAGGGTGGTGTGACAGAAGGTCAAGGAGGATGAGGATGATGAGTCCAGAATCAGCTGCCATAAGGGGGTCGTTAGTGATTTTGACCAGTGCTATGGAGTGGGCAGAAACCGGATTATTGTTCTCCCATTGTTCTTATCTTGTTCAGGCACTTTTTGTGTTAAACTGTGTGACAATGTGAGTCTGAGGGATGTTGTGGTTGATCATGGTGCTGCTCACTGAGTGGTGCATTGGAGCACGAATTAAGTAAAATCAGAACTCTGAGTTTCACACACTGGGGCTCACACGCCAGCGATGCTACATGATTAGAGTATGCCTCTTCCATGGACGTGAACATCATTTTTGAAACATTGCCATGTAAACACAAAACTTTTAGGGAACATAAAACGTCGCGAAAACGGGTCTTCAGTTGCTGTAAAGCTCAATTAAATCCTTCCACCTGCTCGTATTTCCTGCTTATAACATCTACTTTGAAGACAAATGATTCATTCTACAGCGATGGGCCACATTAGATGCTTCCTTCAAACTGTATACCATTTTATTTTACTGTCAATCTCTTTTTCTTTTTACACATTTTGATATCTAATGTGAAGAATAGCTCATGTGTTTACTGGACTTACTTAAATAATTTATTCTAATACATAGTAAATTGCTATACATACTGTGTGGAACAATGCAACTAAGAATTTCACGCTTGAACTAATAAATTAAGACAAAATAGATAACGAGAGTTATTACTTCACCAGTCTATCACGTCATTAGTCATAATGCTATGGGCGACCAGTTTAAAGTGGCAGTACCTGTTATTTCTTTCAAGGTAAATAGAAATTGTTCAAAGATGCAATATTTGTCTCCGTCAAGCCCAAACTGAAGACGTTCCAGAAGTATCCTTTCAGACATCAAATTTCCACCAGCTGTGTCTTTCAGGAGAGATTCCTTTTGAAAGAATCCAATGAAAAGAAGAGCGACAGTAGATTTAAAAAAAAAAAAAAAGAGTTGGCCTTTAATTTATCTGCAGACATATTTTTTTAAAAAGCATTAATGAAAACGTATTTATGTCCTGGATGAAACCTCGTTAACAGCCAGTCCTCCATTCCGGCTTCACACAAATCTTCAGCTTCTTTGCAGGCGCCACCTCACCGCGTTAATTGCAAAGAGGTGACATTACTAATTTAAAAGTAATACAGCGGAATACAAATGATAGTGTCTGGGAAATGTAATGAAGTCAGAGCAGAGGGCACAGAGGTGAAGCCTCCATCTGAAACATTAAAGCTGTAAAAACACCAGGGCTAAATTCTTTTTTTTAAATTTTTTTTATGGTTTTAAGTGGTGGAGGTCTGACCTCTGAAGTTTGAAAAATTAGTAGATGTGTGTTTCTTCCTAAAGTGTCCTTGGATGGATGAGTTTTCTTCCAACTGACAGTGATTTGTAACCTTATCCAAGGTTTTTCCACAGGTGGGAGGTGTTGGCGATGTTTTACAGTGGTATAGTAAGGTCAGTTTGCACAACATGAATATTATTCCAGATACTTAACTTTTCTCCTACAATCCAAAGAGTTTGAGAAGCCTAAAGCATTCCCTTCTTTTAAGATCAGCCTTTAAATTCAAATCCAATTGAATTATTTTACCACAATATTTACTGGATTTATTTAGATTCTATAGCTGTAGAATTGTCAACAAATATGCATTGGGTGAGTGTTTCTGCGTATTTTCTTCAGCGTGACTGTGATCGTCTCGTCTAAGACTCGTTTACGCCACCAGGTTTCAACTGAAAACGCGTCATTCAGTTTTGAGAACGATGTTCGTTCTGCACGGAAACCCTGAAAACGATGCAGTCGGCGCGCCAGGCGACGAGTTGGCGCTGTTGGTTTGTTTTTGTAATAAAACCACACACGCGGAGAACAAAATATACTATAAACATAAATAACGGCAAGTACACAGACGTTTGTGTGGATTTTCAAAGTGTTGCAGCGTTAACGTGAAACTTTGTCACCGTGTAAACGGGGCCCGAGAGTTACCGTCATGAGAAGTGTGCATGATAAATGATGCCGGGGGAGACAGAACTCATGGGGTTCGTCGTGGTTTAAGTTGGCATTGCCTCAGGCCACGATGAATCATTTTCTGAGTCACTCTGCTTTAGGTTTAGACTGCTGGGAGACCTTGTTAAAAGCACTGATCCTTCTCTATTCTCTCTCTGTTCTCCATCAGATGTTAATTGATATGTATGATTTTACACCCTCAAAAAAAAGCTTATTACACTCAGCCAACACATTTGAGTTTCTCTCTCTAGTAAATTTTCACCGCCCTACGATAGAAAACATTTCTTGAGGACTAAGAGCAGCTCCAACACGTTCTCCATTAATAAATGGTTAAATACAGTTGTGCCTTGCTTCTCCCGTATGAGGCGACTGAAAAGGTTTTTCCAGTTTTACTGGTCTGAAGCTGCTTGATTGTTTTAGGGGCAACAAAACACAGAACCTACCGTCTGGTTCCAGTGGATGCAGTTGAGCCCAAATCGGCCACGACTAGATGAAATAAGACGTTGATTTTGTAAAACATGCAAATAAAACACAATTTATTCCATGTCGACTTCGAAAAGTCACTCCCGCCAGGGTGAATACACGACGCGCATAACGCGGGCTGACAAATCTGAACAAACTTCACAATTGAAGCTGTTAAAAAGGAGCGAGTCTGTAGAGATGAGCGCTTGCATATCGCTAATCTATACATTGCTGCAGTGTTGCTTTTCCTTGAATGTGGAAAAAGTCGTGAGTTTCTGAGGCTGAGTGACTCTGGTAGAGTGGATTCCTGCGGACACGCCACGCAGCTAATCAGCCTTTCTGCAGCCACCAGGGTCGTCATGATTCAAAAGGGCCAAAGAATTACGGAGCAGGAGGAGATCAGTGTTCCAGTTAAGACTCCGTCCCGCCCAGGAGGGGGGCTCCAATTTGGGTTAATGTTTGCCCACAGTAATTATAAGTCAAGCTGTGGGAAGGAAATGTAATAAGACATTATCAGCAACAAGGACAGGGACTCGCAGGAGTAGGGCTCGCAGAGCTGCCACAACACGGGGGAGAGTCAGAGAGGAACATGAAAATAATATGTAAAATGAAGGGTTTTTTTTGTCTATATCTGCAGAAAGAAGCATAATTATGGGGATTATGTTCAAACCAGCAAAGCGCTTTAGGTATCATGAGGGAACAGGAACAAAGACAATCGGGGTTCACACTTTTTCTCATACGATCAGAGTTTTGTCAATCTGACCAAATTCCTTTTGATTGAGACATCAGATTGTCCCGTTTACATGAGCGCTGGATCACCTGGTCAGATTGACAAATAGCTTGATGTAAACTAAGAACGTCCAATGATTCAGTCAGTGAGTCAAACCAGAATGTTTCCCATCGTCAGGCTGGTTGTTTCTGACATGATCCCATGTCGTTTGCAGTTTAGCCACCAGGATCTCAGATGGATGCGTTTCCTAATGAAGCTTGTGTTTGTTTTGAAACTGCAAAAACAAAGAAGCCGTCACTTCTTATATATGATGTGGCTGCATTGTTGCTTCAACACTGTGATTTTCTCTAGTCGTATTGCGGCATTATGTGCTCCAGCCACATAGCAACAAGGTTATGGGTTCAATTCCAGGCTGGTCTGTTCAGTTTGGAGTTTGCATGATCTTCCTGAGCATGTGGGAGTTTATTTTCTCTCAGTTGCCTGTGAAATTTAAATCGTATGATTGTCAATGAGTGTGACTGACTGTGTCCTATGATGGTGACCTGTACAGGGGCCCGGTTGATACAGCCGTTGTCTCCCAATTGGAATGCCGCAGGTTCGATTCCCCATCTCCACAAGTGTCCTTGGGCAAGACACTGAACCCTAAATCGCTCCCATCAGATGGACTGAGCACCTCGCACGGCAGCCGCCTCCACTGAAGTGTGAACGTGCGTGTGAATGGGTGAATGGAAGAGCAGAAAGCCAACACCTCCGAGTTCTGCAAGTTTCTTCCTCTTATAAAGGGGAGTTTTTATATTTCCACAGTCGCTGATGCTTACTCATGTGGAATTGTTGGGTTTTCGCTGTAAAAGTCTTTTGAAATGACGCAAAGCACTTTGGGACTGCTCAAGCAGTTGGAATGCGACATAAGTGAAATTCATTTGCCATTTACCATGGATGAATGGATGGATAGATGGTTGGATAGATGGATGGATAGATGGATAAACTCACAAAGGTTCAACAGAGTGAACAAATTCAATGTGCAGTTCAAATGGATCCTGTTGAGATTGTAAACAAGCTTATATTCCGACCACCGATCTGACTGATTTGATTCTATCTGAAATCACAACTCAGAAACTGGACATTCACAAGCTGCATACACACTGAAATTGGTAAAGAGGATTTATTTACGGCAATACGGAGTCCTACATTGGACAGTAAACACAGTTTTTTGGGGGGATTAATAAAGTATGTTTATATATTTCATCAGATTGAAATGTTTTTAATGGAACTGGGTGTTGAATCAGATTACTTATGGGAGCTTCTATCATGAGTCACTGCTTAGCTGAAGTGTTTCTGTTGAAGTGTGTTAAAGCATTAATATTCATTGTCATACAAATCATCACCATTACTTTAATTCATGCAGAGCAGCTTCAGGTAAAATAAAAAAAAAAAAACGATTGCATTTGTGAAATTTTGTTGCATTTTTCAGAGTAATGACTCTCTCAGTAGTTTGGCCCTGATGGTCGAGGCCACAGAATCTGTGCTGCTTTCCAGCATTTTCCTTCAATTGTGACACTTTCACAGAACCGTGGTGCAGAGTTCTCTGCTCACGGTGGGTTTCTACACCTGCCAGCCCACATACCAGCGCAGAAAATAGAGGAGCAAACTATCTTTAGGAGGTGGGCCGCAGAGCCGTCCTTCTCACCTTGTCCCCTTTTTGGATTTTTCTTCACCGCCCGGAGAAACGTTCTCTCAATCGGACTGGAATCAACCAGAAACCGTCTGCTTGGAGTTTAGTTCAGCTTCAAATTGTGACTCCATCTGTGGATTGATGTGCTACAATAGCACAAGTACTATTTAGATATCAGCGACAGGTAACGTTCGCTTGAACATTATCAGAAGTGAAAAACAGGCTTGTTACTAATCCACCAAAAACTACCAATCCAGATTATAAAGCATTTTCCTCACAATAAGTAAAACATTGGCCAGTACACGGACAATCGTATGGAGCAACGGCGAAGTTGGATTGCAACTCAGGGTGACAGTCGCCTATAAAACTACCGAGCCCCAGGAGAATATGAACTGGGAGTCACGAACCTCTGGAGGAAACATGTTCTTATAGTCCGTCTACTCGCACATGTACAGAATAAATATTTACTACACCCGTGGTGTGCAAGTGCAGTAGCAGCGTCTCATAGAAGTTGCGTTGCCCCCCCCCCCCCCGTTTCCATGGAGACGGAGTCGTAACGTTTTCAAAAAGCTGTTTTCCGTGGCTCCAAGCAGTGTTGTTGTGTAAAAGGACACCCACAACACAACAAAAGTTTCCCCTCAAAGCACAATGTCCACTTAAGTGTTTGTTTTTATTGGAACACGTATTGTTATCGCGATATTCCATAACTCTCTTGCATGTCGCTCGGTCACCCTGAAGTCATGCAGCCCTGACATAACAACATTCACCTCTAACAAAGAAATGGATCAGAAACAGAAAAAAGAGCCACGGAGAATAAGAACCAGTAAATTCACATGATATTGTTGACTGGCAAAGTCTCAGGAGCAACTTTCAACCTTGATCATCGAAAAAAAATTCAATGTGATCCACAAAGAAAAAGAAATAACTTGATGTTTTTTCCTTCCTGATCAAGATTCTGTGAATAACGCCTTTAAAGTTCCTCCAACAGAAATCCACACGGGAAGAATGAAAACTGTAGGAGTTCGTTTTAGTTGTTGATCTAATCTCTAATACTTTGCCAATACCTTTATGAAGGAGATTCGTCTTTACACTGGTACAAACACGCTTCTCCAGCATTCATATTTGGTGAGATAGCTGAGTTTGTGGTCATTTTAGCGTCACGAAAACGTCCGAAAATTCCCAAAGCAAGATCCCGTTTGTACACTCGACCTCGCCAGATTTCGATTCGCGCTGGAAAAAACGTTTCACGATCAGTTTCCCAACATTTCAGACTGTTCTCTTGGCTTCAAGATTGTTTCTTTTAGAAAGTCTGGCTTTTTTGGGGCTAACTCAGTTAAATGTTTTTGCTGGAACTGCTGCAACGTTTTCTTTGATATCCCAGAAAGCCTTGCGGCAGGTTTTCCCAATATCACGTCAGTTAGAGAAACATAAACACAGTTTGATGGCGACAAATACTGGTTCGTTTGTAAACATATCAACTTGATCGATTTGGGCAACTGCCGGTTGGAAATGTGTGTTATTGAGTGGTGAGGGTCTTGTTTTGGCGTATTTGGTTTATTCTCTGTGCAGAAGTGAGACCTTTTATAGGAAGTATGTTTAAAAAGAATCTTCTGAGAGAGTGACTGAGTAACATTTCATTTAATACTGCATCTGTGGAGACTAATGTGTCCAAAAGAAGCAACTAAAACAAGTCAATAAAAGGTATCTAGTGTGATTATCAAAAAACAAAAAAAAGAAACCCAGATATGATAATAATAATAATAATAATAATAATAATAATAATAATAATAATAATAATAATAATAATAATAATAATAATAATAATAATAATAATAACAAAAGTCCAAAAGAAAAAAATCTAATAAAATAATACATAGCTAACTACACTGCAGTTATAATCATGTATTAATCATATTTGATGTATTATTTAAATGGAAGAATTCTGTGAATAAATGTAAATCTTTTTGAAATGTATATGTATTTAAGAGAATGAATAAAGTCTAAGATTTAAAAAATGTAAAATGAATAATCTGAACATAAACTGCAGAATGAATTTAAGATCATTTTGAAAAATAATAATAATAATCCATCCGGCTCAGTGCTTTATAGCAACATACGGCAACAAAAAAATCATCTTGCAAAATGAAGATATAATATCAACTACGACGGTAATGCGAATAATGAAAAGAAAGACTATCAGAGTTGAATGTTAATCGAGAACGACCATGTGAATTTATTTTTAAATAATCCATCAACACAATATTAATAAGACTAAATGAGATAATAACTAATAATACTAGTTCACAAAAGAAAAAAGAAGTTAAATAAAACCGTAAAATAAAAAGCACTGTATCCATACCCCATTTACAACAACATTTTGTGTTTTCATTTCAGAAAGGTTTGACGTTTACACAGCAATGTCTCGAAAACGATGTCTGTTTAAACAGAAGTGGCAGAAACGCCAAAAGGTGTGTAGTTTTCAACTTCGCCACAGGTGGGTGCTGTTGGGTGCCACTCTGGAGGGCGCCATTGTTATTGTAGAAGTACTATTTACTACGGCCCGGCTGTTCATGCACAGTAGCAGCCTTTTAACGGAGTCAGATCATTTTGGAAAAATTCCACTTTGGAAGCAGTTTTCCAAAATTTGTGTTTTCAGCGGCTCCAAGTATCGTTGTTGTGTGAACGGAGACCCACATTGTAAAGAAAGTATTTTGTGACTTGAAAAAGTCACGCAAACGTGGCCTTCATAATGCGATCAATACGTTTTATCAGCTCAGATCTTCACATGTTGGAGAAACTCCTCTTCAGTTTTGAGAAATGTGCTGCGTCACCTCACAGCTCCACCTGTTTGGCCGCAGACGGAGGGTGAAATGGGGATGGAGGTGAGCATGACGCCCCTCGTGGGCTCAATGAGTTCATACTAAAAGTTCCCACGGATGTTACCAGTGCTGCTCTGACGGGTGAGAAGGTCCGGACCTCTGCAGCGCCTCAACATATCGGCCTTTATTGGATTTCTCCTCGAGCTGTGACAGCAGGACAACAAAGCGCCGTATGTGACATGATACTGGCCTGATGCACAGACCCTACACCTGCAGAGGGATGCCGCCACATGGTCATCCTCATTCTGGTGCGACCCGGCCGTTATATAACACATGGAGGTTTATGTAAAGCCCAGAGGGGAGCTGCTGCTGCAGCTCTGGGTTTCAATGCAGGCGGCTAATCTGAGCCCATTCACACCTGGAACAGCAGGTGGAGGCTGTTATCTGCCTGCATTCATCCAACACAATAAATGTTTACTTCTGACGGATTCAAATCAAACCGCAGGAATAAAGATGCGGCGTAAATAGAAGTCGCCCGTGCATTCGCACGCAGGGCACACAGTCACACAATTTGCAGGAAATTAGTCCAAAGAAATTCCGATGATCGGTTTTTCATCATTGGTGATAATACAGGTTCCTTCTCTGAATGCTTTCAGCCCATCAAAATAAATGTAATATCTGCTATCAGTCCCACGAATGTGAGCCAGTATAACCCTCCTCCAGCGGATCATTAGGCCAATTAGCTGGTCACATGGCAGCTTCTCTGCACACGAGCGCGCTACAGAGGACCGACTCAACATCAGCATGGTTACTCCTACATGAATATGGATGCTTCAGACACTTTTTCATCAATATTTGAAGTTATTTTGCAATCTTTTATGCTCTTTGAATACTCAAGTACAACCAGAGTCCTGAATTTTATACAAACCCAAACTCAGAGGTCCACAACCCGGAGCTCCCTGCAGCTTTAAAGGGCCAGCCATCGCTATACGTTTCATGTTGTTGTGCAATAAAGTTTCATAAAGGCTCGTGTTAATCAGAGGTGATGGACACAACAATCGTATAAAAGTTGTTTAATTCAATATGGACAGAATGTAAATCCAGTGTTCTGGATTACATATCAAAGTTCTGTTTTAGAGGGATGGTGGGAAAAGAAGTCTGAAGATGCAAAAAAACCCCAAAAAAACATCCCTAATGATGATGAACCAAAAACAGAAATCCCATTAAACTGAAGCAAGTTAACCAAATTCCAAATTGTCTTCCTGACCCTTCAACAAAACGATGCCTAAATAATTAGTTTTCACTTGAGATGTTGTGTATTCGGGTCTAAGTCACATCATGAAAAATAAAACACAAGTCCAGTTTCTCACACAGTGAACTCCTTCTGATGCATGTTTGTTATCTACTGTAAATATTTTATAATTTAAAGTATTTATTTTTCTTTTTGGAGACCTTTTTCTTGCTCTATCAGTCAATTACACTGTTGTAGCCTTCTGTTGTCATACACTGATATCCAGATTTAATGGTCTTAGATTGTATGTATCAGCATATATTGATATATACGTCACTTCTTAATATGTTAATAATATTAATAAGTCCCATGACCAACCAAACAACTAAAAAACCCAAAAAACATTTCATAACAAAAGCGTGACTTGTAGTCCAGCAAATATGGTAAATTTACACAGACTAAAGCTCTTTGACAATGATATTATTTCCTGTTTTATGGAGAAATAAAGTGCATCAGAGTTTAATCCTACTTTGTCCTGTGAGTTATGAGTGAATGAAAGCTGCCTCTGCTGAGAGCTGCACTATTCCACTTTCCGCTTGCCTCTTCCATTCACCTGGCGTGTCAAATTTGGATTAAATGCAGCGAGCTGTGGACATATTACATTTCTCAGTTTTGAGCTTCTCGCTGGGTTAAATTGCCCTTGTTCTTAATTATTCCTGCAAAACTCTGATCCGTGTATAAATATGCATTAGACTGTGGAGGGGAATTAAAAAGAAAACATCAGTATGGATTTTCACATCACTGAATAATAATGACTTTTTTTGACAGTGTAACTATAGTGCCTATCATTATCCCCTCGCATACGCCCACTGACAGCCCTCAGAAATATCAGTGGCTGCTGCGGTTGAAGATGTGTGATGGAAAGAAGACTCTGAAGATGTGTGGAGTCATTAGAAATTGAAGGGTACAGAAAAATAACCTTAGAAAATCGCAATCCCCCAGTGACCTCCTGAAATATCTGAAATTCAGGATGTTTTCAGAACTTTCAGGAGTCAGAACTGGCTTCACCCCACCTGAGTCAGCTCCCAGCATCCCCCTCCGCTGCTGCAAAAACATGCCACTCACAAACAAATTAAATAAAATAAAAAAATCACAGAATGTGACGTAAACACGTTGGGAAAGGCTTTGCCTTTAAAATAGTGTCGATCAGGGGTCTGCAACCTGCGGCTCCAGAGCCACATGTGGCTCTTTAGCACCTCTGGAGTGGCTCTCCGAAGCTTTCACTAAATTATACGTAAATAAACTTTGTCTCTTATTTTCACTCTATTTATCTTTTGAAGGACCCTTATGTCTCGGCTGAAAAAGGCTTTTTTTTTTTTTTTTTTTTTAAAAGGCACAACTAAAATGGGAAAAGCAGCTAAAACTACAAGACATTGGAAAAAATGCAAAAACGGCAAAAAGTAAATAAATAAATTAAATCAAATGACTAAAAACTTTTGCAATGCTGCTTAAAAACCTGCCTAAAATGATTAAAATGGCTAAAATGGCAAAATGATCTCAAAATCGGGATTGGGAGTCCAGAAAGTACCATGAGACAACAGGTGGGAGCTCGCAGGGGAACAGAAGAGTACCTGGAATGTGTTTTGTGTAGAAGTAGGCTGGCAACATATGATCTATGACTTATCAACAGT
Source organism: Lipophrys pholis (assembly GCF_963383615.2). Classification (NCBI taxonomy): domain Eukaryota; kingdom Metazoa; phylum Chordata; class Actinopteri; order Blenniiformes; family Blenniidae; genus Lipophrys; species Lipophrys pholis. The sequence continues at coordinate 5,357,221 of NC_137649.1, forward strand.
ATAATGGACTTGTCCTGTATGCATGCTGAAGTATATCAAACTTGTGTATGTTTGTTCTAAAAAAGTGGGACGCTCTTCTAATCGTGTCACAAACAGGGGCAGTAGGTCTCTGAGATATCCTCAGGAGAGACGCCATTCGAACATTCAGAATAAGGAAGAATCGCGAGGAGGGGCTCCCCAAACGGGACTTTTATGGACAAGATTATTTTCGGATGCTGGGCGTTCCAAAAAATAAATGGGAGGATGAATATGGCAGTTGGGCCATTATTTATTAGTTATGTTACTTTTTTTTCTTTGCCTGGTTTGCTTTGCTCTGTTTGTTGTTTGTTTGTGTTAGTTTATCTTTGTTTTGTTATGTACCCACATGTCCGAAATAAACTAAACTAAAGTATTCAAAGTTTATTTGCTCCAAATCCAGATTTTCCTTGATTTTCCTCCATTTGAATATTGGATCATAGGAGCTGCATTCAGAATCTGCTGTGTCAGTGTGAGCTGGACTGGCTCCGCCCACACATGCCCATCTTAGGAAGAGGAGGAAGTACTTCCTCTCGTGGTGCCATGTGCCAGAGCAGAGCCGCCTGATTGTGTTAAAGGAAGGGCCTGCCTTGGTTGGATTGGCTAAACCCCTGATGACTCTATATAGGGTCTGATTTCTGATTGGCTGGTTGGAGCAACATACTTTTTAAAAAAAATTTAAAAAGCCAGGGAGAGAGAAGAGAGACTTTCTTCTCTTCAGGACATCATTCCCGGGTAAGGGGAAGCATATTACTGTTAAAACCATTAGAACTATTTCTTTATTTTTGCAGCTTGGACTCATGGAGACATTTTATGTCTTTCTTCTGGGACAGACACATTTAATTACTGCGACTGTTTCAGCATCCATATGCTGCCACGTCTAACATTATTTCATTAACAAGTCATATGAAATAAAGAAAAAAAATTAAAATACTAAACTAAAAGAGTTCTTGAAGATTTGGGGTTTCACTTTAGTTCTGTCAGAAATTTAAAAGCAAAAGCAAAGTGCTTCATTGAACCTACATTTTGTGTATTTAATCCCATAATTTATTTTCTTTCAGTAAACTCAGCATTTAGCATTTTTAAGTACGATTAAGTATTTCAACTGGTGGCTGACCTGGTAATTGGTGTTGACACTAGAGTTGTTTTTACAATCCCCTTACATATGGAAACCTCAAACATAGGTATCATGCCTCACCACTAGTAGGTGCTGTGTTCCGTACTACAACCACCCACAGGTAGTAAATGTTCATACATGTAGGCTTTGTTAGAGAAGCATTATTACAGGAGTGAGCAGCACAAGCACTCGAATCCTCCATTGTTCCCGTTACTGATCCACTCGCACACAGTTGTAGAAAAACTATTGACTGTGACCGTAGTGAGTACATGCAGGACGATGTGTCTCCAAGAATTCATAAAGCAAAAGAAATTGTTAACGTTGTACCTCCTGCATGGAGTAAGAGAGAGCCAACAATGACTTCCTCGACTCCACATTCATCATCATTGAGGACACTGCCTGCAGCCGGAGGTTTTCAGGTCATTATTCAGCTCCACTTCGTCCCTGCTCTCAGGTGTTTTCAGGCAGATCGAGTCCGGCGAGTCCAAAAACCCCAAATCGTCGTACCGGCGGCCAAAAGACGATCGATACGTGAGGCCGGAATCCTTCACTCGTCCACCAAGAGGGCCCATTATATCATTGCACAGATAATTTGCCAGTAAATGAGAAAATGCCGACATGAAACCTCTCCACATTACGCAGTGTGGCCTCCCCCCGTAGGACCCTATCAAAGACCCCCGGGGGACACCCAGACTCCGCTTTGGGAACCACGTCGTCTTCTCCCCTCTGCTTCCATTAAAAGAGATAAAAGAAACTTGAGAAGCGACGTGTCTCTTTGAAGGGAAGTCTGTGTTCAAGTCAGAGGAGTGTTGAAGTGGGTCAGGCTGTCATTGGCTGCTCTGTCTCCGGGTTTTCTCCTCTGTGTGGCTGGAAGCACCTTCTCTGTCCACTAATGACTAATGTCCCCCTGCAAACTGGGTTAACTTGTGGAGCACAGGCTGCGTGCCGTTACTTTACCCCAGACATGTTGCCCACGTGAACTGAATCTGACATTCTTGAGACCACATTTCAATCCACATCCTCTTCTTCTGTCACTGATTTCATCAAGCCAAGACCGCGTTTTAAAGAGCAAACTAAATACTGCTGTTTACATGACAACAAAGCTCATAGGCACAGCAAATGCAACTTTTTGGAAAACGGTTCCCAAGGTGGGACTTTTCAAAAACGCTCCATGTCAACACAGGGAAAAACAAAACTTTTCTAACACGCTGCTGCGTATGTGCACAGTGGCCGTAGTAAATACTTCTGCACATGCTCAGTAGATGGACAATAAGAGCAATGGTTCCTCCAGAGTGTCAGGTCTCCTACTGCAGAATCTCCTGGGACTTGGAAGTTTAATAGTTGCACAGTCACCGTAACAACAATCCAACTTGGTCGTCTGTCCACTAGAATGTCTGTATATTCCCGTTGTTAATGTTCATATTGTAATGTTGTCTGTGCGCGTTCATATGTGTGGTTTCATTACGAAAACAAACACAAGTAAACACGTTTTTCTGAAGCAAAAACAATGTAAAGTTGGCTCAAAAATGGAGTCTTAGATAGTGAAAAGTAGATACTGTTTATCTATGGGGAACACACACACACACACACGCACGCACGCACGCACACACACACACACACACACACACACACACACACACACACACACACACACACACACACACACACACACACACACACACACACAAAAGCCTGATAAATATAAATAAATGATGTATCATATGTCTTCTTTACATGTTTTCCTGATATATTGATAAAAACTGTACGGTACTTTATATTTCCTGTTTCAAGTTGGTCTCATATAAAACAAAATAAGGCAGCAATAAAACTTTGAACTTAATATGTTTGAAGGCGTGACTTAATATATTCATTATAAAATGAATCATATTTGGTAAAGGTTGCAAATATAATTCTTAGTCAGTTCACCTTGGACCATTATGTAACTCCAACAAGGACTAAGGGACTACTCACGAATAAAGAGAGTCTCTTGGTTCTATATTATAATGACTTATTATAATGATAGGTCCATATGCAGGACCATCAAATTTACACTGATTAAAGTGTTTCCTCTTCTTTTTCTGGGGCGGATATCTGTAGTTTATGTGCAGTTTCCCTTTGACCTTAGTACTTGAAGCATTTGGGCAGCAACCAGCGCTGGCCATATTACCATACAATCATAACATAAGTAAATATAAATTAAAAATAAATAATTGGAGCAAAGAAAATAGGTGTAGCCCCCACAAACACCCAGAAATTTTGAAAAAAATTGACCTTAAATGGTGCATTCTAATGCATTGTGTACTACTAAATACTACAGTGTGATGTGATAAATTGTAGGACCAGTTGATATTGAACGAACCAAACACCAAATAATATGTTACTGGAGAAACATACTTATTCAAAAGCACATAACTGAACAAATATAAAGATGTATACAATATATATACATGGATATAATATATACAAAATAAATACAGAATAAAATTTTACTTCAGGGGCCACATACAGTCCAGTTTCATCTTAAGTGGACTGGACTGGTAAAATATTGCTATAATAACCTTTAAATTTACACTTGAAAATGTTGCTTTGTTGTGGCCACAGGATGAAACTGCCTCTAATTTTGCAAGATCACACAATTACTACTGAAAGGTTAAAAATAAAACTTAAGTTTGACTGAAGCAAACTTCACAGCAGCGCCCCCTGCAGGAGGCTGTCCGCTCATTAAGGTGCGTTAAGAGTTCAAACCTCTCCGTGCACGACCATTTGTCCGCTCTTACCGGGTCCCCTCGTCCGAGGTTCGGCTGTACACGTATTTTAGAAGGATTTGAGAAAGCCCGGCACTATTTTATTTTATTTTTTTCAGAAAATTGACCGTCCAGATGATGGCTGGACGGCTCGCTGCCTTAAACTGTCCAGTGAAATGAAGCTTCTGCTACTTAATCTGGCTGAAGCAGCAAAAATACTGCCTGTGTTCAGGCTGTTCCACCGAGCCCCCGCCCCCTCTTCGGAGGACGTGGTCGCGACCCAGTGCAGGACTGCTGTGAAGGGGGTGTATTTGCGTCAATCAAAGAAAAGAAAAAAAAAAAAGAGAGAGAGAAAAATATGAAGGCGTGGCGGTGAGGATTTAGGAATGGCGGCCCGCCACTGCTAAGTGAATGTAGAGGAAACCTTGAATCGTAATATATATGGAGACGTGGCCACATCAACCCATCCATCCACCCCAACACCCTTCATGTTTTAGTCCTGTGCGAAGCAGATCGCATTATTATTAATGACGTGCGTCTTTGTTGAGATTCACAATGAATATTTTAAGCTCCATTAGTAACTGATAACTGATAGGCAGCCTGTTCTGGCTGTTAATGAGTCTCTCCCTGGTGATCTTTGGGGAATTCGCCGAGCTCTCTATGATTCATTTCTCACACTCTGAACCTGTCCAATAGACAAATGGCAGCTCCTCGGGGTGAGAAACAAGAGGTAAATGTAGACGTAACCTCCGGCCCCATTTCAGCCCACTTTCCCCATCGTCTGGGACGTCTCGTCAACTTTTACTGCGGTTCCTAAACTTCACGCCGCGCCGTGAGTGAAGGTCTGAGGCTGGAAGACCTGGAGGAGGGGATTCAGGGAGGAACACGCTAATGAAAACTCACGTCGCAAAGCCTCGGAGGCACTGAATGTGCCATGACTGAGTAGAAATGACCAGACGACGAGCGGAAACACGAGTTTCAGCTGGCGAGAGTTTGATAAATATTTCTTCTCTGCTTTTCCATCAGCAAATTAAGCTTAATAGCTCTTCTTGGAACTTTGTAAATTGTCATACACTGTGGTGGGATTTGTTACCAATGTTCTCCACTCATTTCAGAGAAGACATACTGGCACTTACATTTAAATGGCTCAACCAAACAAACAATAACAACCACTTTAATACTTAGACCCGCCGACGGAAAATCAATTTTTCCTTGGAAAAATTGCAAATTGTTCCCACAAATACAGGAAACTATATGGTGGTAACTATATAATAATACACATAGAAAGCACTTTAGATACACGGAGAGATGTAACTTTAAAGCGATTATGTCCTGTATCACAACTGCCTCACAATGGCTTTGTCTAAATTCCGCAGGCATGTGGATCATTTTTATTTTAGTTTAACATGGGACCCAAATACGGTGTTGTCGCAAACAGTCTTAGTGCCAATCCCGTCCACTAAGCAGACATTAATCCTCTTTTTATTACTTTTCCTTTCTGCATTGCTGCCATAATGATAATGCACATAAAACACAAGGTCGCCGCATATCTTACCGTAATGCTCTTAACTACCCCACACCTACAAGAGTAATTAAAACAGGATTATTTAGTTGTGCAGAAAACATTCCAATCTGAGCGTCATATGTGCTGAAGGGAAACAAAGCGCGTTCACCAAGACCATACGGCCCCTTACATTCAACGAGAACATTCAACATGGCGTTTCAACAGAGCTCTGCTCTGAGGCTCGTCCTTTCTACTAACACAGACCTCCCCAATTCCTACTTGTAATTTGTTTTTCATTTTCTGTATTTTCCCTGATTCTCAAATGTCCCAGCTGGACTTATTGCACAGGCGTCCCGTCACTGCACCTCACTGGAATTCACAGCGCGACCCCATCTTTCACTCATGTTTGTGGAAATAGTCTGGGTGCTTGATTTTATACACCTGTGGCCATAGAAGTGATTGAAACAACTGAATTTGAACAATTTGGAGAGCTGAGCAAATATCCTGTATGTCAATGCCCCAATCACCATCGCTGGAGAGGAACTGGAGATGTTCCATACCTCAGAAGCCTCATAAGTAGCGACACTGCTGCAAGGCTCAGGACAGGGTTGGGTGGCCGACTATTATGACCGTACGTCCCCGACAGGATCACAGTAAAAATCCTTTTATTACATTTTATTAATGGAAGTATTTTACTGTATGTAATAAGTCAGTATTTGTCTTTACTTGCATTTTCAGAAACCCCATCTTAAATGGACTACTTTTCAATTTATTTTTATCATCAATACCAAATACAAGTCAGTCTCTTCTCATGCTGAGGTCTTTACTTGGATTTGGAGCTTGCAACACATTTCAATAATTCATCTGCAGTTCGCTGTGTCACAGTAGAAAACACTGGGAGTGAGAAATGTGGGGTTTAAATCCATGATCACGTTTTGGTTTGGGTGACAAATCCTCTTGTCACCTGAACTCATGAACACGACGGGATGGAAATCAGCGAGCGTGCAAGACAAACACTGAAGCTGATTCTGAGACAAATAAATGTAACGTTTGCCCCGCGGCTATTTTTAATGCCACACCTCCAAATCTTGTCGCTGACCTTTTACTCTTTCTTCTGCAGTAATTTCCTGCCTCTTCCTCTCTGCCGCCCGCTCCGCTCTCTCATAAAACCGCTATGAAGCAATAAAAATTGATTTGGGCTATACGTCTGGGGCTGGAGTAAACTCTACCCAGTATGTTTTTGTAATTGAATTATTAAACTGAGCACCATTTAAAAACTCCCTAACCCCCCCCCCCCCCCCCCCCCCCCCCCCCCCCAAACAAAACAAACCCCAAAAAAACTTCCCAGAGCAATCGTTGGCAATTTGAATAAATCCTATTATGAGATAACTGAGGAGCCTCTTTAGCGTGGTTGGTAAGCAGGAGCTGTAGTGGCCGTTAACAGCCCTACTCCAGTCACTTATGCACCCACACACACACACACACACACACACGCACACACATATCCACACACACATACACACACACCTCTGTGCTGCATACGAACACAACACAGCTGCAACCTGCTGCCACCGACTCAAAACCACACGCAGGATCACAGCCAACACTGAGGACTTCACTCACAGTGAAGATTCTCTGTTTTCCATCTTAACCCTCGTGTCCTGTTCAGGAAACGTGTGTGGTTGTTCGCTGAGGTTATTAAAGCTGTGAAATTCTCCTAGTGATGAAAATGTGTTTGTCAATGACTTTTGGAATTTAGGAGTTTCGTCTCTATTGGGCAGCGTGATTTCAGCCAATGGCGGCTCTGAAAAATGTATGAAAAATCTGCTTTTATTTTGCTAAGAACCAATATGGCGATCCAGAAACTTAAGGGTTAAACACGCCGCAAACCGAGCAGTTCGGGACAAGATTCCTTCCGTCCTGATCCGCTCTGTTTGCAATGTCAGAGGATCGGAGGACGAACCTGTCCTATTGGTTCTGGACCAGGTCCAGAGCAATCTGGGCCATATCAAAAAAGCATAGCTATTTCAGGACTTGCCGGCTCAGTTGGGACTAAAATACTTTGATCGTGTCTGTTTGTGGTGATTCATTGCTCAATGACCAACAGCAGCAAAGCACAAAGAAACTTTTTGAACCATTTAATGTATTTTTTTTTTTTAATACAGTCAAAGGTGACAATATATTTAAAAAAATAATAGCCTGGTGAAGTTCAAAACCCAGAATTCTTTTTGATGTGTTGCCAGAGATCACTCCTTTTTATCCAGAATGCTTAAAGAATGTTGTAAGTTGTGTTCAGCGGTTTCATCATGAAGTCTTGAATCTTGCCGATAAGTCAGAGGGGATGAAATGAGCCAGTTCAGTGAATCTCTTCAGCATCGAAACTGGCGATTAACTAAGCCGTGGTGTGAAATAAAGAAGGGGTGGCCTCGAGGTTAGAGACACGGGGGTTGGGAGCAAGACAGCTTGCTTCAGTGTGCAGAGTTACCGTTAACCACACTGAACAAAACTATAAACACAACTCGTTTGCTTTTCCCATTTTTCACGAGCTGAACTCCAAAATCTAAGACTTTTTCTGTGCACACAGAAGTCAGATTTCGCCCAAGCATTGTTCACAAATGTGTTTAAATCTGTGAGTGAACCCTTCTCCTTTGTCGAGACAATTCATCCACCCCCGGGGGGGGGGGGGGGGGGGGGGGGGTCGAGATGCTGACTGCAGGAATGTCCAGCAGAGCTGTGGCCCGTGAATTGAACGTTCATTTCTTGACCATAAGCCAGAGGCGTTTAAATGTGTTTAACACTCTTGAACTAGATCCTCCCCGTTAATCTGACTGACAGGTTTCAGGAGCTCAGCTGAGGCATACCTGAGATGGGAAAAAAAAACAAAAAAAAACCTACCATCAAATATTAATTTCCAACAAAATACACAGGTGTTCTTTGACTTGTCATGTACAAGAAGGTTAGTGATGATGCTGTAGGGCTGTGCGATATTAGGAATAGAACGTGTGACCATCCCACAGAGCAGAGAGATCATAGAATCGTGTGTAGAGCACATTCTATATGTTGCAGTTCTACGCGTCAGAGGTTTCACGTGCACCCGACCAACCAATCATAGTGAATTATAGCGAGGAAATGTGGCTGAAGGAGAAACGGGGGAGTTGGTCTGGTAGAGAAACTCCACATCCATCACGTCTAAAGGGTTTTGGTTTGTCCCCGGACGACAAAACACAAACAACTGTGATTTCCAAAAGTGGCACAGACTCGGTTCAGACGTAATCTGTCATAATGCGCCTCCTTTTCAGGAGAGAAAAACTCTGTCCGATATATGAGCAGTAAAATGTTCTCAAGCTGTTGGGTTTTTAATGATAAGGTTATAAATTTTGGAAATGGAAAATTATTCAAATTGCTGCACTTTAAGAGACAACCTCAGTTACTTAAATTTATATATTTATTTGACTCTTTTCAATATTGTTGTTATTATTATTATCTAGTGTTTTGGTACTTAAATTCTGTTAAAAGGACCGTGTTGAATAATATTTAGCAGAATTGCCTTATGTCCTAACAGTTGATATTTTTGAATTTTTCCTATTTGAAGTAATCTTTAAGTATTTGAATTATTTGGTATTTTGTTTTGTAATTTTTATTCTACTTTTCATGTTTATGTTTTACTTTTCATGTGAATACCTCAAAAGTCAAGGGCAGTTTAGTTTTTATGTCGCAAGCGTGCAGTTTATCAGTGTTGTTGTTTATCTTTTAGTACGTTTACGTTCTCAGCAAACTTGCACATATGTAAATTAAAATATGTTCAGAAAGGTTCTTTGGCCTAAGTTGTCTAGTTTTTTCTGTTGGCGCTATGTTTTACATCGAGAACTGGTTTGGTTGCACTGTTCAGAAACATGCATGTTCAACAAAAAAACCCAATGTAAAAAGAATCGTGATAAAATCGTGATTTTATGATTAAGAAAATGTGACATGATATTGTTGCCACGTCACCCACCCTCACTCTGCTGTTCATGCTGATGATTCGGCTCTTCACCAGACATGAGAACCTGGTTACGGCGGAGCAGCGACTCCTCAAGTCCAGTGATGTCACCCCAGCGCCGCCGCCGCGCCTTCAGCGGAGGGACTGCAACCGAGGGGCGGCTTCTCACCGGAGGGACCCGGCTTGAGAGCTGCGCAGCATGCAGAAGGGTTGGAGGCCGTTTCATGTGCAGGTGAATAATGCATCACAGGAAGAGGTCCCTGTGAAGAAGTTGTGCGTGACCAGAAACAAAAATCCCAGCATTTTTGTCGTCAAGCACATTACAGCAGTCGGACGTAAACGCACCTCAATGCAAAACGATCTATTATGCTCATGAGAAAAGATGAAATGAGAAGATTCGGGTTCCCACAGATTGTACAAGTGGAGATGAAAAGGAAGGCAGCAGATGTGCAAAAAAAGACTTTCCTCTCATTTATGTATGCAGTACATCCCCTAGGCAACGGGTGGTCTGAAGAGCAATGTGATGCATGACAATGATGCTCTGGAAATTCAACAAGGCGTACTCGTGCTTTGTGCGTGCATTCGCTTTTAATCTCACTCGGTCAGCGCGGGGTCAGATAACGCTACATATCTAATAAGATGATTAAGAGCTGCGCTGGGGAGAGAAATGTCCGTCTTGACTGTGGCTCGGACAGGTTTCGTCTGGAGGACAGTCGCTTGGAATTTCTATTTGAATTTTCCTCGGTGACTTTGGAGCCGGGAAAACGTTGATATTTCCGTCGATGACTGAAATTGCGCTCTCGGGCATGGATGAGGGCGCACTGTTGAGTGTTTGTGTGATGAAAAGTTAGAGTGTGAAAAAAGGGGGGAAATGGCCTTACTTTGATGTGAAGACTCCCGAATTACACATGCAGGGACGGTCGCACGGCTGCTCTCAGTCTGCCTTCACGCCCGTTTCCATTTCAAAGTTATCAATCGGCACATTTTACAGCCGGATGACAAAAGGCGACAGGCAATTATGTAAAAGTTGGCGTGACTAACGTCTTGACGGGCTAACAGGAAGGGGGAAATAGACGCCATGGTCAGGTTCGCCCGACGTATAAAAGGCTTGGAAAATCTCTGAAATCGGGAAAATGAGATCTGGGATTCACAGCCTGGTGGATCTTCATTCAGTTGACGTCTGTGGCTTTGTGGGTCGCGTCTCCTCCTCTATAGGAGACCACCCGGGAGCTTTTGGTGTACATCCGGGGGTCCAGCGGGAGGCTTTGAAGCCACCCGTGGTTCTTCAACCTTTTCGTCAAGGCTCCTTGTGGTTTTCACAACAACATGCAAATCACCAGTTCGTTTAATTTTCTGTCGCAAAGAACACAATCTATGTAAAACTTGTCTCTTTATGTACAAATCGCCAAGCGACCAGGCTGCATCGTATCCTACAGAGCTGCTGGGGCCAAATTGCGTTTGCAGAATACTTTGTTCTCAAGAGTTGTGCTTATTAGGAGTTCCTATACTTTTTAAAAGTAGAATGAGCAGCAAACATCTGAGCTATCAGGCTCCTCACAACATCGCCTCCATTTCAGCTCAGGAGGCTGACAAAGTCCCTCCGTTTTAGATCAGGTTTAAAGCCTGTTTGGTAGAACGTGCTCAGGTTGTGTCAGGAAGGAAACTTGACAAGAACATACTGATCATATGATTCAACTAGAGCGACAAAATGACCGTGACTCAGGGCATGAGCACCACCGCCAAAGGAACTAGTTCTTGTGCACATGTGAGAGTAGATAGACAATAACAATGGTGGCCTCCAGAGCGTCAAGACCCCCCCCGTCCAGATTCTCCCGGGACTTGGGTAATTACATTCACCAATCAACAATTTTGGCCCAGTGTCTTGCTCATGGACACTTTGACGTGTGATCAGGGGGAGATGGGGGATCAAACCTGCAACCTTCCGGCTGAAATATGACCACTCTACCCACCGAGCCACAGCCGGACAAAAAAATAATCACAGCTGCTTTAAAGTATGGCCATGACAAAGAGCAGTGGTTATTAAAGGGACAAATCTCTAAACAAAACCACATTAACATCATCGACTTAAATGTATTTATTCCAAACCACATCATTATTGCAATAATTGATGAGGTTATCGCAAATCCAAAATCCTTGTAGGCCCGATATGGCCCCATGTTAGGACCCATGTTGGGCACATTAATTAAAATGCTATTTACAAAAGTAAAAGTACTTACATAGCCCAGCGTCGACCCTTTAACAGTGCGACCTGGCTACAGCAGGTGTAGTCTGACAGACTTCAGGCTCAGACTCAAACACCAATAAATTCTGACTGCGGCCATTTAATTGAGCTGAAAACCTTTAAGTTGCAGGACGCCAACATAGATTCGGGCTCTGGCGTTCACAAGATCTTGCCGAATGATGCAATATTGAGCTGTCTTTATTTACAGAGTAGTAAAATGGAGGGACAACAACCGACGAGGCCGTTCACGTGTAGTTTCATCTGCGTGAGCGACGATGCATGATTCACTGGCGTGTGGGACAGAGTCACCTCCCGCCCACAGCAGGCGGCGGACGCAGAGTGTCCTTCTCACTGCAGAGGAGCGGCCAAACAATTAGCACAGGCGCATTTTCGACTGACACATTAATTATTCCTACTGCCTCCTTCACAGTCGATCCTCCAACAGACAGAACATTAAGCTCCGCCTGATGTGCAATTACCAAACTGACTGCTAATGAAGTCAGAAAAATACAGTTAAATACTGTAATGCGGCGTGTCAAGTGGGTTTATTTATAGGCCTGCAGCGGACTCCTTTCACCATGTATGGGAGGATTTACATGCGTGTCACGCCATTGAAATAATCCACAGAAAACAATTATCCCCGGGGCTTGTTTTTGTTGTTACTGTTTGCTTCAAATTGCAAAACTAAAACAAAGCTTCAGGGAGGCAAACTCATTTTCATTCCACTATCGGAACGAGGCGGTTCTCTAATTTTCCTCTCTCATTTTTCTTTTCTGTCTTCATGTCAGGGTTTTATGATTTGAGAATTACAACTGTAGGCATACCACTCCATCAATTTGATATTTTCATAGATTAAAAATGGCTGTTTTTTTATGGCATGTCGCACTTCTACAGGAACTGAAGGGAAAATACTTGACATACTAAGTGTGTCACATAACATTTGCAAGTGAAAACACAAGATTTTTGTTCCATTTTGAGGGTGCGTTCACACAGCGATGATCACAGCCACTGAACACGCAACTTTCTGAAAACGTCTCAACTGTCCCCGTGTAAATGAGGGTGTGGCAGAGAGGTGATTAAGGCCCTGATGGGAATCAGGTGTGCTGCCTCACCTCCCTGCCCGTCAAGGAGGAGCCGCCCGGACAGGCGGCAGACTGTTATTGTTTATTTGTTTATTATTGTGCAATAATTATTTCTGTAACCACAGTGCAATTTAACGTTCGGCCACTTTCACTCCGATATTTTGTTAGGAGTCTTATTCTTTTTGCCATTTCTATATTTAGTTAAGTTAAGGTTAGTGAAGAGTCTATATTATTTTCTGTACTAAATCTTGGTAGGAGTTTTACTTACTCTTTTTGCCATTTCTATATCTAGCTAAGTTAAGGTCGGTTAAGAGTTTATATTATTTTATATTTTTGGTACTATATTTTGCTAGGAGTCTAATTCTTTTTGCCACTTCTATATTTAGTTAAGTTAAGGTGAATTACCTTTTTTTCTGTAACTCATCCTTGTTATCCTCTGTGTGCTGCTCCTCTTCTATTAAGCTGCTGGAACTCAAATTTCCCTGACGGAGTCATACCAAGGGATTAATAAAGCAAAGTCTAAGTCTAAGTCTAAGTCTAAGTCGAGACGCAGACAGTGCTGTGTCTGTGTGAGTTTTGAGTTTGTGTTTTGCTGTAGTTTAATAAAAATGATGGTGAGCTGCAGTTCTGCCTCGGTCACTCTGTGGGTGAACCCGGCGGTGGCGTGCTCAACTGCCACACCGGCTTCCTGTCGGACCAACAGAGGACCGAGGAGAGCCCCGGGAGCAGCAGCTCCCCAGAGGACGGTGGAGGAGGCGCTGACGCGGGTGCTCATTAACTTCACCCGGCTGCAGCGGGAGCAGGTTCCAGCAGGACCGGGACTGATGCAGGCGCTCCTGCTGGAAAAGGTCAGGCAAGCCGACTTCTCCGATTCGCTGCTGTCCCAGTGGGGGAACGGGCCGTAGGACGGTCCTAGCTCCGGTCCCTTCACTGCGGAGAAAGGCGGGGCCTCGACGGGACAGCGTGGAGGTGAGGGCTGCAGCAACCAGCCCAGGCACAGTGAGGCGCCAGGCAGAGTCCAGGAGGGTGGGGTCCAACCAGAATGCGGAGGTGAAGGCCAAGTACAAGAGGGTGGAGAGAGTGCAGACCAGATGGGCGGAGGTACCGGCCGAGTCCACAAAGGCAGATATGGCCCAGACCAAGTGGGCGGAGGAGGAGGCCGAGTCCACAAGAGCCGAGACGGCCCAGACTGGGTGGGTGGAGATGGCCCAGACCGGGTGGCGGAGACGGCCCTGATCATCAGGGCGGCGACGTCAGCGGAGCTGTGGAGAGGAGGAGCGGGCTTGGTGTCCACAGCTTGCTCCATCCCCTCCCCCGGGGGACCCTGTGGCGGCGGGGCCGCCCCTTTAAACGGCCTCCTGAGAGGTGATTGAGGTCCTGATGGGAATCAGGTGTGCTGCCTCACCTCTCTGCCCATAAAGGAGGAACCGCCCGGACACAGGTGTGCCAGGCGGGAGAGTTTTGAGTTTCTGTTTTTCTGTAGTTTAATATAAATTATGGTGAACTGCAGTTCTGACTCTGTGACTGTGGGTGAACCCGGCGGTGTCATGCTCAACTGCCACAGAGGGAAAACAACTTTTTATAAATGCTTGGTCTCTGTATCCATGTAGACAGTGGAAATTCTGCTACTGCGCTTGTGCACCACGGCCGTGGTAAATAGTTCTTCTACACATACACCAGTAGATGGACAATAACAACAATGGCGGCTCCCAGAGTGGCGCAATCCATATTCTCCTGGGATTACCGACAGCAATCCCACTTCGCCGTCGGTCCATACGAATGTCTGTGTTCTCCCATTCTTAATGTTTATTGTGTTTTGTTCTCGGTGTGCATGTGTGGGGTTTCTTTACAAAAACAAGCAACAGCACCCACTAGTGGCCCAACATGAAAACTACATTGTTTTCTGCCATTTCTGTATAAACGGAATTCGTTTTTAAAACGTTGCCTTGTAAACTTGAATGCAGTTTAAGAATATAAATATTGAATCACAACTTCATCAATAGAATATTAAATGTGTGTAATATACAGATTTTACCTTTAAGATTGTTGTGAAATGTTCAAATGTCGGAGAGGCAGAAGATGATCTGAAGAGAAAAGTGAATGTCGGGGAGATGACTGAGATGCATGATGGGAATAAGACCATGATGTTTGTCTTTAATCATGCTGCTCACATTCGACATTTTACTAAAGAATTTCCCACAGCGGTCGCTATTGCAGGTGTGTTCTCATGAGACTGTTAGGATCCGGGGAGTTCCGAAGACCCTCCGTTCATGTTGTGCTCATGGCGGATGCTGGACTACCCAGCATGCCGTGTGCTGCGCATAAACTCCAGCTTGGCGGTTGCCGAGGAGCGCTTGGCTCAGAACCGTGTGAGTGAGTTGAATGTTAAAATGTAATGAATGATGCTTAATTGCAGTAAAGCTGAAAACTGTTGCAGAGCCACGTTTAATAAACTACTGAGTATTATCAGTATTGATTTGTCATTTCAGTGGTATTTCTTTCTCTGATGTGCTGCAAGACATCACATGCAGTGGTGTGAGTCAATTCTTATCTGAAATGTAAAAGCGTCGGATGAAAAGAAAACGCACTGAAGCCCGTACAGAGGCTTCACAGGACACCCCTCATCAGCCAACATGTCCTACTGAAGGACTTTGCTGTCATCTCCGGCCACCTGCTCGCCCTCCTCAGGGTCTTCACCTTCATTGCAAAGCACCTGTCCAACCTCCAGGGGGCCTTCTACTCCCTGAGTCTGTCTGTCGTACTGAAGGAACGTCCCCCAGAGTGGTTCTACCCGTCTCACCTCGTCTTCTTGTCTCCAAACTTCACAGGTTTTAAACATATGCTGCCTAACAATGTTGTCCAGTTGAACGTCAACTTCTTTCTTGTCTTTCTTTTGACTTTCCTTTTTTCCTTTTCATTCTTTTCTTGTTTCTTTTTTCTCTTTTTTCTTTGTTCCTGTTCGACCACTACCTGAGTAGTTTCAGCTATTTTATCCACTTTCAGCCATTCCAAATAGTCTTCCAGTTTTGGCTGTTTAATCTAATTTGGCTGGATTTTTTTATTTTTTTTAAAAATCAGTGCAGTATGCAAATAAAATAAAAATTAAAGCAACTTTCACATAAAAATGATTTTCTGAACGCTTCGTGGAGCTGCTCCAGAGCGGCAGGTTGTGGACCACTGCTCTGGAGGATGGAGCAATGCATGGATGATGAAAAAGCTTTAGAAATGAAGGATGGGAATGTGGTTGTCGCGTTGTACTTTTAAGAACTACGTGTCTTTTTTCCCACTTTATTTTTTTTATTGTGGCTCAGACAATAAAACACGGAGCAACTGTAGTTCCAGTGAAGAGAAGTTTAATCAACTGCTCTCTCATTTTGCCGATGCTGCATCAACCTAATGCTCCAATTTGGTCTGAATTTTTTAGTAATCTATTTCTTGCACTCCTGCTGACTCCATCAGCACAGGGAACATTTTCTACCTCTGACATTCTCTTCTGACAGGACACAGTTTTGCATTACATATGAGGCAGCTCGGAAGGATTCTATTTCATCAGCATTCCCACCCAAGCCTTGCAAACGACGAGTCGGGGAAACATTGCGTTCAACCGAGTCTGGATGCTTTCGTTTCACTTGTATGAACGTACAGAACCAACAAGCTCTCTGTACCGAGTGCAGCGCTCAGTAAAGAACTGAGGGAAACACTTGGCTGGATGTTTGTCTCGTCCAATCGAAAAGACTTGGAGCTGATGGAGCGGGAGAGACGAACGACAGTATTGGTGCTGTACTTCATGAATAGCAGCGTAACACTGGTGCATATCCGACTTCCCATGGGACTCTGGGGCTAACATGCAATTTGCAATAATCCTGTTGAGTATTGTGATAATGATATGATTAGTGAAGATTACAAACCCTTAAGGCTTCCCCACACTAAGAGTTTAACCATCTTCAGTCGTCACAGCCTCTCACACTGCATGATAAGTATTTAAATAATCATATCCACAGATTATACGAACACACACACACACACTGACTCGCGTGGGAGGGGGTCTTGCGCAATCACCACAATCTGATAAAGCAGAGACATCGTAGGATCGTCTCCAGAACACATTTTATATGTTACAGTTCTATGCTGACACACATGACGCATCAGAAGTTTCACGTGCACCTGAACCAACCAATCACAGTGAATCACAAGCGTGTCTGTTTTGGTGGTGCAGCTGAAGGTGGAACGGGGGAGTTCCACCTTCCCGAAAAGAAACTCCACATCCGTTATGTGGAAATAGTTTGGCTTTTCCCCAGATGACAAAACGCAAACAACCATGATTCGCCCGCGGCTGCTGTGCACAGACTCGCTTCAGACGTAATCCTTTTCTGAAGGAGAGAAAATCTCTGTCAGATGTCTGAGCAGTAAAAAGTTCTCAAGCTGTTGTATTTTTAATAATCAGGTTATAGACATTGGAGTTTAATTCTTTAAATCGCTAGTATTTGGTTTATTTATTGTAATAGACCTCATCTTTCTGTTTTTATTTGTTATATTTCAAATCATATAATTATCTAATCATGATTGTACACTATTATATATGATAAAAAAGTTTGGAAACATTATTTCGGTCATCTATTTTTTTCCCTTTAATAATACTAATTGGTTTTGTATTATATATCGTTGGAAAGCCTGATTAGTCATCTTTCCAACAAGGTATCATTTGTAAGGCTTGTGATTTCGTGGAATGAGCAACACAGCTAAATGCGTGGGTAGAACCTGAAAAAATGCAAAATCCCCTGCAATATTCTTCTGTTGGTACTCTCTCTTGTTTTGAGCTTGAAGCGCTGGCGGGTGTGTGACTGGCACCTGATTAGCACCTGACTGACAGCACTTATGTGCATCGGTCCTGCAACTTAGTTGAGTTTGTGTTGCTCAAAGCATCAACTTTTGTCCCTTCAGGATAAGGCCTCTGCAGAAGCTGGTGTTCCGGTACGCAGAGTTATTCGCACATGTTGGCAAAATTGTACAAATTATCTAAATTAAAATATGTTCAGAAAGGTTATTTGGTCTAAATTGTCTTGTGTTTTTTCTGCTCAGGCTGTTTGACATTGGGAAATGGTTTGGTTGCACTGTTCAGAAACTTGCAAATTAATCTGAAACCAATCGATGTAAAAAAAAAAAAAAGAATTGTGATAAAATAGTGATTTTATATGACAAAAAAATTGCGATATGATATTTTTCCCACATCGCCCACCCCGACAGAGCATGAATGCACAGTGCATTAAAAATGCATCACAGTTCAGTCAGTGTTTGGTGATGTGGAAATTGTTCAACCTGCAAGGTATTGCTCACCCTGGCATAATCAATACGTGCAACCGCCAGAGATCCAGATATAAACGTTTCTGAACTTACATTTCCCAATCTTCTTTTTGCACTAAATCAACGTGACTGACGGTACACATGAGGTGAGACGCTATTCAAAAGAGTTGTTTGTTGTTTTTTTTATATTTCTGTTTGTCCTGTGATGGACTTGGTGACCTGCCATCAAGCGACCGAGTTGGATGAAATAGTCCAGAAGATGGATGGACGTCACAAACGACGGCAATCCTCGAACTCGAACGGTTAATATTCATGCCCACTCGGTGAGTAATAGATTTTGCTTTCAGTTGTTTAGGTTGAAATGATGAATATTATCAGTGAGTGGAGAAGTGGTTTTGGAGCCGTGAGGCAGCAGCAGGGTCGGGTTGTTTATTCATGTACATCAGGGATCAACAAGAGGTGACGCGTGGTGTTTTTTCTCTTTGTCATCTTTCTTTGATCACAGCGTTGACCTCGGTCAGCGCCGTGACAGACAGACACGACGCTGCGGCAGAGACAACTCAGACTGACTACTGATGCCCGAGAAGCCCTCGCATTACCTCCCATCTGAATGCTCCACACCGCCCGCCGTGGACCCACCGCATAATCACACCATGGGCCGTATAATGGCTTTTCAAGGACTGTGATTTCCTTTTGTTAGATGGAGACAAGCTATTTCCTTTTTTTCCAGGGAGAATAGGAGTTTTTCTTGGAGCTCAAGTGGTGTTTCTCTCTTTTGTTTTTCGCTACTCGTATAAAAAAAAGCCCACAGGAAGGCGCGTCCCTCAAATAGACAGAACTCCCCTTCCAACATGCATTTCAAGAAACATTTGTTTTCTTGTGTAACATGTTTGTCGGGGGTTATTTGCATTGTTGCGCAAAAAAATGTTAAAGAAAAAATTTGTAGTTATTCGATACTGGAAAATAAAAGTAAGTAATTACCTGAGAAAGTAATTTTCGAATATTTTTGTAATAATGTCCAAAAACAACCAATAGCATGAACTCGTGGCCTGGCCTCGCTAACGACATCGTTTTCAGCATTTTGGCTGTTTCCGTGTAAATGGACATCGTTTCCAAAACATGGTCGCGTCGACGCAAAACCTTTCTGAAATAAAAACGCAAGAATGACGCAAGTTCTGTGACGCATAAACGGGGCCTAAGAGTCAGCTAGAGACTTTGGAGCAACTAAAATGATTTCAGAAAAGTAATCAGTTACTGCAGAAAGTGTCAGTATATCGTTCCTGACATTGCTATAAAAGCAAGTGGTGAAAAACCCCCCACTATTTTTTGCTGCTTGTTTGTAAGACAAGTAGTTAATGGTCTTATTAACTGCTGAATCAGGGACTTTCTGTAATGGGATTTCATCTTCCAACAAACACAAACAAAAGGTTAACACACACCTTAACAACAACTTCTCTGCAATCTCCGCTGTATCCAGCTGCCTGTTCCCCGCTGTGGAAAACAGTTACACCATCTGAGGCACAGCTTTTTTTTTTTGTTCAAAGTCTTTCGCCTCTGGCGACAAACTTCCTCCTGTCTCTGAGAAACCTTGAAGCTGCTGCAAGCAGCCAAAGCAGGCCGATGGCGGAATAAATACTTGTTACGGGAGTTTTAGGTCTTCTGTTCTTACAGTCGCCAACTGGGAAGGGTTCACTCACACAAACAGCATTGTCCTCCAGAACAGTGGAGGTGGCAGGGAGTTCAGCCCGACAACAGAGAAAACCAAAACTAACACCAGTATGTCTGAGTCAGCAGGAGCTGTTAGAGGAACAAAACTAGGCAAAGGTCTGTTTTTCCTAAAACTGAATGCAAACTACAAGAGCCCTGGGAGCCAAACCATTAAAATAGCGTCCTTTGCTTAATTGAACAAAACTCTAAAAATCACTATTCACCTTAATGTTAGCATGCACGGCTAACTAGCAACGGTAACAATTGTAAAATAATAGAAAGCGCTAACCATTCATTCAAATGCACATTGACTAAAATCATTTTAACATACCATTTTAGTAAGATGGGATGTTAAGACTGAGAAAAAAGCAAAATTGGAAAACAAAATCATAAGCTAATATGTTAGCCTTGCTTGCACAATAGAAAACGTAGCAAAACAAGCGAGTTATTAAGTGTTTATTCGGCTGGTCTCTTATATAGGAATCACAAATTATTCTAAACTTTGCAAGCTTTTAAAGCACATGCCAAGCAACTGGGATTTAAACCCTTACAGGTTTTTAAAGGCGACTCCCTAAGATACCTGCTGACGAATATTTCAATAGTCAGAGTCTACACTATACTTTCCAAAGTCACAAAATTGAGTAATGGCCACACTGTGTGCCATTTTGCCAAATGTTCTTTGAGAAAAACATAAAACTGACTAAAATTGCACATTCTACAGGCTCAAAATGAGAAATCTATCTCATTGTTCTTCTGTAAGAAAATATAAACTCAATAACAAAGGTTGATCACAATGTGCTTTATCATTACTGCGATTAAATATGTTATTGGAGTTCTCCATATTTTAGCACATTTTCAAAAGAAAAAAGGCATCAATAAGGAGCACTGAACTGGGAATAAGAGATGATCGCAAAAAAGTGGTATGTTTGAAAGTTTTCCTGGATATTTTGTTTTATTGTGCAAATGTAACATTTCTAGTTGTTGTTTTTTTTGTCAAGATGAATTTCAAGTGCTGAGACAAATTTCTGTCAATTAAAATAACATTTCTAATCAAGATTTGTGCCAACAAGTGTGACAAAGAGAAAACAGTCCAACACATTATCACTGTGTTCAGGCTTGTGCCTTCTCCTTGAACAAAGTTAAAGTTAAGATTTGGGGAGGTCACTGCCATGATGAGATCTGTCATCTTCTCTGACCAGCTGGGATTACAGTGTCTCTCGGTAAATTATGTCAAATTGGGTTCATTGTGGGCATACCTTGTAAATATTCTCTTAATTAAAGAACTGATGATGTTTTGTGAGAAGATGTCTCTCCGGCCTCCCGCAAGCTGTTATCAATCTGGGTGCTCTCTAGCCCCGACTAGTGGTGGGCCGCAGCATGAATAAACTTGTTTTGAGCGACGAATGAGGAAGCAGGCATTTATTCATTTAGCTGACTCATCGCACACATCTGAGTTTACAGCACTACACTGTGATGGGATTTATTCATTTTGGTGGTACAGCAGCTCATTTTAATGAAAGCGATACGGGTAAATACACAGTAACCGTGTGTAAATATGAATCGTGTGAAAGTGACAAAACAATGTAAAAACATAGTTTGTCAAATTGTCACCTGTCTTTATCAAAACAACAAAACATTATTCCTCCAAAAACAGTATTAAAAAGAAACAGCTGATGCTGCTCTCTGACTGACACCCTGAAGTAAATAATTGTTATTAACAATGGAAATGTCATGCAAATGAAGCCGAGCAGTAATTTCAGACACAACAGCAGAGCCTTAAATTAATCCCTTCATTTCTCTGTCAGACTGCATCGTCTGAGCAAAGCCCACAGCTGTGGCAGGAGGATTCAATCAAACTGACACTTAATGAAATTTCTTTTAATAGATATGAATCGGTGGAATTCAAAATGAGCCTCAGGTGGATCAGAGAAGTTTTAAGACAACCTTGTGTGGTCGTAATTTCACTTTGTTCCAGGATTCCCTTCACTGAAAGCCTTTGATGGTGACATTCGATATCCAAATGTAGAGCGATAATACAATCTGGTCCACAAATTAGAACTAAACTGAGCTCAGGATCAGGTTGCATGAACTAACTGATGGTAATAGAATGATATGAGTATTTCTATAATAGTACTCACTTGTGCGTGATCCGTATTCCCTGTCACTCCTCGGATTGCCTCTACAATCTCTGATTTGCCAAAACATCACAGTAAAGCCAAACACTGGTGGACACACCCAATGTCACCGTCGTACAAAAGCAAAGCAATGGCCAATTTCCCAGGTCTGGAAAGTGTTTCTTTGAAATGTACATGTCTGATTTCAACCACCTCAGAATAAGCAATTACTTAAAACCCCTGGAATCACTGTCACTGCCCCCGATTGGAGTCCTGGACCACCGTTCTGTAATCATTGGTATGGTTTACAACATGGGTCATTTAAAACTGTTGTCAAATAGTATTTTCTAACCACACATTTATCGTCTACATTTAATTTACAATCACCAAATAAAAAACACAAATCCATGTTTTTTGGACTGCAGGAGAATACCTGATTGCCCTCAGAAACTCTACAGAAGCACAAGGAGAACATGGAAACTCTGCGAACCACAACGTTACGATGTGTCTGCTCCCCACTGGTAAAACCCCCATATGCTTCATGTATGGTTAATTTACAGCTCAAGTGTGGAGGCAGAAATGTGTGTGAGGTTCAAAGAGTCTGGTCATGCCCAATCACACCCCCCCCACCTCCTCCTGCAAATGTGTTTAACTTCATACTATTGTCGTGAGTCCGGGCACCAGGCAGGATCACACCGTACCATTTGTGTAGTGTAATCCACATATGGGGTAGTAATTATGTTGGGTTTTGGTAGTTCGGCTGATTAATGATGATTAATAATTATCAACGATAGTTATTAATTATTTTTATTGAAAATTTAATCTGATCTGTATCAGATATGATAGGAAATGACAGCCAATTCAGTTCTATCAGTCTCGTAATATATACTACACAATTAATTTTTAATTTGAATTAATAGTTAAATTACAATTACCAGAATTAACTGTGATGCTTGAATGAATTTGGAGTTCTTGACACAGAAGAGGTCGACATTTCATACACCTTTGTGCACATTAATAAGAAAGCAAGTATGATTCCAAAAAATATATTCATTTACAATAAACACAGATTCTAACTACCTATATACAGCTTGGTGTGTGTGTGTGTGTGTGTGTGTGTGTGTGTGTGTGTGTGTGTGTGTGTGTGTGTGTGTGTGTGTGTGTGTGTGTGTGTGTGGAGAGACAGAGAGAGAGGTGGAGGAAGTGTGTGAGACATAAGTAACAGAACTACAAAACAAGATGGCGGATCGCAATAAAGTACATTCAGAATGGTGGGTATTGGAGAGCAGGAAGGTTGTCCTCGGTCTCCACCATGTGCTGGGAGAACAATAGAACATGGAAGCTCGTCTTTAGCATCTGCTTCCTGTGTCTCTGTTAAAGGAACATTTCTAGAATGAGTTGACGTGAATGCGATTTGCTTTGTCGTTGAAGAAGGAGTTTGGTTGTTGTCCAGGCCTGGAGAGCTTTTGGCTTCTGTGGCAGTTAGCACCTCGGTGTTAACTCTGGTTGGCTGCGTTCAGGCTGGGAAGAAGACGGATCTGGTGATTCAGGAGCAGTCATTGCAGCGTCCTGGTTGGTTTCTTTCCCAAACTAGAGGAGCCGGTCGCTCGGTCTGAGATGCTCCTCCTGCTTGTTGAGGGACAAGCACAGGTAGGGCTTTTCCACCAACAAGGACCAGGTTCTAGTTCAGGGCCAGTTCTTAAACGAGCACCGCAAAAGAACCGGTTGTTTTTCCATTGTCAGCGGAGCCCAGTGAGAGCCACGTCATTGCCTCACTCCAAAACGTTGTACGTTACTGATTTCACCAATTTAGCGCTCACAGCGTTTATACAGGAACGAGGACACGAACTGTAATCATCGGTTTAGTCCGGCTCGCTCCATCTAGTTTGACCTGAACCTCAGATGCAGACCAAAGAGCTCGAAAACATTAAGTCTCCTCGTATCGCTATTGGTGTTTTTTCACGTCCGTCTTGTTTTAGTCCGGAGCCCCGGAGTGGCCAATGAGAAAACAACAAACGCGTGAATGAGAATGGGGCTTATTTTTCAACAATTGGGCATTACATTATGAATTTCTCCTTCTTTCACTTTATTTCTGGACGTGTCTGAATCAAATGCTTCAACATGGAGGAATGGAGGTGTAGAATGATAGAACGCAGCTGTACAGCCGTTTCCAATGACAACCTACGTAAACACACTGATTAAAGTTTTCTTTCACATAAAGCCATGAAAAGCTAATTTTATGGCAAAAAATATCCAAACTTTCATTTGAGTTGTTTTTTAGTTGCTGATGAACCAAAAGTGTTGCTTCATTATAAAGAAGTTCTGTGGGTAGTAAATATTAGGGCGTCTAGTAGCGGAGTGCAACGCAGCCTCATGCAGAATAACGGGATGCAAGACATGAAAGTGAAGTTAGTTACAACGATGTTACCTTAAAAAGCGTGAAACAAACGACAATGGAAAACTGCTTTTAAATTAGAAATCCAACACAGCTGACAGGACGGCGCAGCAGCTCTTGTTGAATAATTATTCATGTATCTCGAGAAGCACTAACACATATTATGTATGAAAACTATACCAGAGCAATGTACTGAACTCATAAAGGTTTTTTAAAAATTGGAATGCAAACATGGGCGATTATAACCGTGTCAGCTAAAAGGTGCTGGACGAAGCCCAAAATAAACCAGACAGAGCCAGGCGAAAACACCCTTAGTGTCAACAAGAGAATGAATTTATGACGGAAGGGACCCCCGAACATGCCCGAGTGAAATACGGTTATTTCTGCACTAATGCTGAAATGGCAAAAAGAGATATGGGCGGCACCAGATGTGCACGGGGGACCCCCCCTTCGATGAAAATGGGAAGTACATGTTTGGAAGGAGGAACATCTGCAGTGTATATAAAGACCAAGTCCAAGCAAGTTATTTTTGTGTTCGATCGTGCCTAGCAAAGTGCCTGATCGTTGGCATCTGTCTGGGGACTGATCTGAGCACCGGGTTTTAGCAATAAAACTCTATTTTTGCATCCTGCTCCGCTCTCCCTGTCTGTTTTGTACGAGTAGACTAGCTGAGTACCAGTATAGTTACAACCATTAGTGTTACTATGTTCGATTGGTCTTCCACCCACGCATCTGGCCCAGGACAGCGTTCCACCAAGAAGACCACGACATAAAATTGGCGAGCTTCAGCCAGGAGGAACAACCGGAAGTGACGTCATCTGTGGACGGGCACCTGACTCAGCACACTGTGGCCACAAACAATTGGAAGGTAAGCAGACAAATTTATTCTGCTCTTAAAATTTCTGTGTGCCTGATGTCTGGTCTCCGCCCAGGTGAGGTCTAAACCGGATCAAAATTAATCCAAAAGAACCTAGTTAAAGTTTAAGAATAAAATTATACGGAGTGGGGGATTGGAATAGGATGCAAATAATTGTATGTGTGTAAACGTGTATGTCTAGCAAACCATGGTGCGGAAAGAATGAGTGATACCTGTCTGAATGCATTTGTTGTCTTTTGGCTTTTCTGCAGCTTGGCTTTTCTGGGAGGAGTAATTTGGACAGTATTGTAGGAGCAGAACAGAGGTCATAGAAAGTCAACAAAACACGCTAAAGGACAGGGTTCTTAAAGTAGACGGGCCCACGAAGGCACTTAGTTAGATAAAGGGACCAGGGTTTGTTTATATGTTTAAGGAACCAACGGCCAGAGTGCCTTGGTAAAGCCGGCGCAAGAGCTGTGGATACCGCCGGAAGTTCGTTAAACCAGAATAACTGAGGTGTTATTGTGGGGTAACCTAAGGCCGGGTCTGAACGGGCAGCGATTGCCGTAATTCCTCCTGAGATTTGGAGAAGGTGTACACAAGGCTCCAGGAAGGAGCAGAGACGGAAGGTTCTGTCTCCAACTTACGGTTACCGCCAAAGTGCACTCTTGGGGATTCAGCTGGGTGCTGGACCGTCAAGAGAGAAATTTGGGGCTGCAAGGGTAGGTTGTAAAACTCTTAAGGTGCTGTTGAAGCACGGAAACTCCTGACGAGGAGTGCCTGAGTGTAAATAAAAAGACAGTGTAAATAAATGCATGTAGTGAATAAGAGTGTTGACAAAAACAGTGTAAATAGACAAGCGATAAAAACCTGACTTAAAGTTGTAAAGGTGGAGAACCTACGACAGATACGTAACCAGACAAAGCGAGGTCACATTGTCTTAGGAGCAGTGATCTGTGTGGCATTAATGTGCCTGACGGCAGGATTGGTGTGGGTAATTTTGGATAAACAACTGTACTTGCCACCGTGGAGAAAGTTGTTGAATCAGTTTTAGCACCAAGGGCCTTTAAAGATTGCAGAGGTAACTCTGGTGGAACAAAATCTGAGTAAAGCTGGTAAAATAAACTGGTGTAAACCCAGAAGGGGTACATCACAATATAAATCATACTATATAATAAAACACGGCAAGTAACAAAATTAATTAAATAAAAACCTTCAAAATTGAAAATAAAACGGCGAGCCAAACCCAAAAATAAGTGTGCATGGAAGAAGGCAGCAGTGAGGACGAGTGCTGGCTGCCAGAAAATATAGAGGAAACAGGAGACATAGAGACGCATGGACTAAGAACCCATTTTTGGAGAGAACGCACTTATAAAGACGAAACTGGTGTTGAACTGTGGCAAACCGAGCAAGAAATTAATCAGAAATTGTGGCATCTAACAAGGTTTGTCAATCTAACGCAAACACAGGAGGAGTTTCCTGACGTGCCTTGGATACAGGTGCTCAGGAGGTGCTGGAATACAAGAGGCCTGGATGGAGTGTTAACGCTGCTGTGTGAAGCACCATCACAACAGGCAACTGTTCCACTGAGCTCAGCTCTAAATATACCCGACGGATACGGTATAGGCGGGCGGCACAGAGTGGCAGTTAATCCACGACTGGGTATCACAATTATTCCACGAAAGGTAAAGTGGGAAACAGGTAAATTTGCCCAATTAATAAGAGAACCACAGGAAGACGGGAGTGAGGTATTGTTGTATGATTACACCAGAACACCAACACTGAAAACAGCTATTACAGTGAAAAAGATTATTGTACTAATACGAACTACTCCCACAGACGGAGAAGCTGAACTGCCTAGAGCGCCAACCGTGAGACAAGGAATCATGGGGGCCAAAGTGGCAAAGGAGACCAACAGGAGAGAGAGTCCAGCACAGGTAATAATACGACAGCACCCTAAATTCGAAAAGCAAATTCTAAAATACATGAAGAAATGGAACAAAAGAACACCTGGAGAGGCACAGTGGCCCACAGATGGATCCTTTGATGAAAAATGTTGTGATGAAATGGTCATAAACATCAGACACCACAAGGCCAGTGATAACGGCAACAAGAGAAGAGGCAAGAGAGCAAAAGAACAGGAATTGTTGGAATGGTTTCGGCAGGAAGGACAAAAACTGAAACGAATGAGACCAGCCCGACCCACAGCTCCAAGAAGCCCTGGTCGCCCTTCAAGTCTCAAGAGAAGTGGCGAAAAGTCAGCACACGGACCCGAAGACACCATCACCTTCCCCGTGGCGCCTCCCTGGATAGACGAAACTCCCCCACCCTATCACTACCCAAAGGAAATGAATCCATTCACAGAGAATCAGGTCCGACTGCTAAAAAAGGACACAAATCCATTCAAAGGACAATACCCCCTATTACACGCAGAGGAGGGAGAGTGCAGCGGACAGCTGAGGGGCAAGTTTCAAGTCTCCTGGGACAAGGCCATCAAGCCCGAAAATGAACAGGAAAGTGAGTATGCGGAGGAGCCAGAAATGGACACAGTGTCCAAGGGTCGACAACCGAGATACCATGACAGCAGAAGCAAACACGAGGATCCACGCTGCTCCACCGAGGACAGAGGCCGGAGGGACTGTCAAAAGAAGATGAGGAGCAAGGATGAAGAAGAGTACGAACGATTGGATCAAAGAAACCACAATGGCAGTGATGACGAAAGAGCTTACCAATATGTGAGGGACAGCCAACATCAGAGGAATGTAAACTCGTACGTCGCACGCACTGCAGGATCGGAAGAGAAAGCACGCTCAAGGGAGTCGTCGCGAAGAGGTTCGTCTATAAATAGAAGCCGAGCTCCAAGTTGGGAAGAAGACAGCAATTGCTCATCACATCAAGCAAGAAAAGACACTGCCACGTTAGGCAGGAGATCAAACAGCTCGGAAGATGTTTACAACGTAAAGCTGGAAGTGGAAGGAAGATTGGAGAAGGACCCAGCTTTCAAACTACTGCAACACCTAACAGAGGAAAGGCGCCAGCAGAGCCGAGAACTACAAGATACCATAAAAGAGTGGCGAGAAGAAATCTTCAAAAGTGGACAGCGCCTCAGTCAAGCAAAGAAGAAAGTAGAGGATGCAGAGAATGAAGATGGTGGTAACGACCAACTGGACCCATTTGAGTCGCCTGAGGGCCCACCACCATCGACCTGGACGCCCCTACATATGACTCGAAGCAAGACAAGGCTGGTGCAGTCGCAACAAGGAAACGAACCACCAGCCACGATGAACCCCCTCATGACAAAAGCAGGAGGGCAGACTCAGTATGTGCCATGGTCCTTCATGGATATGATAGGATTGGCCTCACGTCTGCCTGATCTCACTGAAGGAGCAAACAAGTGGATCACCAAACTGGAGGAAAACACAGCAGGTGTGAAATTGGCGCTAGGAGACATCAAAGCCCTGCTCATGCATGTAGCAGGCAAACAAATAACAGAAGAGGTCTTCACGGCAATACAGCTACCCCTAGTGGTGACAGGTAACACAGCTGACCACGTGGGCTTTGGAGGACATCGCAACTCAGTCTGGACAGAGCTAAGAAAGCATTATCCAGAGAAAATGGACCCATCCAAGCTGGAAGGAGAGATGTTGGCAGAAACTGAATGCCCAGCAAAGTTTATGCGAGAGTTCCAGAGGAAATGGAGGGATGAAACAGGAAGCGCCTGGAACGCCAATAAAACAACCCAATGTTTGTTTAAAGTAATGATAAAGAAAGCCATGCCACTAGAGATCCAGAAAAGACTGGATGGCGTGGTAGGACTCATGAAAATGGAATGGCCGCTATTCTCTGAGCATGTAGTGCACTTTGTGGAGCAATGCAGGAAAGAAAAACAGAAAGACGACGATATGAATAAACAGCTTTCAAACAAACTGACACAGCTGCAGCTTGGAGAATTGGCAAGACAAAAGAAGGACAAAGCCAAAGTACAGGCTCCGGTCGTGACAGTCAATCAACCACCTGGATCAGGTCAAGGAGCGATGCAACAGCCGCAGTCAGCAACACAGTCACCCCATAATGGGCAAAAACCACGCCAGACCCCACCAACTGATGCCATAATACCGCCGTTGCCTCCCATACACGTGCATGTGAACACCAGAGAAGAGCCATATAGGCCAGCACAGGGGAGAGGTTGGTCTGGACCAAGAGGGGACATG
Organism: Lipophrys pholis; assembly: GCF_963383615.2. Classification (NCBI taxonomy): domain Eukaryota; kingdom Metazoa; phylum Chordata; class Actinopteri; order Blenniiformes; family Blenniidae; genus Lipophrys; species Lipophrys pholis. The sequence goes on from NC_137649.1 coordinate 5,386,488, forward strand.
ATGCGTCGAGCCAGAGGAAGAGGAGCGGAGAGGCTCCGCCGGACCCAATCCAACCCTCAGCTTGACAACGAGCAGAATGCAGCCTGCTGGGGATGTAATCAAACAGGCCACGTGAGACGGGACTGCCCAACTAATCCATGGGAGGGCCCCGCCCCGCAATGGCAATAGGGGTGCCCAGAGGAGCCAAGGGGGGAGACAATGGCACCTGCTCTCACAGCAAGACCTCATGACGAGCCCACCATAGCGGTAGTTATCCAAAATCAAGAACACCCTTTTATGGTTGACACAGGTGCCACGTACTCTTGTATTGGAAAAACCGGCTCATCAATCCCCCTATCGTGCACCTCAGTAAGAACTATAGGCTTCTCTGGGAAGGCCCAAGTAATACCAGTAACTCAGCCGGTCCCCATGCTAATTGGAGGAAAAACCATCACCGCATCATTGCTCTACTCTACTGACACTCCAGTGAACCTACTGGGAAGAGACATTCTATGCCAGTTACAAGCTAGTATAATGTGTACACCGGACGGAGTACACGTTGATTTCCCTGATCGGGAAATGACAGAATCATGCCCCATGATGATCCAACAGTCAGACGACATGAAAACACCACCATTGGTCTACTGGATCAGATTGATGACGGACTCAAGCCTACTCTCGAAGTGGAAGGAGTGGAAAGTGTGGGCAGAGAGTCACATTGGAAGTGTGAAGGGTCTAGCATTGCCACTACATTGCACGCTGATGTTCACAGAAGAACCTCATGAAGACTATGACAAGTGTTGGGAAGAAATGATCAACAAGAGACCATACTATCTCACCAGCCAGGACATTTATGTGGGACCTCAGGGAGCCGCTGCAGCAGTCACCCTCCCTGATGACCTGCAAGAATGGTTTCAAGTGCCATCTTCCACCCCACATGTTACACTCTCCATTGCTACGGGATACGAGAGCCATGAATTAGGAACAATGATGAAGACAGCAGTGCAAGTACGTGACTGGCAACCTACGGGGAACAAGTATGTGCACATATCACCAGATAAGCAGCTGATGAGAATATCAACGCAGCGACTAGTGGATGAAGGTACGGCAGAAAAGGTTGTGTTGGAACCAAGAGCAGCCAAACAACTGGTGCTCACGGAAGATCAGCTACTCATCCTGGAGCAAGTACCAAAAGAGGTGTGGTCCCAACACAAGACGGATGTGGGCAAAGTACAGTCTGCTCAGCCCATCCACATAAAAGTGAAACCAAATGCTCGACTGCCATACCGAAAACAATATCCATTGAAGCAACATGCAATCAAAGGTATCGAACCAACCATAAAAGGCTTATTAGAAGCAGGAGTGCTTATTAAAACAGTTAGTAAATGTAACACCCCAATCTTTCCAATCAAAAAACCTCATTCTACAGATTACCGGTTGGTTCATGATCTTAGAGCTGTCAATACTATTGTCGATGCTGAGACTCCTGTTGTCCCCGACCCACACACATTGCTGTCAAACATCCCACCTGATGCTAAATGGTATACAGTAATAGACTTGTGCTCTGCATTTTTCAGTGTCCCCATAGATGAAGAATCACAACACCTGTTTGCCTTCACATTCCAAGGGCAGCAGTACACCTACACCCGGCTTCCACAAGGTTATGTAGAAAGCCCATCAGTGTTCAACAGAGTGCTAGCACAGGACTTACAACACCTAGACGTAGGCAGCACAGTGATACAGTATGTAGATGATTTACTGATATGCAGTCCAACTGAAGAACAGTGCAGAAAGGATTCAATAGCTGTGTTAACAGCTTTGGCTGTTGGCGGCCACAAGGTTAGTAAGGAAAAGCTACAGTTCTGTACAGACAGAGTAGAATACTTGGGGAGACAGTTGAGTGGGGGGAAAAGGCACATAGCACCATCACAGATAGAAGCCATCACACACGCCCCACGCCCACAGACAGTAGGACAAATGCTTTCCTTTCTGGGAATGGCTGGATACAGTCGTCCGTGGATCATTGATTATGCTATAAAAACTGCCCCACTACGTGCTCTAATAAAAGCTGCAGGACAAGCCCAAGTTACCACCACGTTGACATGGAATGACGAGGCAGAAGCTGCGTTCCAGACGTTGAAAGGGGACCTGCAGTCCGCACCGGCGTTAGGCAATCCGGACTACACTAAACCTTTTCATTTGTATGTTGCAGAGAAATCTGGCTACGCGAATGCGGTGCTTATGCAAGACACGCCCACGGGAAAGCAGCCACTGGCTTATTACAGCACCAAACTCGATAACATCGAGAATGGCCTGCCACCCTGCTATCAGGGACTGGCAGCTGCGGTTTTTGCATTTAAAAAGGCATCTAGTGTAACCATGGGACACCCAGTAACGTTGTATACATCCCACCAATTACATGCTCTGCTAACTAGTCCAAGATTTGTTCTGACCCAGGCCAGACGGACTGGCTACGAAGTGATTCTCTCAGCTCCTGAGCTAACTATCCAACGCTGTTCGACGGTAAATCCAGCAACTAAAATGGTGACTCCTGAGGATGGCACTCCCCATGACTGTGTGCAACAAACAGATAAGTTCATGCGGGTTCGTAATGACCTACACAATCAACCAATAGCAGCTGATGTGACCCTGTTTGTTGACGGATCTTGTTTCAGAGACGCCACCGGAAACCATGCAGGTTTTGCCATAGTTGAACTAAAACCAGACAACACGTTTGTAGAGGCACAGGCTACCAAGCTCACACAGCCATGTTCTGCCCAACTGGCAGAAATAATGGCCCTGACAGCAGCATGTGAGTACGCTAAAGGTAAAAGTCTAAATGTATATACTGATTCAGCCTATGCATATGGCGTATGTCATGTGCATGGTAACACTTGGAGACAACGCGGTTTTCTACGAGCAGATGGCTCTCCGGTAACACACGGAGAAGGGATTGCTGCTCTTTTACAGGCAATATTATTACCAACGGCTGTTGCAGTAATCAAATGCCCTGCCCACCAGAAACCTAATAACCTCATAGCTAAAGGGAATCATTTAGCTGATGAACTGGCTAAAAAGGCAGCAGAAGTAAGTATGTGTCCCATACTGTTTGCAGAAGACTGTGAACCATTAACCACTCTCTCTTCTCTTATAACTGCACAGGACAGAGCCGTCCCACAAGAGAAAACGCTGTGGCTCAAACGAGGTGCAGTTAAGAACACCCTAGACGGGCCACAGAAGGGTTTGTGGAGAAGTTGTACTGGTCATTTTATCCTGCCATTGTCTATATTACGGTATGCTATTAGAAATGCGCATGGTCAGGACCATTGCGCAAGGGGGGAAGTGCTAAGACGCCTAAGAGCTGTTTGGTGGTCGCCATTTTTGGCACCCACAGTAGATCGCGTGTTACATGAATGTGAAGTATGTGCTCAATATAACACGAGAAAAGCCTTTTCAGCACCTATTGCACACATTCCCCTGCCAGATGGTCCATTTCGTCATATAATGATAGATTTTGTGGATATGACTCAAAGGATAGGACGCATGCGATATATTCTTGTGGTAATATGTCGTTTTAGCAGATGGGTGGAAGCGGTGCCAACCAGGGCCCCAGACAGCGGATCAGTGGCAAAGTTTCTGTGTCGAGAAGTCTTCCCAAGGTTTGGTCTCCCTGATACTATCAGCTCCGACAATGGATCCCATTTTGTGGCAGAGGTAATAAAGCGCACGACAAAAATGCTTGGGATCAAGCAAAAGTTTGGATGCGTATATAACCCACAGTCACAAGGAGCAGTTGAAAGAGCAAACGGAATCCTCAAATCAAAACTAGCTAAGATCATAGCTGACAGTGAGAACAAACTAAACTGGGTGGATGCCTTGCCAATAGCACTAATGGCTATGCGCTGTCAAACTAACAGAGTAACGCATCTAACACCGCATGAGATGTGCACAGGAAGACCGATGCCTGTGCCATACTTAAGGGGACCTTATAAAGGCCCACCCCTCGAACAGCTGGACAGAGAACTGGACAGCTACGTTCAACAACTGTCAAGCATTCACAAAGTTATATTCCAACAGGTGAAAGGAGCTACAGAGGACAGACAAGCAGAAATCCCACCACCACTGGAGAGAGTTCGACCAGGGGAGTGGGTATATGTGAAGGTGTTCAAAAGAAAGTGGAACCAACCGAGACGAGAAGGCCCATTCAAAGTTGTCCTGACCACACCTACAGCTTTGAAGGTCGAGGGTAAGACTGTTTGGTTCCATTTAAACCACTGCTGCAGGGCTGACAGATCGCCCTCGGAACATCAGCCGACAACGCCTGAGCCGGAAGGGGAAGGTAACACCTCCCCGCAGGAACTAGGCCGGCCACAGGAAGGGGAAGACGGCGTCTCCCCAACAGAAACTACACCACCAGAAACAAGAAGATCCCAAAGGCTGATCACCAGACAAACCAGCAGAGAAACTAGGAGTAGTGGGTCACTACCGAGTAGACAAGGAAGTGACTCAGATAGTGACTCAATACAGAGCCAGGAAGAGTCACAAGACTTGGGTCCAGAGGAGGGACCATCGGGCTCCCAGCCCACATAAAATAATGCTGCTATTAGCACTACTACTATTGGTGGGAGGAGGAGTACCACAGGGGACAGAGATCGATTCAAAATTACAACTAAAACGATGTGCAACAGCTGCTGGAGTGATAGCGGCACAACAAGGAACAATACCACGTAATGCTAAAATAGAGCTAACGTACGTTAGATCTGTAGAACATGATATAACCATGATCATAGGACCCCAAGAGACCAAAACAAACTACAAAGTACAGACTGCAGAATGCGAGATAGACGGCGGAATTACTGTAATTATTGAATGCACGCTAGATGCCTGCATAGAAAACGAGTCTAAATTGCAAATTAGCTATAATGAAGCAAGTAAATTAATGACCCTAGATAAAACCAGAGCTAAAAGAAGTTTAGGGGCTTTAGCAGGGGTAAAGACCTCAGGAAAAAACATGTTTTATCAATGGTTGGAGTACTCAGCAAAACAAGTGAGCACGCGTTCCTGTGTAACATGTTACAATGCCAAAAGGAAATCCCGCATATGTCCAATACCTGGGACTGACGATCCTGCATGTGCTAGAGGTAGAACTTGTTTTGCGTACTGTACCATAATCATGGCCACAGGGTGGCCATCAGCAGCGGGTATAAGGGCAGACAACCCGCACGAATGCCCCTCACCAGTGACAGATGAAGCAAGCATAATAATTCCACCCGTAGTCGATAGAGACGTAAACACTGTACACCCCTATTGCCTAACAACAAAATTTGGAATCGAAACAATGCAAGGGATGACGGTGACACCGCTTAATGAATCAGATACCAGGGTTCAATGTACAGTAACACCGCTAAACATTACACAAAACAATACGAAATTCCTCCGTGCGGATCGGGGTAGCACAGTGCAAATGCCAATATGTAACACCACCCAAAACTCCCGCATACAATGCCGCCAAATAGTACCAACGGGAGGTTACATGCTTATAATAAACGGGACACAGCTGGAAAATCAGCTTTATGTAGGGAAACTAGAAAAGGGCCTACTGCCGGTCGCTGACATCTTCTGGCTGTGTGAAAAGGATATGCAGCTGAGGGCTAAATTGGACCGCGAGCAAATTGATTTATGCGCCCCAGTTATGCTAACTGGCAAAATAACAGTATTAGGCATGCCTACGCCCGTCCACAACAGAGAGAAAAGGGACACTGAGGCAGGGTGGAAGGCAGACCCACAGGTGTATGTAGCCTGGAATCAAGAACCATATGGAATCCCCAGTGACCAAAAAGCCATAGGCGAAGACTGGATCATCAGTGGTCAAGTAACAGGCATGATACCATTATGGGGACAATACATTAATGCACAATACATAGCACGAAACAGTAGATGGATAAATGCCCTGTGGTACAACCAACAGAGATTTATAAATTGGACAATTACGGCAATTGACGCCATACGGGATCAATTGCATGCCACCTCCCTCATGGCATTACAAAATAGACTCGTATTAGATACTATATTGGCAGAGGAACAGGGAGTGTGCACTTATGTAGGTGATGATTGCTGCACAGTGATCAATATGCACACAGGCGACGAAGGCAATCTAACATTGGCCCTAAAGAAGCTTAAAGAACTCAGAAATGAACATGTCACAAACTCCAATTGGAACACCAAAATGACTTCTCTGCAGGATTGGTTGGCTAACCTGTCTTGGAGGAGACTTTTTCATATAATAGGAATAGTTGTCGGAGGGTTCCTTGTTGTTGTGCTAATCCTGCTGTGCTGCATACTCCCACTGATAAAACTCCTAATCTCGCGTATGATGGCTGCAATGACGGGACAATTCCCCCTGCAAATACACATCGATACCGACATAGGGGGTAAAGAGGAACAGCTTCAAGCTGAGGAACAGTTTAAGGCTGAGAATGAGTATGAGATTGAGTCCGATACTCACGTCTATTATGAGTTCGATCAGGAGGATATGCTGGGTTAAAACTCAGCAACAGGAAGATCGACTCAACGAACGACGAGAGGGTAAGACGAGCGGAAAGCTACTTTATTGAAATAAGAACCCCTGTGGTTCCGTGCCTAGTCCTGGGACTACAAACCTAGGATGGCATCCTACCATTTTGGGTAGTGCTGAAAACAATAACAGAAAATAATTGCTATAAAAAAACAAGGTAACATTGTACCAACGGTGCAAACCGTTAGATTGTGTGCTTATTTCTCTATCGTATGTCCACAGAAAAACCATGGCTAACAATACCGACATAGACTGGAACACCGTTCTGTTCGACAACATGCCACCACTGGCCGGAGGGGCCCCATGGGCCAGGGCTACAACGAGCACCATCCAACAGGATCTCGACGCCGGCCACATCCACCTAAGCCACCTACCCACCTCTTGGCAGATGCCGGGCCGAGAACCACCACCACGACCCAGTGTGATCCGACACAGCAACCCTGACGTCGTATGGTGGGCTCCTCCTCCTCGCCGCTACCAGGCCCCAGCCACCACCACCCATTTTAGTTCCCATCTTCCCCCCCTCTCAACCTACGTCACCCCAACCAGCCCCCGTTACCCTCCACTGCCACCCCTCATCTCCCCTCCAATTACGACGACCGCGAGACAGGAACCTCAACCTACAATGGCGCAGGTGCAGCCAACTGTGCAGAAAAGTCCCACGGTGTCAGTTGGCTCCAGAGGACCGACCCCCTCGCCAACTTATGCCCCAATATCACATGATAACAGCAGCAACAGCAGCAGCGGCGACGGTGACAACGACAGCAACCAAGGAAGCGAATCTTGGCATCTGCAGGGCCACACTTACACTGCACGTGACCTGGCCAACATGGACATGCGCTCTGTCAAAGGAGTACTGGAGAACGCATCCTACCGCCAGCGTGAACGGGCACTTGCGGCCCGTAAAAGATACAAACGACGCGAATGCAGCCGACGCCGATGGCATAAGCGTCGAACGGATCTCCTTGGCCTGCAGGCTGACAACCGCATCATGAGTCTGCAAATTGAGTCCCTCGAAAGGAGGGTGGAGCAGTATCGTACGGCCCTTCAACGCTGCCGTAACCACCCAGGGACATTCCCCACTGACATCAACAATATCCAGAATCGTGCTGATTAGAAAGTGTATCCTACACTAAGTCGCTGGCTACCGCTTAGTTGCAAGTTTTGTTAGATTATGGATGTTTTGATAAAACAATTATTCAGTAGTGATGTTTATTTACAGTATTATGTAGTAGTATTGATGATGAAGTTTGTTCATTAGATATAGTGGATGTGTGACCTGCTAATGTAATCCTCACTGCAGTGCAATGCTTATGTTGTTATAATCACAAAAATGCGGTAACCACATAACCTTGTTATGAGGTGCAATTTTGACCGCAGTCTACTGACTGCTGACGCATGCTTACACACACAATGCCACTAACTTGTATATGTATGTACTAACACCCCAAAGGTGAGACTTGTCAGTCTCAAAGGAGGGAAATGTTGAATAATTATTCATGTATCTCGAGAAGCACTAACACATATTATGTATGAAAACTATACCAGAGCAATGTACTGAACTCATAAAGGTTTTTTAAAAATTGGAATGCAAACATGGGCGATTATAACCGTGTCAGCTAAAAGGTGCTGGACGAAGCCCAAAATAAACCAGACAGAGCCAGGCGAAAACACCCTTAGTGTCAACAAGAGAATGAATTTATGACGGAAGGGACCCCCGAACATGCCCGAGTGAAATACGGTTATTTCTGCACTAATGCTGAAATGGCAAAAAGAGATATGGGCGGCACCAGATGTGCACGGGGGACCCCCCCTTCGATGAAAATGGGAAGTACATGTTTGGAAGGAGGAACATCTGCAGTGTATATAAAGACCAAGTCCAAGCAAGTTATTTTTGTGTTCGATCGTGCCTAGCAAAGTGCCTGATCGTTGGCATCTGTCTGGGGACTGATCTGAGCACCGGGTTTTAGCAATAAAACTCTATTTTTGCATCCTGCTCCGCTCTCCCTGTCTGTTTTGTACGAGTAGACTAGCTGAGTACCAGTATAGTTACAACCATTAGTGTTACTATGTTCGATTGGTCTTCCACCCACGCATCTGGCCCAGGACAGCGTTCCACCAAGAAGACCACGACACTCTGCAGCACAGCAGTTCAAGAGCCACGGTTCCGCCATCGCGGATTAAATGTTCTCGTTCCTTCGTATTATAACTTGAGGGAACGACTTATCGTTACCACACTTTTTTTTTTTTTTTTTTTTTCTTCATATAACCACTCCGGGGCTCCGTGTTCGCTGTAGATTTCAGAATGTCGGTTCAGCGTCTCTCCCGCCTTGTAGGCCGCGATAACTCCAGCGATAACTCCGCCCCCAGCTCATGACGTGTCAGGCTCCACTCTGGCCCCACCAAGATATGGGGCCAGCTAAGCACCAGTTTAGACCCTGATTGGCGGTGGAAAGACAAATCTTATCTAGGATAAAGCATGTAATCATTATTAATGTAACATAATCAAAATAATTGATCAATATCAACGTTCTGTACATGTTTTCATTCTATCTACAGTTGCAATATGTCGTGTTTATTCCACATAAGATTTTGTTTTAGGATTTCAACTGTGTTCCTTACAATCTACCATCTCGTCATAGAACATTGCTACTAACAAAAAAAAGAAGCAAAATAAAGTTTCACTCTATCACAAATTAATCAAATAGTTTTTGTGAAGAGGCAAAAAATATTTATGTTAATCTTAATTAAACATCAGACACACACAGGAACAGATTATGAATTAAGAATGTGGCAAAACAACTGTGCTGCTAATGAGAACATCTGCTTTGTTTTGTTTTTTCCAGAGAATGTGACGATGTAAGGACAAACAGAAACAAGAAGCAAATACGATTAAAAGACATTTCTACACAGCTTGAAACCACAGCCCTTAAGACGGGAGAAGCTCGGCTCAATCCAGGCGCCTGACATGTGGAGTATCAATAACTAGTGGCCGTTATGTCGACGTTCCTCTACCCAGTCAAGAGTTTTTCTATTGATTTCCTAAACCAGTCCTACGGGGTTAATTCAAGTGGGATTTGTATCACATGAGATCTGCCACTCGTCACAGATAAATCATCAGGATAACATGAAGCCGGTCTTAAATGAACTGGATCAGGTGATAAGTGGATCAAGTAGCAGATATATAAGAGCGAAGCTGTGTGTTACAAAGAAGAAGTGTTTGTTGCTTTTAGGGTGGAGCAGTGGAGACATTCCTGCCAATACGGAGACATCTCTTTAACAATAAAACCATCACAGTTTCGTTCAAACCATTTGCATGTGTCTGCTGTTTAATGGAGTTATTGCAGCAGCACAAAGATAAAATATAGGTATAGGTGTCAAACATGACGAGGGAAATGTTAACTGGTGTAGCAGAGCACCTGATTCACACATAAGGTGCTTAATCACCTTTCTGCCCATTAAGGAGGAAACCCCCCGACACAGGCGAAGCACACAGACACATGGAAGATCCTGAAAGAGGCTGTGTGAGGTTTTGGTTTAGTTTTCCTTTATTTTAATAAAAGTATGGTTTTTGGAATGTGTGCCTCTGTGGGAGAACCCAGTGGTGGAGTTCATCACTGCAACAACTGGAACCTCAGCGTTGCAACTAACCCTTGATGCAAAAGTAACATTTTCAAATGAGGATTTTGAATGATTTATTGGCGTATGTGCTTTTCAGGGGAGACATGAGGGACGTTGTTGGGAGTGTAGTAGCATAGCTACCTGATCATAATTGTCAGAACTAAGCCAGACTTGTTGGTAGAAGTGACCCAGACTCTTGTTGGTACAACTATGTCAGACTGTGGTTGGTACAACTAAGCAAGACTCCAATTTGCATTTTCCTATTTGTACCTGATGCAAATGAACAAAAGTTGGTACAACAAATCCATACACCAATAGGTATGCTCGCCGATCAGTTGGCGATCTGATCGTATCATGCATCGACAAAATGACGTGCACTGTGCCAGAGGCGTCCGTAAAAGCTGCCCATTGGACCATCTGATCAAGGGGCCATATTGCCCAACTCCATCAGCGAACCCGAACCCAGATTGTCAGGACCCATCAGTTTGCAGGTACACCATCAAGATCAATAACGAGCATGAAAACACCAGAGACACGCAAGAAACATGATTCAAGTTTGAGGAATTCACCGACTGAGATTCACACTCTGTCCCCAGAAATCCAATTTTCCCTCCAAAACTGACACCATCTAAGTGGTGATGCTGCTTTCCCACGTGCTTAGTGAGGACGACACTGGACATGCTCATCGTGGATTGGGTGAACTCCAACCAGGGATACAGCCCATCAATCTGCATACTCGTGAAGTGGAAGGTCTGCTGAGGACAGTCGATGGAGACACCACTTACCAGGAGTCAATTTGCGCGGAGGTGACTGACAGACGCACGACCTTAAATATATGAGGAGGATCTGAGGCCGATACGAGCTCAGACGGACGGACGGACGGAGAGGTGGTGGCGGTGGACACACAGATAGGCGCTTTAATAATAGCAAAGCTCCCCTGTGTTATTTGGAAGAAATTGCTCCGTGCAGTGAATCCCTCCGGAGTGCTGCTAAACGGAGAGACAGGGGGAAACATAATAAGGTACCAAACGGCTAAAGACTGAAAACGGGCCAATTAAAAAATGATTTAAAAAAAAAAAAAAAAAAAAAAAAAGGGTTTAAGTGTGCATTGGGGGCTTGTAAACACCATCAGTCTGGAGACAAATAACAGCCCGTGTACTGGTGACAGCAGCTGTATTATTACAGCAGAGCGACAGGAGACGAGCCGCAGATAACTCGTCTGACACTCTCAAATCTTATAGACAGAAACAATAAATTAAAATGATAACTAATTAATAAGTGGGTGATAGAATTAGCAAGAGCTCCAACAGCTCGGCATCCCTCCACCTCCTCCTACTGATCGAACAATCTTCCCTTGGCTTCGACATATTTGGAGAGTAATTATAAACAGATGAAGATTAAAAAGTAATCCAAATATACAATAAATGAAAGATAATTGGATAAAACTTTTTTTTCGCTGAGTCATATTTAGATCCCATTCAATCCCACTGTGGTTTAGTTCCTATGATGCTTATGTAACCAGGGGGTGAATTTATCTAACTTTTATTTTTTTCAAAGTACACCCTGCAGATTTGTTTTCAACACATAAAAATAAGGTGAAAACATATTTGAGTCACAATGTCATGGTGCCGCATGGGGATGCACCGATCCACATTGTTTCACTTCCCATCTGATCCCGATACTTGAATTTGGATATCTGCCGATACCAATACTATTCCGATACCAGAGCTCTATTTGGTTTAATAATATTATTATCGTTGTTGTTGATTTTTTATGAGGCTGTAATAAACTCCTCTCTACAGGCAAGTATGAAATGTACGAATGTATGCATGTATTCTCTCAAAAGGCACCTTGAGGTCAGAAAAAGAAGCAGTACAAACTATTTTTGTTAAACTTGGACAAAGTGGGGGTCTGTGTGACGTCTTGCTTGTTATATCTTTAAAACCTCAGAATCACTTTATTAATCCCTGGGGAAATTATTTAGCAACGCAGCACAAACAGCATTTTTCCAGCTTTAACGCAGCACCAACCATTGGGACTATTTTCACCTAGCTTTGCATGGAGTAGGGGGCAGCTTCATGGGGGTGTGAATCGCCTGCTGCAGCGTGGAGGAGCTGCTTTTCATTGTTTTGATGCCGCTATCAGCGCTGTTCTCTTCGGCGAGCTGGCGTTTTAAAACGATGACGCCTCGCTGTACAACGGCTTTGCAAACATCCACGCTGCTGCGTTGCTTTGCGGTGTTTTGAGCGTAAAATACGTCCAAACAGCGACATGTTGTCATGAAAAGTCGGATAGCCGCAGTGCTGCTACGTTAGCCTGCTAGCTGGCTGCAAACTGTGGAATGGATTTCCTGAGTCATTACTCACTGAGACCCGCCTCCGTTTTTGTCTTTGTCATGGCACCTTTAAAGTGACTTTCGCTACCGTATCCACAATAATACCATCCTACCTCGCAGTAATCCTGCACCTTTGTGATGATTGCTGTGTCACTGCAGTACATTTCTGCCAGTGTGAGACTCTCCAGCATCCGCCTGCTATCAAATGTTCTCAGTGCTCGGCTCTGTAGGGAAATACAGACTTTTCAGAACTTTAACAGAGTGAAGTACAGCTTCTACCGCCAAGCAATAAAACTCACCATTTCCCTGTACCCCCTTGATGCCACGAATGTGTGCAAATAGTCGCTAGTCTGCAACCTGAAATATTAGTCGGTTAAACCAAATAGTGTGTAAACTGCTGTGCATCTGCCTGCTACCACTCGGAGCAGCAGAGCCATCAGACAGCAATCAGACTTCCCATGGCATTACTGGAGTCGGCTGCAGTCTTAAAAATAAATCTCATTGGGAGTTCCCAATATAGATGATCAGTACTCTCATTGAAAAAAATGAAAACCATGTAGCTTGAAGGCATTGTCAGAAAACAACCACATCCAACTCACTAACCTGCACAGAACACAGAACGACAGTTGGTGCTGTTCGCGGGACGAGCCACACTCATCCTCGCCCAGTCCCAAGATAAAACAAGCCATCAGGATAAAGACCTGCCTCCACCTGACAAGATCCACTTCCACCTAAATCTGCTGAAGATATCAGCTTCAGAAAAATGATGACCTCCGGAGACGGGCTGCTAAACGCATGCACCGTGTTTCACTTCATTATGTAGTTGGAGCTGCACCGCCTGGCCTGTCTTTGGTTCTCTTCTTGTCTTTCTAAGATTTTTTATTTATTTGTTTATTTTAAATGCAAATGAATAAGAGTTATACCTCCTGCCGAGCCTACAGGTGTTTAGCGATTCCATCCCTTGACAGTTTGGGTTTCACACGCCTGATGAGAATCGACCGAGTGGACTGGGTGTGTTTGAGCAGCGGGTCTCTGCAGTCTGCTTCCAAACAAACTCTGATGCTGACTGAAGTTCCATTGAAGTCTGAATGCAGCTCAGACCAAAGAGCTCTGACGGGTGTGAAAGACTTCTGAAGCACCGCGGGTTTTTTCTTCTTCTTTTTTACAGCAGATCATAACTGATGTGCACAATAGAGGAATTCCTGCCTCTGCTTTGACACCTTTATTCATTTTATATGTTGTTGGCAAATTCTAAAGGAGGGCTCCCTACCTCAGCACTACGAGTACCATCATCAATCACCTCACCGCTCAGACCCCGTTCACGCGTTTTCAAGTGACATCGCAAACCTTTTGTTGGAGGTTTGATTCCCAATCTCCAGGGTCCACATGTTGAAGAGTCCTTGAGCAAACACACCGAACCCCAAACGGCTCCCGATAGACAAGAGCGTCTTACATGTGGCAGCCAGGTGCCTTGGCTCTGGGGCCGTCTTCGCCAAGAGGTTAGAAAAGTGGACTTGGGATCGGGAGTTCACGGGTTCAAATCCCACAGCTGACATGTCACCACTGTTGGTCCCTGAGCAAAGCCCTTGACCCCCATCAGCTCCCCTGAAGTGCTGTAATGTGGCCACACCTCTTCATACTAGAAATATGATTGGTTATTGTGTAAAAAACAAAAGGAATTTCCCCATTCATAAAGTCTGATTACTTTAGTTTTTAATTCTGGCCTTCTTAGTTTTCTGATACCAAATGTTTATTTTATCAGTGAGCCAGAGTACAGTGACAGTTGGAGTCGTACGGTAGCGTTAAAACAGCCTGGCTGCCGTTGATCGGTCAAGCTGGTAAAAGAAGCAAAAAAAAAACCCAAAAATAAATCAACCTCATGTTGTCTTATTGGTTTTCTAACCTCTAAGTGAATCTGCGGTTTGGGATTTGAAGTCGTATCGATCACAGCTGATGAAAACCAACAGTTTTTGCTTCACACTAAAAGCTTCCCTCCCAGTAACCTAGCGTGAAGCTTTGATATATTAAAATAAAAACAAACTTGTTTTTTTTGCTTTATTTTAGAGGCACTCTGTGAAAGTGGATTTATGCTTCTGCAGGGTTATGTTCACAAAATTTGCATGTTGAGTAAATTATCTGACTGCTTCAATCCTCCTGATGGCTTTTGGTATTATTTTTACATATTTATAAAAAAATATGATCCTCCAGAACAGCAGAGGAAATAAATCCCCGTTTCAACAGACTATTAACACAAATAAATGTTTCCATGATCTCAGAAACTAAACAGTTTTGGCTTCATCGCTTTGAGATCGCCTCTTCTCCTTAATTCCGTCTCCTCATTCAACAATCATACACGGAGAAATCCATCAGACGAGAGGAACCAGAGAAAACAATTTCTACACCCAGAGGAGCAGGAAATGGGGCAAAGTAGCAATTCAGCCACGGGGCAGTTTGGAGGAGAAGAAGAAGAATTGTGGGAAGACGAGGCAGACTGAGAAATTAACACGCTGATAAACTAAATTGCAACCTTTTATCACAAAATCACCCAACCAGAGAGCGGCCAAGCTTCACACTATTAACCTAATGTGCATTCTACCCGAGCTTCTGCTCCAGAATGTGAAACTTTGAGTTACTTATTTCCAGTGTTACTCAAACTTTTTATTTTCCCCCATCCATGCTGTGTCATACCGAGGTTTTTTGTCCGACACGCCTCATCGAAATCGGTTTTCATCGTGGAGTCGGAACAGCGGAGATAATGAAATAAGTCACGAGCTGCTGTTATTGAGAAAATTGGTTAATGAAGTCCCAAGAACAAGGAAACAGTTTCTTATCCGGGAGGTAAAGGGATAATTAGGTGTTGATCCTGAGTTGACAAGCGTGGGGAATAGATTTGTGACCGTGGCCATCTTTCATTTTCAGGACAGGAGGAGGCACCTCAATTTAGAAGGAGGAGGTATCAAACTGTGGATTCAAGCTGACAATGGAGAAAAGTATCTTTGAATATAAGGGAAGGACATATATTCTTTTAGCGTATCTGAAAAGTAGTGGAAAATATAGTTTGTTACAGAAGTATTATTAAATTATGAAGTGTTATTGACTTGACAATAGTTTCTTTTTTACCTTATTTGGGATTACAGATTGAAATGTTGCACTTTTTTGTTCAGTACAATTCTCTATCAATCTATTTTCTATACCTTTTTTGTCCAAACTCGGATTGCAAAGAGTCTACTGGATTACTTCTAAACCGAGGAAGCACCTGGTTAAGCACAACATTTTTCTTGCGACAGGGACTCCCCTTTACAAAAGCCAGGGAGACAGCCCCTTTTCCTGGCAGAGGGCAGATGGGTGTCACAGGGCTGTGACTGCATTTTAAGTGACTGCATTATTTAAAAAAGAATAAATAAATGAATACACTGCGTAGTTGTAGTTAAGGGTTTTCATGTTGAAGAAACGTGTGAAACAACTGCAATGTTATAATACGAACAGTTGGATGTTGGTTTGATATATTTGTTAAAGTGTTTGTATGTTTGTATGTTTGAAATATATATGGTGAAAAAGTGAAAAACTTAGAGTTTTTATTATTGCACAAATGAACATTTATTACCACATAAACATATACAGAAAATTGGTGCTGTTAAGCACCGATAATGATTCCCAGGTACAGGGCATCGGTACCGTATCGGTTCAAATGTGAAAGGTACCCATTACTAGTGTTAATATCTATCTATCTATCTATCTATCTATCTATCTATCTATCTATCTATCTATCTATCTATCTATCTATCTATCTATCTATCTATCTATCTATCTATCTATCTATCTATCTATCTATCTATCTATTTATCTATCTATCTATCTATCTTGATCCTGATCATGGGGTAGAAGGCTGGAGGCGAAGCGAACCACAATCAAATATTTCCTAGAAGCTCGAGCAGACCTGGAAACTGGCCCGGTGCTCTTGTTTTGAAGGCTCCTGCTTTCATATGTGGTTCTCCAGCATTCTGGCGGCTCAGAGATCAGAGAGGGGGTCTGCAGCCTGCCTTCGAGGCAATCAGGACGGCTTCAGGAACCCCATGTTTAGAAAACTGCCTGATTTGATACTGAACACCACAAAAACAGCTCCAGTCCCCTGAGCTGAGTTACTTAACGGAGCTTCACATGTGGTAAATAGGTTTTTCCACCTCTGTGAAGACTCGGAGCTGTAACCCGACGCGCTTCGATCCCACGTACCTGCACAGCAGCCAGCGAGATAACACAACTCTAAACACAGTCAAGTGAGTCAAGGATGACTCAGAGAAAAACACGACTCCAGATGGACAGAGGCAAGGATAAATACAAAACACCGATGACACTGAGAGATTTTCCATTTTGCTGTCTGTCAGGAGCCTCTCCGAGGTTTTGTTGCTGTCACTCCGAGGCGGTTGTGATTGAACAATAAGGACGGGGACACGGTAAACAGACTGAGCATTCCTGGAAACATTATTGCCCCTGCAGCAGGAACAAACTCAAGTTGGAAACTTGAAGAGAGGAAATTCAACACATCCAACACAGTCGGAGTCATTAACACATGTACACTGATCTTTGTTGGAACTCAAATGGTCGCCTACATCCAAGAATAATGCTTCACCTGATCTGCCAACACGGTTTTCTTTCATGTCATTTGTCAAAAAGGTATGCTCCGAACATATTTTACACGGCGACATTTCTTGTGACAAAACAATTAAATGAAAAAGTCGGGCTGGACAATATCAGCTAAACATGCAGCATTGTTGTTAAGAATAGTTATAATGACGTGATTTACTTTACATCTGCATCGGCAGCATTTCAGAAGCAGAACAATTTGTTGACTTAATTTTTTTCATCTTTTTCTCTCTTTGATTCGTTGTTGTTGTTATTGTTGTTTATTTATTTGCCCTGTGGCCACCAGCTATTAATTAATTGGGGCTGTCAGTCAATTAAAATGTATTAATTAACTCATGCAATTGCTGCGATTTTGAGATTGCACAGCTGAAATGACATCTATCCATTCATCCATCCATCATCCATCTATAAGTTCATCCATCCATCCATGTTAGCAGTTGACTAATTCTCAAATCTGCTAATGACTCGACCTTGGTCCCGCCTCCACACCAATCAGGTTAACTACGTCAATGTCACTGAACACTGATTGGCTGATATTTTGATTGACATCTGACTATCTAATAAGATGAAATAAGCATTGAAGATAGATGATCAAAAAAAAAAGAAGAAAAAAAAAAGAGTCAGCATTGGGAATTGAATCTGGGCCTGCTGTTTATAGTCTGAAATTCTACAACTCGACCAAAGGGAAAGTTACATAGATGTGAGATTTCTAGTTGGTCTTGCTCACCGCGTCACTCAGTTTACCACCAGTTACCTTCAGTTTCTCCGCTGAAGTAAGAGTTTCAAACCCCTACTCCAGTAACTAATCGACCTAATTCATTTTATTCTTAACTGTTTGTTAGCTTTAGCTGCTAACAAGCTGGTATTTGTGACGAGTCAGTCCGGTCCTGTGAAGCTCCGCCTCTATCAGCGACAGCCAATCAGCTCTGAGCTTCTAAATGACGTTGTTAGTGGGGCTTCAGGCTTCAAGCCCCATTGGGCATCAAAATCATGTGATCTGAATGAACGGAGCTACAGCCTGAGCATGGACACTTACAGTTGACTGCATGCAATACACACTGCATGGTGAGGGAGGGGCGAGCCCCACTGATGCACCATCGGCATGGATCAGGAGGAAACAACCTGAAACAGCAAGAGGAGACCAAGAACCAGGGAGTACAGTCCTCACACAATATTTACGTGTAATTTAGGAGGACGATTTATTACACAGACAAGAAAATATTGTAGATAATCTTAAAGAATTATTCACATACTTTGCATGCAGTCCTCTCTGATGACACCAGGTGGGGCTGAGCTCCTGAGCACGACACACGTTTTGTTAAGTTTCTGACGCCACATCATTAGTATTAGAACAACTGAGGCAAAGTAATGATGTATTTTAGCAGCAATCAAAAATAATTTTGAACGAACCGCTTCGCTATGTGAGAGCGATACGTCAACGCGTCCATACAAGAGGACTAGCAACATATTTCAGACATATCATTTTTCATTAAAATACTTTGCGAAAGTTCGGTATCCAGTCAAATGTCTACATTGCATTGGTATAAAATGAAGAGAACAATACAAGTGAATTGGTGGACTGGAATGAAAATGCAAACCCCTTGATCAGTATTGTAAACATCGTCAAATAACAATAAGTTATAGGAGATATTATCAATCTTGCAGCCTTTGCTATATCTGTGTGCTATAGGTGTCTGTATTTTCAAGCCACATTACTTGTTTTTTGGACTTCTCACACATTACTGTTTGAAACTTCCCTGACCGAGGTTGGGCTCCCTCTCATTGCAGATAAATGAGTCTCTGAGATTCCAAAAAAGGTCACAGTTAACGTGCTTATTGTGCTTTTTGACTACAATCTATGCACTGATCTTTGACCTCTTTCATCAGTGTGTGTAATAGAAGACTCAGTGTGCAGCTTCAGTGCACATTAGATCTGCATGTAGAGGTAGGACTCAGACTTAAATGTGTGTGTTAATTTCCAGATGTCCACCATCCAGTCTGTCTTCAGTTAAACAGAAAAAATAAGATTCAGATTACACAGCATAGCCTGCTGGCTCATTAAAGGAGCCATGTTAGACGAACTTTTCAACACTTTCACATGGTCTCGTTGGTCCAAATTCATTGTATTGAAAGTGATTTTCCTCATTTGAATATTGGATCATAGGAGCTGCATTCACAATCTGCTGTGTCTGTGTGAGCTGGACTGGCTCCGCCCACATATGCCCATCTTGGGAAGAGGAGGAAGTACTTCCTCTTGTGGTGCCATGTGCCAGAGCAGAGCTGCCTGACTGATTGACTGATTGATTGAAAAAAGGGGCGGGGCTTCCTGCCAATATATCTTTTTACTCTTTGAATTAGAAAAACAGTGTAACATCTCTGCAGTTGTGTTCTTGTTGCAATGTTAGGTTTAGTGATGATATTTGTTAGTTCCGATCCTTTTGTGTCACCTGAACGCAACGTTAGCGCAAGTTGGCCTGTGATTGGCTGAGAGTGGAGCAGGGGGCGGGTCAGGTGAGCGTGTGGAGACTGCATGTGTGTGTCAGTTTGGAGGAGAATGGAGGAGTGGCCTGGTTCTGTTCAGTAATAAAGCGGCTTTACTCGTCTTCCTTTCCACCGTCCTGCTGGACGCTGCAACAGTAACGCACAGTGACTTGGAGAAGTAACTTTCATCTGATTACTGGTTTGGGAATAGTAACGCGTTAGATTTACATTAAAGTGGTCAGATGAGAGTAACGCGTTACTAAGTAATGTATTACCGGTATCGCTGCACATATGATATCATTTGAGGAAAAATTAACCTCACATGCAAACCCGCCACCGTGTGGCCAAACATTACTTATAAAATAAAATTGTTTTTTTTAGGGAAAATTATGATGTTTCCTGTTCTTTCCATTCTTCTGAATTAGTCCCTGTTGAACTAACGGCAGCTCTGGCCGCCTCCATGACGGTCTTTTCACCGCTTCAGCGGTCGCATTCAAGTCAAATCCGCACATCAATATCGACGGAAAAAAATAAAAGGAATATCGACGGCTGCCATGAAAGGCGTTTGACCTCTATTAGGAACAACTTGTGGTTGACACTGGTCTCACCCAAGGACACTTTCATGCATGAACGATCTGGGATGAACCACCAACCTTGCAGTGGGAAGACAATCCTCTGCAGCGATCGAGCCTCAGCCGCCGGCCCAATTCTCCACACATGCAGCAAAATATAGAAATCTGCTTCTTTCAGGAGAAAAATCCAACCGGCCATGGAAAAGGTCTGACTTCTCTTCTATTTGTCTAAATTATCTCCACATTTGTGTTGGAAAAAAAACTGAATTAAATAATAATAAATAAAATCACTTGCGTCAGCTGTATGCACTAAAACGATCATATGTCAACTCAGTGATCTGTTGGTGGACTCTCCATCTGAAAACTGCTCTTCCCTCAACAATAACATTGATTTGATTTTATTCATTGCCCTTGGGGACGGCGTATTGCTCCCCTATTAAAATGCACTCAACAGATTCATAACAGGTTATTTGTAATCCTGAAAAGTAGAGAGGGGAGGGGGCGGAGAGGGGAGGGTCAGAGGATAATGACACAAATTATTCCTGCAAATTGCAAAGTCGTGAGAGCCTCTGGTGCTCCAGTCCGAGCCGAATCCCGACAAGTCCCGACGCTCACCAACCAAATTAGTGCCGCAGGACGTTCGAGACAGAATAATTGAAGTTCCTCCGCTCACCATGCCGCTGTTGACGTGGATGAAATCACAATGAGAGACACTTTACGGGCAGACTTGGCCGTCAGACATTATTCACGGCTGAAATCGGAGCTTAAAAGACCTCAATCGATGTTCTGTGGACTCCGGACAGTGTCCAACAAGGCTGCGCCCATTAGATATTTTCATTATTTATAAGTCTTTCTACCACTTTTCATCTGAATCGTTGGTTGATTGGTGCTCAATTCTTGTCTATTTTTTTGCAATATCTTGTTCCCCAATGCCTAAAATGTCTCCAGACCATGTGTCTGCTGGCCAAAAATGCCAATTCTAAGATAAATTAAATAGATATTTTCATGTGAAGCTTTAATCAGCACTCTTGAGGCTAAAAAAACACGAGAAGAGGTTTGATTCCGACAGCTGGCGTGTCTCCTGGACTTCCTGGAGCGCCGCAATGTGGCCACACCTCCGCATCCGAGAAACGGGATGGTCAATGCAGGTAAAAGGAATTTCACAGAATGTAAAACACACACCCACCCACACACACACACGCAAACACAGTAACGTGAGGGAGGCTAAAAATAATAAAAGCAGTCATTAAAAATTAAGAATAGAAAATTGTTTTCTAGCAATCAATAAATACAAAAACAGAATCATCTGCTGTCTGCCGAAGGAGTCGATGGTACTGATGGTATTTTGTAAGTAGATATACCAGGAAATACCAATAAATACAAATCAATGAAAAACATACCATCAAACAAAAACCCAAAATCTAAAGTGAAATTTAAAGCCAGACTGAGAAGGTGTGTAGCTACGTGAGTTTGCCTTTGGAAACATGAAACGTCCTCAACAAGCCATTCAGCCTCGACACCAATCCTTCGTCTTAGAGGTCATGAGAATATCACATTTCAGAACAAGTCTTGAAAGAATGTAATTATGGGGGAAATAGGAACGACCTTTAAGAATTTGTTTCATTTCACCGGGTTTTTCTTCATTAATGGAAAACATGATCGCAGTAATCGTCGAGTGGCGCGTTTGCCTTCAGCTAAACGGGCTGTGTTTCCTCTGTTTACGTGAGAGTGCTCGTTCCGCTCATTGAAAAGATGCAGCCTTTGGACGTCTGCAGAGGACAGTTGGTGCGCTTACCAACACGGAGCCCAGCGCCACCGTGGTGGGGTCCAGGAGATTCTGGGAGGGGGTCGAGACTTCGACTGATCGGACGTGATCAAATTAGGACTTTCACATGTGAAAGGAACCCAGAGTCAAACACTTTAACCTCTCCTTCTGTTTGTCGGTGAAAATGGGTGTGTTTGGATTCACTGTAATGTTCTGACAAATCTGAGACTGAAGCGGGTTAATAGGTCACGCTTTGTATTATTTTTGAAAGAATCTCGTTTTTGCTACCTGTTGCACCTCTGGCCAAAGGTGTTGTAGCTTCCCCAATAACCAAGACTCTATTCCACTGCATCAACTTCATAGACATTCAAAACTAGAAAGTCGGAGCCTGTGATCGGAGGTTCACTGGTTTGAATCCCTCTGCAGACAGGTTACCACAGGTGATCTCCAGCCTCTTGTGCAGGTTAACTATAAGGTTAACTATGATTGGAATCCGGTAAAAGCACGAGCGTAACCGCCCTTTATAGCTGATAGCGTCCATCCATTGTCTGTATATCTTCACGAAACGTTCGGTCGCATTGCCACTCGGGTAGAACAACATGCATGTGAGGTTTATTGGCGACTCTAAAACTGCCTATCAGTGTGACTGTGAGTGTGTGTGACAGTCTGTCTCTGTGTATTTGCCCTGTGATGGATTGTTGACCCGTCCAGGATGTACCCGGCGTTCGGCCGCAGTCAGCCGGGACCGGCTCCAGCAGACCGCAGCCCAGCGTTGGATGAAGCGGTAAAAAAGATGGATGGATGCACCGATAAGGCGATTCAAGTTTGACTGACTTCACATTTCCGTCACCAAGTCGCACCTTCATCGCAGCCGGCCCTGGATAGGAACACCACGGTACGTACTCTGCACGGAATACTGACAGCCTAATGACGTCCATACGTGGCGGCGACAGGACAAAAGTCAGAAATAATGAAAGTCAAGGGAAGATTTCCAAATACAAAACTGCAAATGTGACGATGTAGCAAAAAGAAAAAAACTAAACAGTGTTTGAATTCATCACAGCTTTCGTGACGCTCCTCAATCCCACATATCTAACAAATATCTTGCAGTAAATACAAACGTATCATGAAAGATAAGTACAGAAAAACGTGAACCGATCCAGACAGAAAAATAAACTACATGGATTAAATATGAATGAATAAGACATTTGTGCTGCGTGTTTACACGTTAACTCAAATCAGTGTGACACAAACACCCTGGGAAAGAAAGCCACAGTGTAATTACATTAGCTGACGCACATTCCTGCACGCAAAGGCAGATTGTATTTAATCCTCAGCTTCATGCAAAACAAACGCAGACACCACCTCTAATAATACCAAGAGAAGATGACAGTTTGTGTCTCCTTCCCGCAGCAGCCGTCACATCCTCGTCTGTATTCTGCCGCTGAGAGCTTTTCTAACTCGTCCTCCGGCTCTGGTTTTGTTGTCTTTTATGAGAAACAGACGCGCCGACGCAGAGATTTGTTCACCTCAAAGGTCTCGTAATATTCAGCTTTCACGATACACAGATTAAGGGAAACGGGCTTTTCAGGGTATTTGGCGGTTAAGTGCTGGTTCTCAAGGGACGTTTGGTTTGCCTCTTTGCTTCCTGTTTGCTCTCCGCTCCGCAGGATTGGATGCTGGAAGCTGGTCTGTAGTGGAGGAGGGCTTCACAGGCGATCGCGCCGCTGAAACACTCGAGAAACACAAGTGGTGACGATTTCCCGCAACTCGCCTTCCTTCAAAAGAAATGACCCCATTCATCTCGACATCCCTCTGATCATACAAAACATTTCTTTTTCCTTGAGTCGGACTCGCCGCTCTCCAGGCTCGCCCCTCAGAGGCCTCGGATAAAAGCCTCCGCTCGTCCACGAGACGCTCCGTCGCCGGCCGCCCTGAAGAAGGCCTTCAAACTGTCCGTCACAGACTCCATTAATTCCCTCCGTCGTGAGCTGATTTTCTCAGAGAGAGGAAACGGTCAGAGGAGGAAGATCTGTTAAGTGTAGCGGCGAAGAGAGACACGGCAATCCAAAAGCCCCGGCACAAATACAAACGCCTCACGACGTGTGTCCGACTCCGATCACACCAGTCGCTTTGATTTATCGTCCGAGGATTTTAACCCGGTTGTGATTCGGATTTAAACTCTGTGAAAATGTGAAAGTCGTGGCTTTCAACAGGTTAGAGTTTGTTTCCTGGTTGGGAGTGCTTCTGGACTTCTTTCTTTGATTGGATGTAAAACAGTTTCTGCTTGATTCCTATCTGTTATTTCTTTGTTTTTGTTTTGTGTTGTCTTTTGGTAAAATTGTCTCGACTGCTGTTTGTATATTAGAGGTACTTTAAACCGATTACTGCCTGACTTCTTCTATTTCTTTTAATAATGTGAAATAGTTTTGGGTGGATTTATGTTGTTATCTTCTCCTGGTTATCTTGATCTGTATATGAGGACGCAACTGGTTTTTGCCTGTATTTTAACCCGGATTCAGTTGTTTGTCAGTGTTTACACTTGTTTATATACTGTGGAATTGTTGTTCACCAATTATACTGAAGGTCTTGATGAAGTGGCTGTTTGGACTTTTGAAAAAAACATTCTACCTGTTTTTTTTGTTTGTTTTTTTTACAGGAGGGGTTGTCATTTTTCCTGATTTCCCACTGAAATGGTCCAGATACTTAATTTTATTTGCACAGTTTTTTTGACTGGGTTCAGACTTTAGAAGCGTCAACATGGTTTATGTAGATGGTTACTTTTAGATTGTTGTTGCTTTGTTTTTGAATGTTCTTCTGGAAAGTTTAAAAGGCTTCTTGAGATTTTAATGATGGTTATGGACCGGTGGCTGATTATTGTTGGAACCACCTTTTCACTGGGCTTAACTTGGTTTTTGGTTTTTCTCCATTTTTGACGAGTTTGGACCGTCTTGTATCAGTTCAAAAGATCAAGTCTAAACCAGTTCATCCAAATAAATACGTTGCTTCATGTTGTTTCAGACCTTTTTCATGACAATTTAGATCTTGGAAGTCGAACGACGTTGAGATGTTTTTCTGCTTCTTAAGGATTTGCAGACGTGCTGGAAACGTTTTAGCTGTTTGGAGCCAGATTCTGATTCTGGATCTTAACTCTGGTCAACCTAAAAGCACATGAACGGAGAGACTCTCTATCATTAAGTTGAAGAATTTGTTGCTTTCTGATCGGCGCTAATGAGAATCGGGAGTGTTTACCGTGTTTTCCTTCCCCCTTCATTTCTTTATCTATCCCTGCTCAGCCACACCTCGACTCCGGCGGCCATTTAGCACATCAAATAACGCGCCTCGCCGATAAAAGCGCCTCGATCAAGGCGTGTTCTCAGACGGAGTCTCGCCGCAAAAATCTTGACATTTACTGTCCGGCATCTCGGAGGCGCCGCAATCACACGGCGGCCCCGTTCCTGAGTGGAGCCTCGCTGATAAGCCGGCGGAGACGCACCGGCTGAGCGGGTCTTTATCCCCGGCCAAGAGCTGTGAAGGACTGGGCCGCTGCCATTGTGGAGCCTTGCTGAATCACCCAGGAGATATCTGTAGCTCAAACAGCTGAGGAAATTGCTCTCTGAAGCTGGAAAGGGAGGGCGGGAGGGAGGGAGGGAGGGAAAGAAAAATGCATGATTTGAAGAGTGATGGTTGGAAAAAGCCAATATGCAATTGATTTTTCTTTTTTTTTTCTTTTTTTTTTTCCACCCTCCCTCCTCTGTGCAGCGACAGAAATGGAGTTTGAGGGCGAAATGTGTGAGGCTGAAATGATCACGCACAATCAGGGATATGTGGCGCCGTCGAGGGCTCATCTGACACGTAATGTTCTGCTGCCAATCCTCGGCAAATGTTTTCTCATCTGAGAAGCAGCGCTGAGTAAACACTGTCGCTGAATGTTACAGCGAGATGCACTCAGTGTGTTGGCAGAACTCCAATCAGATGTTGAGATCAGAGGCGGCGCGCAGTGTGGATTTTACTTTGGGTGCTTTAAACTGCCTGCAGATTGAGAGATGAAGCTGTGTCTGGGCGTTTTATCACGTCGAGGTGCGGATGGATCACTTAACAAACCTCAGGAAACCAAACGGGTCAGAGGCTCCTGTGAATGGAGGGGACTTTCATTTGTGGTGTGCTATTTGCTGACGGGGACCTGGAGGGACGGATCCACAATGTAAAGCTCCTAAGCACTGATATTAATCTTTTACGCTCACACTTAGCCCCACTGTACGACATGAATCTGTAATAAACTTTGGGCCGCGACATGATGCTTGCTGTGTGCAGATTACATGATGGAAACACAAGCTGGATCGCAGCCTATCTTGTACATGAGTTGACAAAAAGATGGAGGAGGTGGAGGAGGAGGAGCAGGAGGAGGAGGAGGAGGAGGAGGATATTCCCAACTTGGGATGCCAGTTTTGCAAAGCTTGAATCAAGTACTTGTTAACATCTACTCGTACTTAACGTCAGCATTTACTGTTATCGTCTTTCTTTTTCCAACAAAACTCACTACGTGTAAACGTAACAAACAGGCCGCAGCAGCGGTCACCATCACCACCACTTTCTGACATTGTCTGAAAATCTATCGCATGTCGTCTTTGGGCACAAGACCGTGGAAACAGCCGTCCTTGAAGCGGTGCGACATGGGATCACCGATTTAAAGCGACGACCAAAGATTTTCTTTGAAAATGACTTCTGAGGTTGAACTTTTTTGAAAAATGCTCAGAAAACACAACTTTTCGGAAACACTGCCACTGTGCATGCGCACCACAGCGTTAGTGAACGGTTGTTCTGCACGTGTGTGAGTAGATGGACTGAACTGAACTCAACTTTATATCAAGAGCCCTTTAAAAACAGCCACAGCTGAACCAAAGTGCTGGACATAAATAGATGTAAAAATATAAAAAACAGTGAGGCTTGTCTGATATGCAGTGGGAGCTCGGCCCATAACTTAAGGGCAGCACCAGAAAAATCTTTGACCCTCTGAGCTTCTGCTTGGACCTCGGTACCTCCGGGAACAGCTGATCAGGTCCTCGTCTGTCCACATGAACGTCCGTGTTGTGAAGGTTTAGAGTGTTTTGTTCTCTGCGCGCATGTGTGTGTGTGTGGTTTCATCACCACACAAACAACAGCACCCACTAGTGGCCACGAAAAGGACACCGTTTTCAACATTTCTGCCATTTCCGTGTAAATAAACGTCGTTTTCAAATGTTGCTGCGTAGACGTGGAACTTTTCTGAAACAAAATCAGAAAAAATGCTGCGTTTTCACTTGAAAGGTGGAAACGGCGACCAAAACGGATGGAAAACAAAAGGACTTAAAGCCACTTCAAATAGATTCTGATAAAACATGCAGTTGCAAAATAACTGCAGAAATATGGAGAACTCCCTCCAACGGACAGGAAAATGAGTGGAGGTTTTTTAGTTTCGCTATCCAGGTGCAGAATATTTAACACAGCGGGACTGAAATGAGGAATCTGTATGCATGAGAGATGCTCCTCAGACTGGATCCGACTTCACTAGACTAATGTTGAATGAGCAGCATTAAGACCGTAGCGGTACATATATGACGGAATAATCAGCCCGGTAGGAGGTGGGGTAAAACAAGCTGCGGGACCTGACCTTTCATTTGCACATTGCGAGCTCAGCGAGGGCCCGATGATGTGAACTGTCAAAGCCAAATTGGTGATTTTCATTTTCGGCGCGATGGTAATTTTCCTGCTGCAGCGGCGGTTTTCTTCCCCTCAGTCCTCATCTCGCTCCGTTCAGCATAAAACCAAGACCCACGGAACACCGAGGACTCACTGGATTGGGGAAGGTTGGAAGTTTCAGTTCGGATATCGTCGAGCGTCACACGATAACATCAATAACAAGCACACATGCTGTAAGAAGATGAGAGCAGACAGGAAGCCGATAAACCTGACAGGCTGTGAACCCACACGTCCTCCTCTTTATGTAGGTTAAATTCAAGGTTCACTTGTTAACAAATCATTTTTCCATCAAAAACTATAACATAGGTCAGAACTAAATATAGAACGGAGGAGTTTCATGTTACCTCACACTGTAGACACAATGGCACAAAGGGATTTACAGATTTTTTATTTTTTTTTGCAGATACGTATTTGAGAGAATCGTCATATTTTTAACAGTTCCTTGTAGAGACGTGAAAAAATCTGTCATTTAAGCGACTCATTTAAGTGAAAGACGAGAGCCGGATCGCAGCTGCAACTGCACAGCGGAGCCACAATCACTGCTTTCCCAGGGACAATAGCGACAGAACCGACCAAACCAAATGAAAACATAGAATAAGAAAGAGTCACAGGAAATGTAGAGGCATTTCAATGCACTTTTCATGGTAGAGCACAAAGCAGCATTCATCGGAAAAACAACTTTCACTCAACACCCGACAGTAAGAAAAGAACGGACTCCTTCAGCTCCTCCTCCGCTGTTTCCTCTAGTTCTGCCTCCACATTAGAGATGCGACGTTCACGAACGAGCAAGTCTTTCGATCGGCTCCCTTCAAAGAGGAACAGATCCCATTTCTAGTTTCTTGTTATATTTGACAATCCCTTCCTGTAAACCATGATACATTCACTATACCTGATACCTGACTGTTAGGGCGGGAGCTCGTGCCCTATGAGTGGTTTTAAGATTTTAAAAGGCATTTTTAGTGGCCCCAAGCACTGTCGTCATGTAAACAGATCTACAAAACTCAAAGTTTTTCATGTTCACTTTTAAGATTTTGTGTAAACGTGGCCTTAGTCTCCACCCCACTGTCCCGTCTCAGACTTTAAACGAGCGCCCCCATGCCTTTCATCAACAACTGCAGAGTACAGGATACAACTATGAATGTATGGCCAGTACTTTAAGTGGACAGAAATAAGTACCTGTACTCTCCTTAGTGACATGCTGTCAGACTCTCATACAAATATGAGACAAAAACACAATATTCCGTGGCGTGTACAGACATTTTGTACGGCAGGTGGTCAGTGTAAAATAAAGGCACCTTGTGCAGCGTGTGGATCCACCGGCTGCTTTATTATAATAGTGTGAGATTAAAAAAAAAAAAAAACACAAGTTCATGTTGTAAGTCATTGCATATTTATCTAAATATTGGCAGACTTTTAAAAATTCCCCGTCAAACAAAATTAAAGGAAAGAATGAGAGAGAAAGAGAGAGAGATGAGTAGATGTCACTACACACCATCCTAAGTTCAGATATACTTTTATTGTCCCTGTGGGGATTTTTATTTAATCAGTCTGGACAGCATTACATGTATCGGGTGTAATTTAAGGTGTAATTGTGAAAAAAAGCTGCAATGAGTCCATTTGAAAACTGACAAGAGGAACCTGGGGGTGACATGGAACAGGAATGTGCTGCGGTTTGCTGAAAATGAAAATTTTTTAGGGAATTGTAAAAAATCCGCCTTGACAGCAATATTTCAATGAGGTGTGATGTTAAGCCACGTTTCCACAACACAAAAAGTGCAGGGAAGGAGCGGAGCGGTACGGCAAAGCAGACCCCGACTGAAACTTTGGGTGGCGTTTCCACCACAGAGGGTTAAAATGTAGGTGGGGTTGAGAGCTCCACAGATATGTGACGTTGCAACAGTAATCTCAGCCGGGGCGACAGATCTGGACCTTATGAATCCTCTGTTGTTGTTTACATCCTCCACTTTGCACTAGTTGTTTAGTTATCTTATTTTCATTTTTAGCAGCCACGGAGCTGCAGCTGAAACTCCCGAGTTGGTTCTGAGGGAGCGAACGTCGTCCCTGTGAAGTGACACTGGGGCGCACTCCCGTAATTGTAATTGTGAAAAATGTTGATGTTGTTGATGGTCACGTCAATATGGGCCACAGACAGTACAGTGTACACAATTTTTTTTTTTAGATGAACATAAGCTGCACCCACCATATTTAAAAAGAAAAAATACATTTGTACATATACAGTATAGGCCGCGCTTGTCTATAAGCACGTGTGTCCACGTTGTTACAGGGCATGAATTTCATTGGTGGGGCGGCGGATGGAGGGAAAGAGAGGGAGAGAGAGAGAGAGGGAGAGAGAGAGAGAGAGGGAGAGAGAGAGAGAGAGAGGGAGAGAGGGCAAGCGAATTACTGCGAAAATACTGAGGGTTTTCCCTCTGTTGATAAAGTACTGGCTGATTGTGATTCTGAAGAGCTTTTCCTCAGAGGAGGACGTTGCTCAGTCATGGAGCGCAGCGGGGCGGAGTTACGTGATGCACCTGAACGCATCACCCATGTATCATCTTCATGAAGCTCATTTACCCGTAAAAATCCAGAAATTAGCCTCATTGTTTAAGCCGCCGGGTTCAAAACGCGTGAAGAAAGTCACATTTTATTGTCCAGAAATTACGGAAAGTTGCGGTACTGCGTACTGATACATACCCGTCCACTCAAAGCACTGTGTGTGGCTTTGTTGTTTTGTTGACCATTATTTTGAAAATGTTTGCTGACGTCCTCGCTGTCAGACTTCTATCTCACGGATCAGCTACGAGCTCCAGACCACTCAGGCCCAGAAGCTGCTCGTCTCTCGCCATTAGACGACTCCTTGGTATCGACTCCGATGACTTCCACCGAGGCACAGAACAGAGTTTCCCCAAGTGTAAAGCTTAATCAAGTCTGTTTGTCTGCAGCATTGACAAAAGAGGGGGAAAACAACGTGAGAGGCACTTCGAGTTCTTAAGCTGCTCATTTACCAGACCGATTGCTTTGGGAGTATTTTCAGATAGTTTCTTCACAAGTCACAGGTCTTTACGAACAGAACAAACTCTTCTGACCCAATGTTTGATTGCAATCCTTGTAATCTTGCGAGTCCTATTAAAAACATTCAGACTTTGCTGGATCCAAAAAAAGGAACTTAATGTGTCGACGTAACCGTGTGAGGTTTGTTAACATTTTGACATCACCATCCGTAATGAACGCTGACGGCTCCAAAGTTTGTTTCTTAAAACTGGGAGGGTCAATAAAACGAATGAGAACGTCTGCACCAAGCAAAACAACTTTTCACGTCGATGGTTCCCTTCCGGCATGTGGCTGCAGAGATCACGAAGGGGTCGTAAGGTTTTGCCGCCTTTTTTGCACGACAACGTTTCAAGTGAGAATCCGTCGTTTTTGCGTTTTTGCTCCAGAAAAGTTTCACGTTTTAGACACCAACGCTTTGAAAACAATGTTGATTTAGACAGAAACAGCTAAAATAATTTTTTTTAAATGACGCAGTTAGCATATCGGGCCACTAGTGGGTGCTGTTGTTTGTTTTTGAAAGGAAACCGCACACACATGAACGCAGAAAACAATACGCTATAAAGAATAACAGCGGTGAGTGCGCAGAAATTTGTATGGTCAGACAGCGAAGTTCGATTGTTATTACAAGCGACTCGTCTTTAAAACTACCAAATCCTACTCCGCCATTGTTGTTATTGTCCGTGTACTCATAGACATATACACTAGACGCCTCACCGACTGGCAGGAACATACGTCGGTGCGTCCGCAATCTTGTCAGTGGCATCTGTCAGGACTTCAGCAACGATGCCGCGTCGCTGTTCTGCTTTTGGTCGTACAAACAGACAAAATCAGGACAATCGACTGCGTGGGATTACCTTCCACAGGGAGGAAAAACATATTTATTGTTGTTGTCGTTGTGTTTAGCTCATATAACATTAACTTAGGACATAGATGAGCTGGAGCCGTGGGAAATGCTCTCTATTCCCTGGCTTAAGCTCGCCCTCAAACAACAACAATATCAACGTCTATTCGGTTCATCTAACGGAGGCTATTTTAGTTGCAGTGTGTAGAATATTACATTTCAAAACAAATCAGTTGCTTTCAGCTGAACTGTGGTCATGTATGACGGCTACTGACTAACTTTTTGTGCATTTGAAGGTTTCCCACCAACCAAACCGCGAGGAAGCAGTTGGAAGTCGTCCTCCGAAGGCTTTTATTGCCACTGTGCAGTCCAGGCTCTGCAGTGAACACTATAGGCAGGTGGACTTCGACAGGACGGGTCAGACTGTCCGGATCAGGGATGGAGTACTCCCATCTGTCTTTGACTTCCCAGATCATCTTAAAAGAGTAGATGCATCGCTCGGTGATACAATACCACACAGTTTGGAGAATGATTTTGTTCAGCTACATGTTCGACTTAAAGAAGTATTTCTACGACATTGTGTGGTAACCAGACATTGTGTGATTGCTTTCATTTCAGCCGGTGGCTGAACCAGCTGGACATCCACACAGGCGGACACTGCAGCGTCTCAGAACCAGTGTCCTGTTCCCCGCCAATTACAGCAGGAGAACCTCAGCCTGATCCCAGTGAAACAGCTGTGAGCAACATGTCACCCCTCACTCCTTTTAGACATACTGACATGTACACAAACATTATTATTATATATTTTTATATATTGATTAGGATAGCAGATCAATTGATTGCACAAACAGTGAATTAATGTGATAACACAGGACTCTGAACATGTAAATCCTTCTATTTTCTCACTAGGACCACTCCTATCTACTGCCCACATGTCCTGATGCTTTGACAGCCAGACTCAGTGAAGCCATGGCCGAGGTGGAGAGTCTGAGAAGAGAGAAGAGGAATGAAAAGATGGAGAACGGAGGGCAAAGAGCACAGTGTGTGGTCTTCTGGAGGAACTGAGAGTGAAAAATCTAATAAATGAAGAGCTGAAAGAGAATATGTCATATGATATGTAATAATAGATCAATGTGTAACAATAAATAAACATTTAATATGTAACAATACTTTTTATGTAATTTTAAAGGTAAATATGTAAAAATAAATGAAAGTATAATAGGTAAATATGTTATTGTGTGTAAATATGTTTAAAAAAAAAAATCTACATTTGTTCCACAAAAAAAGTTATAACTTGTGCCCTAATGTACATGTTCATTGTACATAAATGTCAGATTGTGTGTAAATAAACGTTTTTGTATATTTTTGTCATGGGCTCCATCATGTTGCTGCTCTAAAAGGAGAGGACATCGTCCCAATGTCCCGTCTGCAAACTTCTTCCATTTCCCCTCAATACTTTCTATAAGTATGCTACATTGAATAAACAAATAAACAAACAAATGAAATAATTTTTAATTTAATAAATTAAAAATGAAAGCAATGATTCTTCACTGTCATGTAAATGTATATTTGCGCGGTTTTCTTCAGAAAACACGTCACTGTCACACAGACTTGTTTAGGCTGACGGGTCAGACTTGCCCCTCACAAGATGGCGGCCGCTCTGACGTATCGGTGGGCGGTGGGCGGACACAGGCTGCGCGACGTCTCGTGTACATGTCTATGCGTATACTCGTGCATGTGCAGAAGAAAGATTTGTCGTGGACAGGAGCAGCATTTTAAAAAGTTGCATTTTCGAAAGTTTCCACCATGTGAGCCGTTCTCAAAACGTGTCATTTAAAAGGACACCGTCACCGCAATGAAATATTTGAGTTTTAATTTGCTTCTCTCAGCTTAAAATGACTCCGTTTCCAAGTAGGATGTTTCATATTTCATCAGGTCCTTCGATGCCACATATTCATGATCCCAATTGGTTAAGTGGGAATTTCCCAACTGATAGTTGCAAGTTATCATCATCAAACTTTCTTCTGGTGAAGGTTTACCTTGATTATCGTGTTTACGAAGGATTCCATCCATTCATATGGCTCAACAACAGTACACTACCCCTCACCTTGGACGACCCACCAAAATGAATTTTTCAGACATTTATCAGTTGTTGTTTTTTACCTCCACAACCCTGAAATAGCTTTGCTTTGAGTTGAAAAACAGACAACAAATCGTTCCAAAAACTGATCTCCTCTAAAATGAGGTACTGAGCTTTTATCCTGGTTTGTGTGCCGCTGAATCCTTGGAGGGGTTTTTTGGATTTCCAGCCTTGCTTTGCCCCTCGAGCTGCGATCGTTCGAGCGACCGCGGAGTTGAGGTGTTGAAAGCCAGAGAGGTTACTGGTGTGAGGCAGAGAAAGCCAAACCGGCGGTCTCCTCAATGCTTTCTGCTTCAGAAACACAGAAATCCAAACAAAGAGAAATCTCTGAGCGAACACACATAATCCTCTTTATACGGTTCAATATTTAGGAAATGTTCAATCAAAATAGTCCCAGATCCTGTGTTCATTTCAAGCCTCTGCAGACAGACACACTTTTAATTGGAAATAATTACAGAAAATAAAAAATAGACATTCCCAATGTTAATTTCATCGGGATTTATTATTTTTTGTTGTGCCTCATTCTGGAAAAATAGATTTGTCTGTTTTCATCAGTCACACACGTGTGAGTTTGCACTTAGACTTTAACCCCGTTTTAGCTGTGAGAACCTCTAACCTCCAAAGACCTCCACCCCACAAACCTCCAAAACCCCAAAGACCTCCACTCTACAGACCTCCAACATCCCAAAGACTTCTAACACCCCAAAGACCTCCACCCCACAGATGTCCACCCCACAGACATGCACCTCATTGACCTCCAACACCCCAAAGACCACCATCACCATGGAAACCTCCTACATCTTCTTCCAGCCCAAAGACCTCCAACACCCCAAAGACTTCAGACACCCTAAAGACCTCCAACACCCCAAAGACTTCCAACATCCCAAACACTTCTTCCACCCCAATGCCCTCCAACATGCCAAAGACCTCCAACACCCTAAAGACCTCCAACACCCCAAAGATCACCATCACCATGAAAACCTCCTACATCCCAAAGAATTCTTCCACCCAAAAGACCTCCGACACCCCAAATACCTCCAACACCCCAAAGACTTCAGGCACCCCAAAGACCTCCAACACCTCAAAGACTTTAGACACCCGAAAGACCTCCAACACCCCAAAGACCTCCAACATCCCAAAGACTTCTTCCACCCCAAAGCCCTCCAACATGCCAAAGACCTCCAACAGCCCAAAGACCTCCGACACTCCAAAGCCCTCCAACATCTCAAAGACCTCCAACACCCCATGGACTTCTTCCACCCCAAAACCCCCAACACCCCAAAGACCTCCGACACCCAAAAGCCCTCCAACAGCCCAAAGACCTCCGACACCCAAAAGCCCTCCAACTGCCCAAAGACCTCCAACACTCCAAACACCTCCAATATCCCAAAGCCCTCCAACATCCCAATGACCCCAACACCCCAAAGACTTCCGACACCCTAAAGACCTTCAACACCCCAAAGACTTCTTCCACCCCAAAGCCCTCCAACATTCCACTACTTGAGTTTGGAGAAATTTTGTACAAACAAAAAGTGAGTAATCTAACAAATTTCTATACAATTAAATTTGATTCATATAGTTCCAATATCAAATTAGTCATGTGGAGGTACTTTACAGAGAAAACCCAAGTATCTATGAGTAAGCATGAATAGTCGCAAAAAGAAAAGGATGGAAAGAAAAAATTCCCTTTAAACAGGAAGAAACCTCCAGTGAGCAGCACAGAGAACAAACCGTTCTGCAGAGGTCTTTTAAAAACCTGAAGCTTTACCTTGAAATCTGTCAAAAGAAGTGGATTCCTCAGTGTTTTCACCACCTGAAACCAGAAAAGCGACATTCTGCTACACCTCTTGCTTCAACATGCATAAATGAGTGTGGACCTTACGACTGAAGAAACGATAATAAATCCACCTGATCATGTGGAGGGGTTGTTAATGAGAGCTGAGGGGCGCAACCGTGGAAAATCCTTGTTTTGATTACTTGGAAATCACAGAACCATGAGTTCAGTAAAACTACTTCTGCAAGCTCCCAACACTGAGACTTCACACATAGGAAAAAAAAAACGGCTAGTAAGATTTACATTTAAAATCAAGTCTCTTAACAATTTGCACTCAAAATTTTTACAATTTATTTCAAAATTTCCAGTAACAGTAACTTCACATAATCAAGTAAAATGTACTTAATGTGACAATTGTGAAAGTCATTTTTACTTAATTATACTGACGTTCTAATTGTATTTATATCATTTCTCCACTAAAGAAGTAAATTGCATCTAATATTTTACTGACAAAGACTGAGAACATGAAAATATTAAGTAAATCAAACTAACTTTACTTTATCTTGTGAGGGAAAATCCTTTTCCACATTAAAAATTATATTTCTGGGGTGCGGAGGTACGTCCACATTACGGCGCTCCAGGGAGCTGATGGGGGTCAAAGGTCTGGCTCAGGGGTCCACAGTGGTGACCAGTCCTAAGTCCGCCTCTCTAACCTCCAGGCCATTACTGTGTCTGATGTTTGCAGTTTATAGTTAATTGAATAGTTTTTTTCAATGTAGTATATTCTAAAGTGTACATCTAATTTAATGATGTAATTATTATGTCATTTTGTTTTGATAACGTTACCAAATAAAAGTAAAAATCACACCAGTAAAGAACAATTCATTTATTCATTTAGTCGTACTTTACAAACAAGTCAGATTCTCTCAGTATTTTAATGTTCTGTGCCGGGGCAAAAAATATAAAAACATGTTAATGTTAAGAGAAAGTCTTAATAGAAAGTACTCAATGCAGAAAGTTACTTTAGAGACATCAAAGACAATACATAATATACTTGATAAAATCTTGTTCTGGCATTTAAACTTTATGTTTTACGACACCCCAAAGTTCCTGTTTGTCAGTGCAGCAATAAGATTTGAACCTGATGGAAAAAGTAGATCCTGTAAACCCATCAAACCACCGACACCTCGAACATGAACCAGGCCGTCACCTCATCAACAGTAATACACGTGGACAAACGACAATTCTACCCTGAAAAGACTCAGACACGGGTATGCGATAGAAGAGCTTTATTGACATGAGAGACATGAGGCGAGCCGGGATTCGATTCGTTTGAAGTATGTGGCACCAGAACATCGTTTCTCGCTGCTTTTAAGTGGAGTGAAACCGAACAGATCCACGTGGGCGACTGCGGGAAGGAAAACCTCCCTGGCGCAGGAAGAAACCTTTGTAGAACCGGGCTCAGAGGTGGCGGTTCTGCTCACCGCTTGGGTGGAGGATAGGAGAGGAGGATGAGACAGACAGATTGTGGTTGAGATTCGAGGGATGAAGGTGGGTAACAACACCGCCGGCATGAAGGAGGGCTGAACGCGGGGGCTGAAGAGGCGAAGCCCGGCTGAGGCAGACGACCCGCAGCAGGGATTGGCTGCTGCATGGGGGGGGTGTGCCAGGAGACGAGCGGTGGTTGGATGATGGCCGGAGGTCCGTCTTCCAGGTTGAATTACCGCTTTAAGCTCCATAAGAACCAAACAAAATCAAGGAAAATTGACCAAAAACAACAACGTCAATAAATAAAATGTGTCTGTAACGTTACGGTGTAAATTAGAAACAACAGAAAAAGCGCCGTTACCCAGAAGAACAGACATCGACTTAAGTTTTTGTATTCAAAGTAAATCAGTAGTCAACAACACGACAGCACATCGGCGTTGGCAAGTAGTGAAAGGTTAGTCTTACTACTCCTTGTACTCGATGCAGCTCTGGTTTCTGGGTTCATTGCTGTAGTTTGGTTGTGAACGAGTTAAACTGCCGTCGTGTTTTTCTACATGTTGAAAACTCATGTAACAATCATCACACACATGCAGAAGGTCTGTCAGAGCGCTGATATATAACCACACTGTTATTCTGTGAATGTAAACAGTTCAAATGGAGTCTGCTCCTCTGCCAAGGAATAAATTCAGCGTTTGCTAATGTGGGTAATTTGTCCTTTTCGGAGCAATTAGACGAAGCTAATCAGAGAAACGTAAACACGAGTGAAGTCGTTGTCCTGTGATGATGAGGATCTTCACCATCAAGCTGCCCTGGACTCGCCCCGGTCTCCTACCTGGCCCAGATCTTTGCTGAGCCGGTCCTAAACGTGATCTGACAGGCTCTCATTCGCCGCGAGCTGCAGCCGACAGACGACATGTTTCCCTGCGCTGAGGGTATCATTACACCCACTCACAGCAGCCTCGCCGTTAACAGGCGGTTCTGGAGAGCCGGGAGAGCTCCAGCTGCCGGCCCCGCCAGGCCAGCGGTCCGTCTCACACACCACCTCCTCCTCCTCCTCCTCCTCCTCCTCCTCCTCCTCCTCCTCCTCCTCCCAGCTCCGGAGACCGTTATGCAAACAGGTTCGGTGCTTGTTTGTCTCTGAATCATCCTCGACTGAAGGTCTGAGAGTCCCCGTTTCTTTCCAAACCATACATGTCGTTAGAAATTGCTGCCGCACCTCCACAACGCCAAATTATACAAGGTGCTGAACAGCAACTCCCAACCTAAGTGCATTTTAATGAGCGGTTACGCAATGATTGAGGCTTCGCACTGTTACGCCTGACGAGTGCACGACACACGCTAGAATAGAAATATACGATTAAAATAAATGAAATTGTGCAATCGACAGTAATGACTAATGATGATTTCATTACTATCACACTGGCATTAGCAAGGCAAAGATATTGTTCTGACTATTTAACTCAACCCAGTTTTGCTGGTGGAGGAATGAATCCTGAACGACCTCGGTGCCCCCGGCAGCATTAGTAATGTGAGCACACACGCATGCAGCAGAGAACAAGTCGCTGTAAACATCAACACTGGGAGAACAACGACATTCCAGTGGACGGACGACCAAGTTGGATTGTTATTACAGGGACTTTAACTCACAGGCCGTGCATTCGACACTCAGGAGGGAAATCGTGAACATCAGCCCTTTTATTTTGAAGCTTCGTGACCAAAAATACAAATGAGGCTCCGTTTACAACGTTTTCAGGTGAAAACATAACTTTCTTATCGTTTTTGTAATTTTTTTCAAAACGGCTACTAAGGTGGAACTTTTTGAAAACACTCCAACTCTGCCTCCAGAGCGTCGTGACTCCCGACACAGAAATCCCAATCCCACTCGGTCGTCCGTTCATACCAATGTCCGTGTTCTCCCATTGTTGATGTTTATCGTGTTTTGTTCTCTGCTGCGTGTGTGTGTGTGTGTGTGTGTGTGTGTGTGTGTGTGTGTGTGTGTGTGTGTGTGTGTGTGTGTGTGTGTGTGTGGTTTCAATATAAAAAAAACCAACAGCGCCCACTAGTGGCCCGAAATGCTAATTACATCATTTTCAAAACATTTTTGTTTAAACACGAAACTTTTCTAAAATAAAAATGCAAGAACAGGATATTTTCACTTGAAACATCGTGAAAACTGGACCTGACTGTTTTCAACTTGCTTTCCTACGTTTCTTGAGAACTAATCCACGATGTTTTCTCAGGTGAATTAGCGATTAGCATTCTCGCCTCACAGTGAAAACACCCCCAGTTGAAGGTGTGGAGGTTTGCATGTTCTCTCTGTTGTTTTCACTCGATATTCTGGTCCTGAAACCTCCATTCGAGTGTCATTGGTGACTCTAAAAGCCCCCCTGTAGTTCCTCGGCCCCCCTGAGACCCTAAGATGGACAAAGCGAAACAAAAGAAGCATTAATAGATGGTGAAACGGTATTAATACCCGTGCATATTGCAACCATCTGTAGACTCGAACCAGGGGACCCTCAACAGGGCAAACCACTACAACACTGTGAGGCTCACAAACATTTGGCAGTAACACCATGGAGAGGCGATTGTGGGCTATGAAATTTGATTTTATGAGGCGTCATAGAGTTAAAAGTGTTTCCTCTGGAGGAAGAAGCTCTGAGATTGTCATTAATATGCATTAAGACACGAGCTGGATAGAAGCTAAATGACCAGAACGCAGGAGGAAGAGGAGAGAGGAAAGAAGTGATGGTGTGTGTGTGTGTGTGTGTGTGTGTGTGTGTGTGTGTGTGTGTGTGTGTGTGTGTGTGTGTGTGTGTGTGTAGGCGAGGTAAAGCTCGGTGAAACAACCCACTGCCAAACAAAGAAAAAAAAAAAAAAAAAACAAGGAAAAAAAACCCAAAACAAAACAACCTCCACAGGATTCAACCGCTCAACGCAAAGCACGGCGAGGAAACAGGACAAAGTGTGTGTGTGTGTGTGTGTGTGTCTGTGTGTGTGTGTGTGTGTGTGTGTGTGTGTGTGTGTGTGTGCGTGTGTGTGTGTGTGTGTGTGCGCCACTCTACCCTGAATTTTGCATGAGTTTTGTTATGCGATGAAGTGTTGCCATGAATTATTTACAGGAGTCGTACAGTATCCTCTTCATGCACATCTGTCCCATTTCCAAGGAGACCCTGAACACATCGTCGGTGTCCAGGGTGGAGACGAGAAGCTTTTCACTCCGTCGCTGAGGGACGACAGACACAGGAAGAACTGCGAAAATGGACAATTTTGATTCACATCACGCCAAAGTGGGACTTTTTGTGAGAAACGTTCTTGTGTTTATTTACTGTGTTTCATTGAACAGCGTTATATTCACGGGTTACTTCGAAGAAAACGTGCGTATTCTGCAGCAAAAGTATTTTCTTTTTGAATAAAATCTTTCTTACAATATTTAAGTCTCATGTGAAAGTTGTTATAACTCAAGTCTTGAGACGTGTATAACTAAAGTTAGTTGTAATGCCTCAGTCTTTAATTATTTCATCTCTTTTTTATTGCTTTAAATTGCTTGATTTTAGATGTGATCTTTACTTTCTTTCTTTTTTTTTTTTTTACTGTTTATAATTATAATAAATGCATCTTTGTTTTATGGGAAAGAAGTCTTATAAGAAGACCTACTGCTTTTTTTTTTTTTAAATAAATAAATGTCATATTATTCAATATTTTAGTTTGACTGGTTAAAATGTCATTGTCAAAAATAGGATTATTTCTTTTTATATTTACATGTATTCATTTATACATATATAAATATACCTGCCGAGAATCTTCCTGTCATTTCAGCTCATTTCTCATTTTGTGCAGCGGAGACGTGATGAAAATGTCCATATTGTCTCAAAACCAAACAGTCTCTCATTCTTTAAAAAGCTCACCCTGACAGCATGAGGCGAGTTTCAGTGTTAACCACACACACACACACACACACACACACACACACACACACACACACACACACACACACACACACACACACACACACACACACACACACACACACACACACACACACACACAGGTAATATTTCTAATATTTTTGTTATTTTCTTGGTGGTTTGGCCATGTTGGAGCCTCTTCTGGGCCACAGGCTTTATGTTGGACACGCTCACATCCTCGACACACATCACAATCCTCTTAATGTGGAAACTGCGCCCCATCTGTAGCGTATCTATTTGATAATCCAGCTCAGATGAGCTGATCCCGTCCCTTCCTGAGTCCTTCTGGTCTTGTCTGCTTTTAAAACAGAGACGGCTCATGTCATGTCAACAAAGTCCGTGGGAAGACGTGAGCTCGGCCGCGGTCCGATCCAAAGATAACGTTAATTAAAAGGTGCTGAAATGTTCCTTTTATTGACTCTCAGTAGATAAGATTGTTTCAGCTTAAAGGTCAAAACGAACAAGGTGAATTCTGTAGGACAGGGGTGTCAAACTCAGATCCTCGTGGGCCGCAGCCCTGCACGTTTTCAATGTCTCCCTCCCCTGGATGTCCTGATGGTTCATCATCACATTCAGCAGAAAGCCAGATAACGAGCTGCTCATTGCAATCAGCTGTGTTGAAGCTGGGAGACATGCAAAATGTGCAGGGCTGCGGCCCTCGAGGCCTGGAGTTCGACACGTGTGCTGTAGGAGGTCATGAATCAGGTCCGAGGCGACGGATAATCTATTACAGTAACTTTTTAAAGAAGTCATGGAGTTAGTTTCAGTTGTTTTCCTCGACTGAAACGTTCTATAATCTGAATGTTATCTGAAGATACATCAGTCAGTGGGAGGAAGATGCTCTATTTTCTTATTGGAGTTAAGGGAAATAGTGACAGAGCTGCGCCAAAAAACACTCACGTTTATCCCTTATGCCCATATATATATATATACCTTTTGCATAGCTACTATTTATTTA
The DNA here is from genome assembly GCF_963383615.2 of Lipophrys pholis. Taxonomy (NCBI): domain Eukaryota; kingdom Metazoa; phylum Chordata; class Actinopteri; order Blenniiformes; family Blenniidae; genus Lipophrys; species Lipophrys pholis. Next base: position 5,428,412 of record NC_137649.1, read on the forward strand.
CAAAGAAGTATCTCATTTAATCTAATCCAATGTACAAAATAAAACTATTTAACTTGGCCATGTAGCGTGTGCCGTAGTTACGTTTCAGAAAAGTTCCTCCATTTCCAGAGAGGATGAGTCCTAGCAATTTCAAAAAGTTGGGTCTTCCCCCCGTTGTCACGGAGACGGAGCAAAGCATTTTCAAAAAGTTGGGTTTTCTCTGTTTATAGAAAGACTGAGATGGGGCATTTTCAAAAAGTTGTGTTTTTCTTCCGTTTCCACAGAGACAGGGTCCTAGCATTTTCAAAAAGTTGTGTTTTTCTTCCGTTTCCACAGAGACAGGGTCCTAGCATTTTCAAAAAGTTGTGTTTTAACTTGTTTCCATGGAGACGGAGTCAGAGTCTTTTCATAAAGTTCCACATTGTACTGGCCGGTTCATACTCCATAAGGACAAGAAGAATGTCCGGCACTGCGGGGTCCTGCCGAACAAAATGAGGTCATTCTCTTCGTCCAGCTCTCTCTGGCTGAAGAAATGAGTTTGGGAGGTGCCGACCGTCCAGGCCGAAGTATGTCGGTGTTCCACTGCCCAAACTTCTGCGCCGCCGTGTGCTGCGCATGCACGTTCCAGCTAACTAATGACTATCAGTCATTTTTTAATCATGTTTAGCGTGTTTAGCGCTACCGTTTGAGCCCCGCAGCTCGTTAAAATGTCAGAGTTCAGAGTTACATGATGCGCCTGAACGCATCACTCGAAGCTCTCGGCTCCTGCAGTTAAAACCAAACCGACGTCGCGGCCTGGAGACAAACTTTTTCCTTTATTACTGAAACAGTTCAGTGAAATGTATTTCTGAAAACATTTTGAAGTGAGAAATAAGCTGTGCGGGTGAAAAGTTAAAACGCCGCTTCACAGAAGTGTGCCTGCTGCGAGGGGGCGTGGCCTGCTGCGAGGGGGCGTGGCCTGCGAGTTGGACAGCCTCTTCTCGGAGTACGAATTCTCCTGATGACAAAACCTTTGTTTTTTCGGCAGCTGGCTGACGTCACACCCAAACTTTTCTTCTTGTTCTTTTGGGTTCTTACGGGAGTCTGCGGGGGCCTTAACCTTTTTCAAAAACTTACGTTTTCAGTGGCTCCAAGCACCGTTTTCGTGTGAGCGGGGTTCCTCTTCCCAGGTTGGAAACCTGTTTGAGGCTTTGCGTGCAGCAGCGAGCTCTGAAGGGCCCTGAGGCGTTTCCTCCTCTCATGTGAAGCCGAACTCGGGAGGACAAACCGAATTTGAAGATCTAAAAGTTTCCCCAAGTTTGTTCTGGAGGATTCAGGTCTTCCCCTCAGGTTGGGAATCTCTCCTCCACCGGCGGCGGCCGTTAACGACGACGCAGAGAGAAAGCAGCCCTGACATTTTCCCGGTCGTTACAGCTCCTTCCCCGACGATTAATTAAGTCGCGGGCCGCCGTCGTCGTCGTCACTATCTGTCCCTCCTCACATCATTCGTTGGACGTTATCGTCCCCGGAGCGCCTCAAATACCACGGCAGATCCCGGCAGCGATGGAGGAAATGTCAGCGCTCTCCAATCACATTAAAACAGATGTTTGATCAGACACAATGAACACATGGGAGCAGGCTGTCGTAACCTCGTGATTCCAGAGACCTTTTTTTATTTCTTTATTGTAGTTTTCATTTTTTTTTTCAGTTTTCACAACAGCAGCAGTGGTTTTTTTTTCCGCTCCAGGTGGAGGTTGGATTTCAATTACAGTGCGTCGCCGTTATGTGTGCGGAAGCGTTGTACAGCGGGAAGCTTAACCTGGATGAAATGCAACTTCCTTTGGACCGACGGAGCCACCAGATGAGTTTCACACTGAGCTGATCAATACTGTACAGAGAGGAGCGGGATGGCGACAGTGCGTCCAATCTCGCTCAAACACACAAAGATGGCCGCCCTACTCTTTTTTTTTTTTCTTTTTTTTTTACAGGACAAAGTGTGAGCCTTTGGCAGCCATCTTTGATGCTGTGAAGGAAATAAAAAATCAAACTCCTGCTGCAACAAACTGCATCAACGAATGGCATTTAGTCATATTTTCTTCCCTGAACTGGTAAACAGGTGCAGATTCCGTAAAATTGTGAATTTTTTTAACCCCCCCCCCCCTACACAAAGGATTGATTCCACTCTCATGTCTGCATTGTAAGGCGCGATGCAAGAAGCAACAAATCACCATGAGTAACAAAATGTGGAAATCACAGACAGAAACGCAACATTCAGTATTAAAGAAATACCCAAAACATGATTTAAAAGCTCCACTTACAAATCTTTTATAAGCTGATTTACACAATGAAAGTATTTATTCCATCAGAAATCTTTACATTTTCCATTCATTGTAACTATTTATGGTCGTTTGTGCTGGTTCATGATCAAAACTTCATTGGATCATAAAAATTGTGTATTTTTGATGTCTTCAACTGAGCGTCAACACGTTGTACTTGTGTCATTCACGAAATGGGACATTGTTGAAAAACGTTACTGTGAATATACAACATGCTTGTCATTGATGGTAATTATCACACTTACAGGAAATACAACAATTTTAAATTTACATTTTGACCAGGTTTACGGTAATATCACATCAATGTCAGTGGTGGACAGCGTCCTACATTTTTACCTGCACTTTTATACCTGTACTATGGCATCATTAGTTGAGTACTGTGTCACACTGTTTTTTTTTTAATGATAATCCTTTAGCGTTGTTAGATTTGTGCAATGTGACGGTTCTCTCTGCACATATTCTATAGTGCTTACAGTGATGTAATACACTTCCAAAAATTTACCTGCACATTTTCAATGTGGTTTACGGTAATCAAATGTTTTTTCTTCTTCTTTTTTTTAGTGATGCAAAGTGATCCACAAGTGGTTCAACTGCTTTTAATCTGATAGGTGTGATCCATGTGACAACTAGTGAGTGCACATTTTCCAGTAGATTTACAGTGATTCAACAGCATCGTTTGTGTAGGATGTGAGCGTTGTAATGCACATTTTCTAGAAGACTTAGGGTAATCCTACAGCATTCATTATGGTTCCATTCCCCAGAGCTTTAGTTTCCCTTTTATTAAACACTATATGGTAATACTGAAACATTTCAGTGGTGTGCGGTCTTATTCCTGAAGCTTTGTTCGTGCTGCAGGTCGTCCAACAATTTTGGCATTTTTTTACAAGATTCATGAAAATTGATTAGTACTTTTTGAAGTCAACAGGTAGTTTAAGGTTGATACTTATAACAGTTTTTTCTACAGTGAGCTATTATTTGTTTATTTAACATGCACCCATCTGACTTGGGGGGGAAAAAGCAGGAGCTCATCTTTCAGTGGACTTACGGTAATCTACAGTAACATTGATGGTAGCACTTGGCATTCCATATGTTGATCTGCACATTTAAAGTGGTGTTTACGGTAATTAGTATGAGTGTGATTTTCCACCCTAAACACTATCCAGTACATTTATTTCACAAGGTTTACTTTAATCATATAGGTGGTGAAAGATGACTGGCTTCTCACAGTTTCAACTCCACAGTTTTTTAATGTCAATCATTTGCCATCGGAAGCGTCAAACGGATTCTCAGTATCTACTACACATTTTACATGATCTGATCGCACTGTTAGCGTTTCTCAGTTTTATCTGCACATCTTCCACAAGGTTTATGGTAATACAAAAGTGTGGTTAGTGATGTACTTTGCGGCAGAGTTTTGCTTGAGGATTTTAAGTGGGCCATAAGGCACTATACTTGTTAGTAGTGAATAATCTTTCACATGTAGTTCAAGATTGTTTTGGTTTGAGCCATTTTATAGTTTATTCAACAGTTATAGATCTAAATTGGGAACCAATAGGTGCATATTTAGTAGATTTACAGAATTCTTGCAGGATTGGTGGAGGACAGCAGAGGTTTTAATGGCGTTTATGGTAATCCAAAATAATTTCCTGCATTTTTGCAGGAACAACGTTTACGGTTTTCCAATTTGACCTGCACAATTTTCAAGGGTTATTTATTTTTGTTAGGGGAGTAAAATTGTCACACAGATCTAATTGTACATGCTTTATACTGTTTACAGCAATCCAATAGTTTTACTAGTGTGGCATACTAACCAATCATTTCAACTATCCGTTGATTTGTAAGGTTTACGGTAATCTAAGAGCTCTTTAGTCCCACAGGTTGTAATTTTTAGCTTTTACATGACGCATACATCCGTTAATCAAACACGTACAGGTCTATGTTGGCAAAATTTAAGTGCACATTATTAATGGCACATTTGTAAATTGGTATTATTGGTGTGCTACACTTTATAACTGTGCGTTTTTCTTAAATATTAAGGTAACCCTCCAGCTGGTGGTAAATGCCTCCACACTTTTACGTGCACATGTTTTATAGGGTTTACGGTAATAAAGCCTAAAGCAATGTTAGTGGTTACTGTTCAGGTTTACTTCATCCTGCTGCTTGAATGTGCCAAGTTATTGTTTCGTAGAAATTCTTAAGAGTTTTCATTTATTTCATAGTTTTTTTCGTGATGCAGAAACATTTCACACATAGTTCAAAACTTTTTTTACAAACAGTACCTTGTGCTTTTTTTTTTTTTTTTTTTAGCTCGAAATCACATGTAGTGATGTAAATCTGACACAGATGATGACACATTTGTTGTAGGGTTTATAATAATTCAATTGCACAGTTAGTCTTGCAACGTGTCACAGGTTAGAAAGAAGGTTGTTCGGTTCAAACTATTATAAATACTGTTTTTTTTAAGCTGTAAAACCAACAATTGCACATCTTCCCGTGAGTTTCCAGTACTCCTGTCATATGTCTTGCAGTGAAAGTCCTGTAAAAGTGTATAATTATAAAAACAACTATTACGTGGTTAGCTAGCAGAAGCTTTAACACTGAAATCCAGCTCAGACACTTCTAACTTCCCTGCTTTAACTACGGATTGTTCTCAACTCGCAGCACTTCACTTCCTGTTTGAAACGTCTGTATTCATGGGTTTCAGTTCATCTGCTGGACAATTAGCGTTAGCCATGGCAGTAGCAGGACAACAACTGAGAGAAAAAAAGATTATTTTAAGAACAAATGCGTCTTTTTTATGATCGTCTGCTATATTGGCTTGACGAATGTGGAACTTTTTCTTTTTTAGGTCTGAGAGCAATAATAATAATAACAAGAAATAATAATAATGATAATAAGTGAAAATCAAGAGACATTAGTTGTAATAAATAGGTAGAATTTGAAAACAAATACGTTTTAGTGCCCTTATCGGAAGCCCTAAAGTATTCATATGGAGTATTTGTATCAGAAACACCTGCTTTGGTTTTATTGGGTGAAGAAAAGTCGTCTCTTTGTACATTCCTCTAAGATACAAGGGAAATCATGTGCAGACATAACTCTACGTAATCTGTTTTGGGGTCAGTGTGCTATTGTTCTAGTTATGCACAAGAAACCTCGAAAAATCCATTTGAACTCAAAACATTGTAGCTGAACTTTTCAGAAAACTTGTTGATTCAACACAAAGAGCTAACATCTAAATAATCGGATATGTACGCCAATTTATTTATTTTTAATTCTAATTAAATTATTAACCTTTCATTGTTGCTCTACATGATTAGAGACCAAAAAAAAAATCTGAATTTCAATGCCAGGAATTAATATATAGATACAAATGTTTAGTTTTGCATTCTGAATTAGCTCAGTCTGCAATACCAGCATCCACCACATGGCGGGTTCGTGTGCGATCGCCCCATGAGCATGTGCCACTTCAAGAAGGCCACTTAAACATGCCTCGCTACAACTCCTTTTTGCTGTTGGATACAAAAGAAAAGTTTTTTTCTGGAATTGACTGACATTTGATGATTCTTGGTTTGCTGTTAATGAGTGACCCGACCACTGTGGGACTTCAACCTTCGCTCCACCCTGTCCAACAAATACTACATTTATTTACACCTGCTGGACATGCCTTTGTTTGAACTCCAACACTTCAGATATTTTCTACATCAAACGATGTTATTCGAGGCTGCTGGGATCAATAGGTTAAAAGTGTTCTTGTGCTGTTTGCTTCCATTTGATATATCTGGTTAGTCTTCCTATATAACCTGGGAATGTCGTACCTGTTACACATGTTTCCACTAAAGCTTAATTGTCATTTCAAATGATCTCCATTATACTTGAAATAAATAAATTTGTGGAAATGTGTATTCTAATGAAACAATTATTGTTTCGCTTACAAGTCAGTAACTTTAATCGTGATATTACAGAAAAGACGTTCCCTGCCGCTGTCTCCCTGAAGCATCCTGCTCCCAAACTTTGAAAACCACCGCTCTCAAGCAAAGTCCTGATATTGTCTGGTTTGTTATTGCAGAAAAAAAAGCCAGTTTTATCTCAATAACCCTGCAGCCCTTTGCACAAAAACACAAAACATCCAGTTTACACTCAAATCCAAAATGCAAAAAGTCAAATTTCTTCACAAACGCAGGTGGAAAAACAAGATGAAGCTTTAACACTTTGCATTACAGTTCGTGCAGAGACTTTTACAAATGACATACGAGTTGCTACCTGCTGAGCCTTGAAGCTTCGGCGGCGAGTTTCTGAACTCACGTCAAGAAAGCTGCTTCAGCCCTGCTCATGCTAAGCTAACAGCTAACAGCAGCCTCGGGCTCCGTTTACACAACAACGGCTCAAGACATTTTCTTTGTGTTTACCGGTCAATGGTAGAAAGGCTGAAAATGTATGTACGTTTCATGTTGGGTGCTGTTGGTTGTTTTTGTAATGAAACCACACACAGGTGCAGAGAACCATACGCTATAAACACGAACAATGGGCGACGACCAAGCCGGGTTGTTGTTACGGTGACTGTCAATTATAGTACTACCAAGTCCAGGAGTCCAACGAGCCGGAGCATTGTCAAAAAGTTCCACTTTCTAAGCCGTTTTCAAAAAGTTGCATTTTCAGTGGCTCCGAGCGCCGTTGTCGGGTAAACACACCCACAAAACGCAACCAAAGTTTTCCGTTTTCGCTTGAAGACGTTGCCGTGTAAACTGGGCCCCAGCTTCCACATTAAAACCTTTCAAACTGATTAGAAACCAAAAGTTAGAGAGAAGCCGCCTCACCAGATGTCTGCAGCCGCTCCTCATCTCCTGCCAGGCCTCTGGCAGCAGGTGCATTGTGGGTAACGTCGTCTCCTCGTTGTTTTGCAGCGGAACAAAGAGAAAATCTGAAGGCTTTACAAGACGCGGTGCTAAAGAGACATGAGAGTGGCATCAAACTGCACCTTCAAATGCTTTAGATGACTATTATGAATGGATGCATGACATGAGCAGGGCAGGAGGGCAACATCGTTCAGCTCGTTTTGGGGTAAAATTGGGAAATGAATGAGATCATTCTTAACAACTTTTGGATGATTTATATTACATTTCCTTCAAAAACGGATGTAAATCTATTTCGTTTTTCATATTTTAGGGTCTGAAAACACTTGAATTAGTGAGCATGAAGCTCCTCCCAAAAGCTTTGCCCTTGGGGCATTCAGGAGCGTCTACAGCCCTGAAGACGTGATGCATGCTTTCTATCAGTTTTTAATCTTTTTGACTCCTTTCTGGTCTATTTAACATATCAGAAACCTTCTTCTAAGGGATCGACACCAGCAGCAGCTCCAGTCTGACATTTACTGTGTGAAAAAGGGATGATTTTGATCAGAATCCCATGACATTTTCCATCAATTCTTAAAAAATATATCTATATTTTGCAGATCTTCCACAACTTTTTCAGGTCGGTGGAGGAACACAAATGCCAAGAGAAGCCCAAGGGAGCCCAGCACTGAATATCAGCCTTTGGACTGGAATAATTTTTAGCCTGATAAGAAATGGTACATCGAAGCTGAGCCTGATGGGAATGGGCGCCGTTTTCATTTTTTTTTCCTTGTGGTCCTGGATGAGGCTGTTTGAGCTCTATTTTACAGTATGAACCCCATTCACATGAGTGGAGAAGAAAAAACCCAAACAAACAGGGTCAAAATCACATACAGATCCACACATTTACAGTCTGCTTGTAAAGTGAACATCAGCCACAGCAAGAAAAGTAAAGAGAGGAAACGCGTCAGGGTTGCAAACATTTCCGGTAAATTTCCATGGGGAGTTAATGGGGAATTTTGGAAATATTTTGTTACAATTGAGGATTTCTTGTTGCTGCATCTTTGCAGAATTCGTACAAATGATTACATTTGAAACCCAAAAGTTAAGTTAAACATCGGTAATACATCAAATTTGTTAAATATATTCACTTTGTGTCGTCTACAGGTTGGAGGGGGGGAATCATAAATATACTCATCATTTCTTTTAACATGTGAATCTATAAAGTGAAGTCTGAAAATACATTTTGAAAATTCATTTTCAATCTCAAGTGGCAGAAATCATCTGCGCATGTGCGGGAGGACTGCGCTGTGCCTGTAGGGGGCGTGGTCTGAGTCGTTCTGCAGCTCGCTGTGTCCCATATGTATGTGATGGAGGAATGGCATAAATATTCAACAGGATTTGCCTGAAATCTGGTTGTTTAAGTCGGGACTAAGCTAATAATCTATTTTCTCCCAAATATATTTATATTCCCTAGAAAGAGCCAAACTTCAATTTAGTGAATTCCTGGTTTACACCCATTAATTCTGGTTTACTCCCATGGAAAGTTTCCAACTTCCAGTTTTGCAACCCTGAAACACATAGACTGGCCAGGGGGGAAAAAATAACAGAAGTTCAGACCAAATAAAATGAGAAACACCAACATGCTTTACTCTCCCATCTGGGCCAGGCACGTCTGAGGAACGAAACTTAAACTTGTAGTAGGCACCAGTATTTTCCCCTTATTGAGTCAGGAAAATGAAACACAAATCTTTATTTTTTGCCCTTGGGGCTCACCATAGCTTAAGTCCTAAGCTTATTTGTGCTTACAGGCCGACCTGATGCCGGCTGTCAAAACTCTTTATGGCAAAGTGAGTCTGTAGGCTGCAGCCCAGTGCAGTCGTACAGTCAGTGTGTGTGTGTGTGTGTGTGTGTGTGGGGGGGGGGGGGGGGGGGTATGGTCTTTCTCCAAGTCACGAGAACTACAGTGGTCACATCATGTTTCCACATATCAACCAACACCTCTGTTCTCCTTTCCTCATTATTCAATTTCTGTCTGCCAGGCTTTAATTACGCAGCGCCATCAGATAACATGGTGCAGACCGGATGAGCATGTCAATGCATTCCCTCAGTCCTCTGCACCACGCAGCAGCTGCAAGCTCGTTCTGCAGCCAAATCGTCACAAACGATGTTGGATATACTGGTGACTGCGCACTCAGGGGAGTGAAACATGGCGGGTTGGTCTTGTCACCTACATGATGAAGGCCTTTTTTTTTTTTTTTTTTTTTTTTTTTTTTACTATTTTCCTTTGTTTAAAGGAGGAAAAAGGGGAAGGTGGTGCAATTATGGCTGGTAATCATCGTTCATGCCCTGCAGCATCTAAACCGTATTAGTTTGTGGAAAGCCTGCTTGAAGTCCTCGTTGGACATGGTGTAAATGATGGGGTTGATTAAAGAGTTGAGGTAACCGAGCCAGGTGAAGATGTCAAATAGCTCCGGGTGGAAGCAGGACTCGCAGACAGGCACTAGAAGAGTGTAAATGAAAAACGGCAGCCAGCATATGATGTAGGCTCCGAGGATTATTCCCAAAGTTTTGGTGGCTTTCCTCTCGCGCGCCGCGGAGATGCGCTTCTTCTCCAGCAGCGCGTCGGACACAGTGACTTTCACTTGGCTCACGTTGGCGGACGAGGTAGAGTCGCAGCAGGTGGAGGAGGTGTCGTTCGTCCCGTAGTTCAGGGAGGTGGTGGACGCCACCGACCCGGGGGAGTTGGTGATCAGGTGCGCCGAGGTGAGCCTCTTCCCCGGCTTGTTGTGCGCCTGCTTCAGGATGCGCTTCCGCGCCTCCACGTAGATCCTCCCGTAGAGCGCGATGAGCAGCAGCGTGGGGATGTAGAACGCGCCGAAGGTGGAGTAGATGGTGTAGAAAATGTGGTCCGTGTTCACGTTGCAGGTCGTCATCTCCTCCGCCTTCACCTGGCGCCAGAAGAAAGGCGGCAGGGAGATGGAGATGGCGATCACCCAGGCGGTGGCGATCATGCCCGCCGCGCGCCCCGGCGTGCGCTTCTTGGAGTACTCCACTGCGTCCGTGATGGCCCAGTAGCGGTCGAGCGCGATGACGCACAGGTGTAGGATGGACGCGGTGCAACAGGTGATGTCCGAGGAGAGCCAGATGTCGCACATCACCTGGCCGAGCGTCCACGTCTGGCTGACGGTGTAGAGCGCGCTGATGGGCATCACCAGGATGGACACCAGGAGGTCCGTCACCGCCAGCGACGCGATCAGAAAGTTGGCGGGCGTGTGCAGCTTGCGCGACTGGTATATGGTGACGATGACGAAGGCGTTCGACAGCGTGGTGGCCAAAGTGATGAGGGCTAAGGTCACGGCGAGACCCGCCTGGAAAGCCAAGTTAGTGTCCTTCTCCTCCGCCTTGGAGGTGAAATTGACGTGCGTGTCGTTGGCGGAGATGTTCAACAGCTCCCCGTAGATGGCCGGCGTCGGTTTGAGCTGGCTGGCGCTCTCCATCCCTCCACCTGCTCCGGCCGGACCCCGCTGTCATGGAGCTCGAAGGACAGCCTGCGAGATCAGCCCGAAGTCCCCGCTGCGCGCGTCCGCCGCTGGCGGCGGTGCGTCAGGCGGAGACGCATTTCTGCCTCCTCTTCTTCATCCTCACTGCGCCCGCAGCATCCTCACCCCCCCACCCACCCCCCTCCACAGCTCCTTCACCACCGCTGGACAAACTTAAACATCCCAGAGAGGAGAGAGAAGCACATCCCCATCGCCCGAGCCTCAATCTCTCAGATTAAAAGAGGAATTTTCCAGAAAAGTAAAAACAGGTTTTTGTTTTGTTTTAATCCACTGCGAGCGTCTCCTCACAAGTTCAGGGCTGCTGGAGTCGGACTCCTGGTTTTATACCGACAACTCCCTCTCTACCACTCCCTCTCTCCCACGTCCTCCTATAGTCTCTCTCTCTCTCTCTCTCTCTCTCTCTCTCTCTCTCTCTCTCTCTCTCTCTACTGCAAACGGTTAAAGGACCCAGACATATTTTTACGCACTTAAATAAATCAGACATATTTGAATAGAAAAGCATGAAAGGAACAAAGCGCGTGGCGGACAGTGAGTCGTCATGACGGGCTGCAGGGTGGTGCAGTGGAAAGCTCTCTTGCCTCACAGACGGTTTGATTCCAGGTGTTTCCAGTCTGCATATTCTCCCTGTGGATGGATTTCATCCTTCGGGACAGTTTGTGTCTTCTGTGGTGAAAATGTCAGATTGTCGTGGCTCATGGTGTTTCGCATCTCCGGATCAGACTTCTGAACCTTTCTGCACCGAATTGTCATGTTCTCCATGTGTTTTCCTCCAGCAGCCCAAAAACAAGAGTTTGAGGTTAAGTGGTATAACCTTAAATAGTTTTTACAGTTTGTGTTTGTCCTTTGATGACAGATTTCTCCTGTTCTTTATTAGACTTTTTATTATTTTTAGGCGTCTTTAATCATTTCCATGTCTTTTGGGTATTTTGTTTTATATAAAACTTGATATCTTTTTGTTTTCATTCAGATATTTCTGTATCTCTGATGAAGCGCCGTGGATTTTCTGCTAAAGGCTGTTGTATCTGAAGTATAATACAAGAGATATTTGAAAATTTAATTTTGGATGTTGTTATTTGGCACTATTTTACTGGTCCACTCAAGATGAAAGTGGACTGTATGTGGAATTAAAATGTGTTTCGCTCCCCCTGGTTTTAGCAGGTTTAGCAAAGCTTCCTATATTATAGCACCAAACAAACATTGAGGAGAAACTCAGAGACTTTCAAATGAATAATTGTGTGACAGTCAAAGGATTGTCTGAGATTAACTTTAACTATTAGTACAAACTTTTAAATCACAGCGACTCAAAGTTCTTTCATACGAAGTATTTTAAAGGTTAAATGAAACGGTCATCGTGGGTTTTCTGTCTTCTTACAGCAGCTGGAGGCGAATCAAAGGCTTGAGTCTGAGTTTCTCATCCGACGTCTCCCTCGATCAATGGGTGCTCCTCTTCAGCACGTCGACCTTCTGATGATCCCGGCGATAATGAGACGATCGGTCGGCGGCGGAAGCCGCTGACGCGGCCGCTAACGTCGAACCTCGCCGCTCGCCACGAATTCCTCTGATCCCCGGCGAGAAGGAGCAGAGAGGCCAGGGGTCACGGTCGACCGCTCGGCTCCGAGGAGCAGCTGGGAATTCAAAGTCCTCCTCAAGGACGCGTCAGCTGGGTGGACGCTGGGGATCCGTCCTGCAGCTCAGTCCAACTCGTTCATGAGTTTTCCTCTCAAATAAACATGAAAACATGACGACTAAAACGGGAAAAAACTCAATTCAGTTCTATTAAAGTAAATGAAATAAAAGATAATAAGATTTCTGATAGAAATGGTAAGTAAATACATTTTCTTAAATGATTTTATAATGAAGGGAATGAATCTTCAAATTGAAAGTGAAAAAGTTCAACTTAAGTGTAAAAACATTGGCTGATAAAATGAAAACAGGCAACATTAATTGATAAAATGTTCAAATGCATTAAAAAAAACTGAATTAAATATTATGATAGTGAACACAAGGGCAAATAAAAGCAAGATAGAGCGAAATTTAAACAATAAAATAAGGTGAGATAATTGAGAAATATCCCTAAACGAAGAATAAAGGTAACAAAATATAATGTTTTTAATAGTGTAAAATAAATCTGGATTAAGAAGCGAATCCCTCCTTTTGATAGGTACTCGTATCGGTAGCTAAAGGTGTAGAACTTATATTAGTGCTTGTCCTTTAAAACAGTGGTACTGGTGCATCCCTACGGTAAGATAACAAATGCATTGTAAAAACTAGTGTTAGAATAAATTGTAAATTATCGTGAATTAAAGGGAGAGAGAGAAAACCCAAAGGAAAAAAACAAAAATATACAAAGCCGTAAAAAAGTGGGGCACAAAAATATTGCAAATGCAAAATAAATACAAGTGTATAATTACATCACGCTGGATTAATAGTAAGTTTCACCAGTTTTGCTTCGTTAAAATCTGGTTGGAGTTGAAGTGTTTTTCTCTCTAACAGTGTGACCTGAGGAAACCCCGTCAGAGTCCCGAGCTCAGGTCTGGATCCGTCTCTCCACGCCGCCCACGCAGCCGCCACACCGCCGACCGCCACGTGCGTCACCGTCGCTTCTGCGGCCGTCGGCTGCCAGCGACTGCCAGCGACGGGCCTCCCACGGCGAGGAAGAGGCCCGATGATGAGGCGCGATCTGTCGGAAGGCCGACGAGGTCTGTGGAGAGCGTCAGAACCTCGCAGAGATCAGAGAGAGGGGGGGGGGGTCTCTCTCTCTCTCTCTCTCTCTCTCGCCCTCTCTAAAACCAAGATGTCAGGAGTGATGGAGGACCAGCGGATCCTCTGGGGAGTTGATGTCATTTTCAGCCACAGATGCTTCACTCTGGTCTCTGATCGGTGGAGTTCAGCTGCAGACGAAGACGCTCAGCGACCCGGCAGAACGAACGAGACGCTCCTTCATCGTCTTTGTGTTTTTGTTTCAGAAGAGCTTTGCGTTTGAACTCCATTGTTAAGAAAACAATGTCTGTTGACAGTGAAATGCCGACAGCGACGTAGTTAACATGTTGGGTCTAACACGTGAAGACGGGAGTGTGGTGTGACGGTCCCTGAAGGTTCAATAAGTGACGTTATTACCAAACATATATAAACGTATAGAAACCTCGTCAGTGCAAACTTTCCTACTTGTTGGTTCAAGTACAATTAAAAAAACAAACAAAAAAAAACATGACTTCAATAGTGATTTAGCACCATTGGCTTCACTGTGCAGTAATTGGCAGCTGCAGAAAAGGGGCGGAGCCTGAGCTCTAGAAAGAGCTTGAGCGCAGCGTGAGTTTAGAGATGATCGGCAGGGGTTTTATTAGCTCTGGAGGGTCATGGCCCCCGGCTGGGGGGCAGCGGTCACACACACGCACGCACGCACGCACGCAAGCACGCACGCACGCACGCACGCACGCACGCACGGACGCACGCACGCACACACACACACACACACACACACACCGCATGGTCTTCCTGTTACCATCTTAACTCCATATTTTTTTTACCAGCGCCTCTCTCACTTCACAGATCGGAGAGGACGATTAAAAAAAAAAAAAAGACAAATAACGGAGGCGTTTGATGCATAAATCAGGCGGATTAAATGTGAGATCTGAGGGGAAGGAGAGTGCCACAGCAGAAATAGTCTGCAAACAGACTTTACTGGACCAGCACCGTCGTGTCTGCTCCACTTCCTTTCATACTTCAGTCGGCTTCGCTAAACTCTGCCTCGAAAAAAAAACCAACAAAAAAAACCAAAAGAGAGCCTTGATGTTTTCACTCCTCACTTTCCGCTCCTCCGGTCTCGTCGGACTGAAGCCGTCAAAGTTATTATCTTATCAAAGACGATCATTACGCTCGCAGAAACAGCCACATCTGCGCGGGTGAAATTAGCGTTTTAATTTAAAGTCATGTCCACGATGGGAGAAGATCGGTTCAGTTCTGAGAGCAGGGTTTCTGCACGGCTCAACAGATTATTGTTTAATGGCTGTATCACGGTTATAGCAGGCATCAAACAGGCACTAGAGCACGATGGAGATCCATCGAGGAAAAACAGCCTGGTTTTCCATCACGTCAGCACACAACTGTAATTCACTGTAGTGGTCATGAATTGAGTCCGGTACGGTGGTGCCGTGGTCAGATCCCCGTTTAATTACAGGATTTCTGTGTGGAGTTTCCAGGTTCTAACGACTGATTTAAGACTGTTGTTTAGTCGCCAGGCAGTTTGACATCAGTTTTCTACTTGTTCTCGCTCTGTTTTCAACACGACACGTCTTTTAGAGGCTTTGGGCTGATTCTAGGTCCGTTTCAATCTGGCGTTAGAAGAGTTTCAGGCCCCATTGCCGCGTTGCTTTTAAGTGAAAATAGAAAACTTTCATTGCATTTTGGGTTTTTTGTTTACATGACAAAGGTGCTCAGAGCCACTGAAAACACAACCTTTTGAAAACGGCTTGCAAGGTGGAACTTCTGAGGCAACATGCATGTTCCGCCATGCGCGTTGCCTCAGAAACATCGTTTGACCATTATTGCATCTTAAATAACTTAAATAGCCCAGAAAACCAACAACAGTGTCTCCGGCTCTAATGCTTCTCTACAGAGCTGTACACTGAAAATGTCCCGACTCAGCTTTTACGGCTCACAGGAGTGGTTGTGTCTCTACATCCTCGACAAAACAATCGAAAAATAAACTCATTTATTAATCTCTTTGTTGCCTGAACTTTTATCAACCTCTCCAAATTTGACATGTTCAAACGTTGGGAAATCTTTAGAAGTGTTTTAAAGAGACATGCGGCGTCATAAAAATTGACCTGGAACAACATTTTGTTTGAAGGCGAGGAGGAGGTGGGAGGTGAGAGGAAGGAGAAGAGGAACATTATTCATTCATTGCCTTCACCCATATTTTTTCCCAGATGGTCTGGAAGTGAGAGCCAGCCATTTGCCACCCGCACGCCCACTTTTCTAACCCAGAGGCTTCGCTGCGAATGACAGCAGACGCTTACAACAGGAGACTTGTTTCAATCTGCCCCCCCGCCACCTCAAAAAAACAAAAAAAACTGATGGGTTTGAAAAAAGGAGAAAAGGGGAAAAGACAGACGGACCACAGAGAGGGTCGATGAAATGACGCCAAAGGGATTTTGGTGTTTGGAAGGAGTATTTCGAGACTATAAATGTCATCTATGTTCTTGTATCCAGTGTAATTTGACGTCTAACATCACTGGACTCCTATTGGGAGGCACTGTCTTAAATACAAATACTTTGTAATGCAGATTAGAATCTTCCAACAAAAGCCTGATGGTTGAGACTGTAAGAAGTGGCTTTTTTTTCCTCCAGATGACACCATACAGAGTAAAGATTTCCCAGCATGCTCCTGGACCCGGGGGTCCGTCAACCACGACGTGATTAATAACCCTGCAGTTAAAAGCAGGCTTCAAAAATAATCACAGGAGATGGATGGGGGGGGGAGTGGCGCTTCTAAATCAGAAGTGGTTTAATTACAGAGGACCGAGTGGGAGGGAGGGTTTGTGTTGGTTGGATCCAAAGCAACAATCAAAGTGCTGCCGGGAGTCGAGATCGAAGAAAGAAACTCACTGTCGAAAAATGACTTTCCGACATCGTCACCAGAGTCACACTGAAGGGAAGTCACAGCAGAAACTCACATTATCTGTCCTGTCAGCTGGGGCTGTGTGGTGAGGCACTGATGGCACTTTTCATCAGTACCTACTCGGCCCGACTCGATACTGCCGGTGTTTCGGGTGAACTGGTTTCCTCATTAAATAGTGACCGGCTTTGTCAAGCGTCCCTTGTCACAGCACATGGTTAAAAGCCCGCCCAACCGTAGCGGTCCAGGCGAACGCCGTTTAACCGCATTTCTGTTAAAGTTTGTTTCTCTTATTTTGACATCAGCTGCTGCTAACAGCTGGTGGCAGAAGTCACCAGTTAACAGGGGCACCAGTTAAACTGAAACACTATATAGCACATTGTGACCGTAAAGCACGGACATTCCACATTTTCTAATATTAATAATTTGAGCTGATATCCAACGAGGAGTTGTAACTCTCTCCAAATGCACGTTTGCTCCGAGTCAGGAGACGCAGATTCTATCGATTGTGATAACTTGTTTATGACGGGGAAAAGCTCCGATGACTCCGCCCATGCCGCAGTACTTTATTGGAATGGAAAAAGAACGAAACTGAGTTGAGGCGAGTAGATACAAGTGGAAAAGCGCCACAATGGTTGATGCTCTCGTCTCATAGCAAGAAGACCACCAGCGCTCAGAATTTCCGAGATGCTTGAAGGCTCATTAGTGACTCTGAACCTCCCGCAGATGTGAGCGTGAGTAATCTCTTGGTGTTTGCACTGTGACGTTGTAGAGTGAACCTTAAGGCCCCGTTTCTGTTCCGTTTCAAGTGAAAATGCGTCATTTTTGCATTTTTCTTTTCAGAAAAGCTTCGCTATTTAACAGTAATGTTATGGAAAACGATGTAGTTGACATGGAGGTCATGGGTTGTCGCTGTGGTTTGTTTTGGTAATGAAACCAAACACGTGTGCAGAGAACAATATGTTCTAAACATTAACATTCTGGTGGACAGACGACCAAGTTGGATTGTTGTTGCGGTGACTGTCAAAATAAAACTACCAAGTCCCAGGAGAATATGGACTGGGGGCCGTGACACTCTGGAGGAAAACGTTGTTCTGATTGTCCACCTACTCGAGTATAAGTAGAACAAAAAGAAAGGAGAAAAAAAACGAGATCAAGATGAGAGTGTCCATATATGGGATTTCCTGAATTTGTCCTCTTTCAATAACCATTTTCTTTGCACCATTTAAAAGACTTAATCTTGTGAGATTTTAACCTATAAAAAAAGTAAAGTCACAGATATTTGGCTGACGTGTGCTTTCCACTCTTCTCCCGCTCATTAACGTTTCCCGCCCTCCGTCACGGAGCTTGTGATGATTACAGGCTAATATGATCTAATATAATCTGCCGCAGGTGATGTTTGTCCTTTTAAGACTGGCCGAAGTGAAGGTCAGTGCTGGATTAATGAGCGCAGATTAACATGGACATTGTTCACCGCTAATGAAAAGGAGCGCTGATATAAAAGGTCTGCTCCGAGAGCTCAGATCTTATTACCGCCGTTTATTTTCTACATTAATCGGCTAATTGCTCAGTCTTCAAAACACCAGAACAAAATGCCGAATGTTACAAATTAAAGAGTGATGTCAACATATGGAGACGGTTGAGACGCGTATCACCAAAATATAATTCATACGTTCATCGTTAAGTGGCAGCTTCTGGGGTCAGATCCAACCCCTAGGAAGCGTCTCTCTCTCTCTCTCTCTCTCTCTCTCTCTCTCTCTCTCTCTCTCTCTCTCTCTCTCTCTCTCTCTCTCTCTCTCCTCTGCTTGAATCCGGACTTCCTTCGATGCTGCCGAGTTGGGAGCTTCCACGCGCCGCTCCTAACAGATGATGTGTTTGACTGGTTGCCTAGCAACATGGCTGCGGGGGAGGTCCCAACAAAAGGCCTTAAAGATATTAATAATAAATAAATAAATAAAAAACTTTTTTTTTTTTAAATCCATTTTAAAGAAAATCCTCCGTTCAGAGCGAGACCGCAACAAAGATGTTGATTTCACTCTGCTGGTGGAAGTGTGATAACACCACTTTTCATTTTCATGCTGGTTTTAACCTCCTTTAAATTCATACTGATTTCATGATCAGGCTTTAAAAAAAAAAAGAAAAAAAGGTTGTCGAACTGACAAAATAAGCTTTTACAAGGGTCTTTTTTAAACAGTGTATTGTTGACATTCATATATTATAATCTATGAGGAAAGTGGAATTCATGACACCTCTGTAAACAATATTGACAGTTTGTACTGTCAAATATATCATTGATAACAGTGTTTGTGAAATATATCATAGTACTGTCGAATATGTCAGGGTAGACAGTACAGTACTCTCAAATATATCATGGCCGGTAGTATGACACTTTTAAACGTACCACAATATAAAGTATTGCACTGTCAAGTAATTAATTATAAGTTATATCATGATAAACAGTATAATACTGTCAAATATATAATAGTATAGTAAAAATATACCACGGTATATGCAGCGTGGCATTTTAAGATTAAACTATGCAATCTTTTCTGAGGTACTTTCGCTTTTACAAGGATTATCTTTGAGGTGTGACGGTGCTAATAAGTTATTTGAGGCTTCCAGAAACGCTGATGTGACACTTTCACCTGAAGCACGAGAAACCTCACTGAATCATTTGGGGTAATAGTTGATATAACAGCCCCCGTCTCATCAACAGTCACACATTTTCTGAGAAAACTTTTCTTCGAAGAGACAAGAAAAAAAACCCGCTGAATTAAATCAAAATTAAACATGAGCGAAGGCTACAACCAACGCTAATTAGCTCCCCGGCTCCCCTCTGCTGGCAGAACAATGATTCATGAGTATCAGCGTACTGTTCGGCTCAAAGAGCTCAATGCCGGGTTCCAGGAGTAATTAGGACCCGAACGTGTGCAGATGCCCGTGGAGTCACCGACAGCCACATCAAAACATCAGTACAGCATGTGCAACTATTCCATTAACACTGAAGTTTGCTCATTGGTGAGGAACCGGGTTCCTCTCCCTCTTTATCACTTTCATTGCCCGGTTATAATTTGTCTCTCGAGCTGCTGGGAAGATGTGAGAGGTCAGTTCTAAACCCTCGAGGCACGCAGCTTCACCTTACAACGTTGGTTTTTTAGGAGAAGGGCGACCCGCAGCTGAAGCTCTTTCAAGAATTGATGGCGTATGTAAGTTTCACAGTAAAACTAAGGCCAGAAAAAAAATTAGATGAACAAATCTATAAATCTTCTTTAGTAGTGATTTCTTATCTGGAGCCCAGAACCTTCTCTGCGGGACGCCAGAGGCCACAGGTGAGGGCCAAGGCTTTGCCTGCACTGGTAGAAACACCCAAGACTGATGGATGAGATTTAATCTTATAATTTGATCCAAGGAAACAATTCCAGAGTCCCAAATAGCATACTTAGGAAAAGTGTTCCCCTGTATACTAAAAATGACATCAAAATGTCTTTGAAGAGTGAAGCAGGAAGTGTCATTTCAGTGCAGAGCAGCATTTAGTACTCATTCGACCCTCTAGTGGCCGTGTCTATAATAGCGGCAGCAATGTAGGAAGACAGGAAGCCTCCAGAAGTTGGTGTTAAAGTATAAAGTGAGTGGAAGTCCGTGTCAGTCACCTAGATGACCACAAAAAACAGATAGAAACTAAATTTTTTCTTGTACATTAACGAATTAAATCCAAAGGTCTTTTGACGAGTGAAGGCGGACCCTCTAGAGCAGGGGTGTCAAACATAAGGCCCCTTGACCAAAACCGACCTACAAGAGGCTGCAATCCGGCCAAACCGTCAAGCAAAGCGACATTTTCAAAGAAAACATCTATTTTTTTTTTTTAAAACAAATTTCTCAAGAGAAGCGACAAAACCACCCTGAGACCCGAGCTGAGATATTAGTGATGCTGCCATGACCGCTAGCAAACTAGCATCAGCCTCAAAGCCGTGCTTTAGCCTCCCCATCAGCGGGAGTTTGTAAAAAACACCCACAATGCAACAGCTCCAGGAGAAGTATTCTGGACATTTCACTGTGTGTTCTACCAGTTTACATTGAAATTGGCTTCATATTGACATTGTAGTAATAATAATAATATACACATTTTTACCACGTACACTCCCATCGTAAGAGGTGCCGCTGCTACGCCAGCAACAGAGAAGAAGTGGACCCCAGCCACTGCTGTGCTACAGGCCGAATCTGCTCTCATCCATCATCATGTACTTGGATATGTCCAACAAAGCAGAGGAGCCCTTGGCCTGGGAAAAGCAACGTCTTACTGGCAAAAGGCCTCGACAACTGAGTGTTGAACGATGGTGGTAGAGGAGGTGCGTCGACAGGAAGTGGCAGTCAAATGTTCCAGAGCAGTAGCATGAGCCAAACAGGGCCGCTGGATGAGTCGGGAGGGTGTGGAAAAGAAGAAACTCACATGGGGCGACATCTGGAGCATGGAATCCAACAGGCTGAGCTTCATCGTCTGAGATCTACAAATCTACAGCCATGGCTTGGTAAAGACCCAGCATGCACCCTGTGTTCAGCCCCAGCAACCCTCAAGCACATCTTTGTTGGTTTCAAGACCAGGATCACTCAAGGCAGATACACAAGCAGGTCCTCAGGTGTTTAGCCGACACACTTGAGTGTAAGACGGTATTGATCAACGCCCAAACCATGTGCGCCGACACCCACCGTTATTTGTTCAGGAGGGGGACAAGCCGAGGTCCAACCCCTCAATCCTTGATTGAGGGCCACTGAACACATCCAGGGATTGTAGATGCAAGTGGATTTGGACCGGAAGCTCATTTTTCCCTCAGAAATCGCCTCGTCCTCTGGTCCAATTCCTGCCAGCGAGCCTACATCATTGAGCCGACAGTACCCTGGAGGACGCAGCTGAGGAAGCTCCCGACCTTAAGAAGCTGCGGTGCTCCAACCTGGCAGCAGAGGCAGAGGATGGAGGCTGGAAAACAAAAGTGCGCCCAGTGGAGGTGGGGTGTAGGGGCTTTGGAGCCAGCTCAACGTCACACCCTTGGGGAGATCGCAATCAGGGGACAAGCTCACCGACAAGCAATCAAAGAGCCGGCCAACAGCGCTGAACGGACCAGTCACTGGCTGTGGATGAAGAGGAGTGACACCGTCTGGGCTGCTGGAGGGAAGAGCAAACCACAGGACACACTCCCAGGTCTGATCAGCCTGTGGTGGGCCTCCCTCAGCAGGGAGCGTATCGGGATAAATTTTCGAATCACCCAATGACGCTGAGGTACACAACTGACAATGTGTCCTGCTGGTTAAAGCCTGTAGCAGCCTGCTTCAAGCCCCTCCCCCCCACCCCACCCACACACACACCCCCACCCCTACAGACTCACTACGGACTGTACCACATAGTCCATTCACTGAATCTGCAGCACAATAAAGAAGTTTAAATTCAAAAGACATTATGGCCTCTTATTGTCCATAATCTCCATGTGCATTAGAACTATTTACTACGACTGTGGTGCGCATGCGCAACAACAGCGTTTTAAAAAAGTGGGGGGTTTTCCGCCATTTCCAAAAACACGTTAAGGTTTGTTATAGCAGCTGTAAACAGGTAACAGCTCGGTTTGAGTCTTCATCGTAAAAGTGAGACAAGCTGGAAAGTTTGAGTGAGAATATGTCACAAGAGTTGTACGGACTCAACGAGGCTGTGAAGGCAGACATGTCCTTGATAACAAACTCAACAGCCAGCCTATTGTAGTGAAGAGATGTAAAGCTGGCACATCGAGCAGACGGAAATAATGATTCTGATCTCCGGAAGTTTATTCTTAAAATCAAACGAAGAATAGGATGAAGGTGGGTCCTACTACACCATAGCTAAGGGATGTATAAGCACACACGGTTGCCCTTCAGTTGGGCTGAAAGCATTCGAAGCTCATGAAGAGTTCATTTTTCACTTTTCATCTCCGACCAAGAACTGGGGAAAAAAAAAAGAAAATCCTTCAAATTTGGGTTCAAAAGCAACCCAGTGACATTTCATAAACACTTCAAACAGGCTTCACAGGTGAGCCGCCAGGATAAATGCAGTCGGAGGGAGAACCCAGACGTTTTTTTCTGTGCAGGATGATTCAGAAACCTGAACCCGTTTGCCTGCGAGGTCCCCAAGGACGACTCTGAACTCCCACAATGCCGCGGGTCGGGAGGTTGAGATGGAGTCTCAGGTGGACACAACGCCGCAGCTCCCTTCCCGCCGCCTCCGAGCACCACGCCGCTCCGCCTCCTAATGACTTCCTCCGCTTCTCAGAAGCCCGACGTCAACGTCCTTTCTCCGGCAGGGCAGCTGCGCTCCACTCTGCTGCCCTGCCGGTCGGCTGCAGGCGCCGCCTCTTCATTCGGGGTGATTCCGGCAGAACGCTGAGAGGCTGCTTCAGCGAGTCGAGAGGCTGAAAAGTGTGTTTCTTTTACACAAACCCAGGAAATCCTCAAACTGAACTGAAAACAATCCAGAAGCCACTGGACTTCGATTGTAGATCAACACGCTGGAGTGGTTTCAAGCTGGTTTTCTTAATTAATTCATCAACATAATAATCAAACTTATTATTGCCTGCAGGTGGCAGCGTGGTGGGAATCAATTAGATTCGTTAATTAGAGCCCCGTTAAGACAATATGGCCAGAATCTGCAAAGGCATGTAAAAGAGTGAAGGTCAAAATGATGACCTTTATTGTGGAGGAATCCAACATATAAAATAGAGAACAACTCAATAAATGCAAGATAAGGTGTTTTTTGGAATTTGGGCAAAATCGAAAGTAAAAATAATACTTATTCTACAGAACATTTATAAAATGAATAATACCTTAAATACCAGTACATATTATAAATACACATTTTACTGCTATTTCATCGGTCTGCTAACTATGTAGTTAAAACAGCTAATCTGAGCATCTATTCCAAAACAAACAAAGCGGAAACAAAAAGAAATTTGTATTTCCAGGTAAGTTGAACGATCTTATAAATACTTTGAACAATATAATGCAGAAGTAAAAATCTAAATCACATATATATTGATGCTAGTTTGTTCAGAATGAGAAAACATCTCTTGTATTCTCCATGATAATTCCAACATTATATCTGATAATCTTAACATTCACCCTGAAAAGAGGCGTAAACAACCAACTCACAAAGCAAGCGCTCTAAATCTTACCAAGTATATTTTTATTATATTTACAAAAATCTTTAGAGAGAGAGAAAGCTCTGTAGGGACTTATATGGACAGTTTTCATGTATTAAGCTGTTTAATTACTGTTTACTATAACAATTATAAATATATATTATTATACAATAAAATATCATAAAATAAAAGTCAAACTATAGTGAATAAATGATTAACAACTAAACTTTTACTCACCATAAAATCATGGTTATATTGACCATGAAATCAATACGAACAAGTTTTTAGTTTAAGAGAAGTTGTTAGTATGTTCAATACGAGTAACTATTAATTAAACGTTATAAAATTTTTTTTATATAATTAATTTAACTTTGTGTTGATTTCAATTGTTTGCTAACTATGTAGCTGAAGCAGCTAATCTAAGCATCAATAAAAAAAAAGGCGGGGAAAAAGGCGGGAAACAAGCGCAAAATACAAGAACTCTTTGAGTAGTACTTTGAGAGTGTATATTATTCTAGGTCGCCAAATGTGTGCCATTTTACATACGGGTTGGGGGGCTTATACTTTAATTTAGTGTTTAAAGTTGTATAATTATTCCATTGTACTCCTAAATAAATCACCAGCAGCTTAAAGCTGCAAGACTTGATATAATTGTGAAATATAGCGCAACACAACCTCATTATGTCTATAATGAGAGTGATATGAGAGGATGTTTCAGGCTTTGAGGGAAAATCTATTGTGAATACAAAAGAAAAAAAGAAATCACTAAGACAAGAGGTGTTAATGTGGCTGTCGAAAGGGCACTTCTGGATGAAATCGTTAACAAATGTGCTAATTAAACAGTCCAACTCAGCGTGGCCTGTGTTAATAAAGTGCACAGCTGTATCACTGGCTGAAATGTGGGAGGCTGATCCCCCCCCTTTGCAGAGATTAAACCACATTGTGGGTGTATTTCCAAATCATTATCACATTCTAAGATACATATCTATAGCAATCAAATTCTGGTAAGTATATATATATATATATCTATATATATCTATCTATCTATCTATCTATCTATCTATCTATCTATCTATCTATCTATCTATCTATCTATCTATCTATCTATCTATCTATCTATCTATCTGTCTGTCTGTCTGTCTGTCTGTCTGTCTGTCTGTCTGTCTGTCTGTCTGTCTGTCTGTCTGTCTGTCTGTCTGTCTGTCTGTCTGTCTGTCTGTCTGTCTATCTATCTATCTATCTATCTATCTATCTATCTATCTATATATAGACATATAGATATATATAGATATAGATATATAGTCTGCTGCAGTTGTTACACTCATGGTTATTCAAGCAAATTTAGTTTTTAACTCATTTCCATCATACTTAAAGCAAAGTCTGTAACAACGCCTTGTGTTCTGATAATATAAGTAATAGTTTTAACATGAAAGGATTAGTTTTTATCAGGGTTTCTTGTCAGGAATTCATAGTAAATCCTGCTGGGATACTGCGATCTGCTGAGCCTAGCCTGCCATTTATGTCTCATGGGAAGTGATGATCTATGGTCGAAACCTCAATTTCCTGTCATTTTTCATTTTATAAGATGTAATGAAGAGATCCATAGGCAACAGGTTTTGAACATTAAAAAAGCTCAAAGTTAAAGTGTTAGATTTATTGAATTAGGAAGTAGTTTTACCCTCCATTTTTTAAAAATGCTTTATACTCAAACATTTTAAAAAGATTTCAGACACTTCCCATTGCCGTATGAAGCACTCAGACGGCCCCCAGGTGAAGCCTGCTCCCCCACTTTGAGAACTACTGCATTACTGTTATGTTGTTCGGCCCCAGCATCACTGGCCACAGGCGGCACAGCAAAACTAAGCTTCTTTATACAGCATAAATCAGAAATTAAAAAATTTAACAAAAATAAAGTAATGTGTAATATCTTTTCAACTAGTATAACTTTGACAATAACCGCAAAGCTTAACAATGGAAAAATGCTTCTGCCCTCCAGGATCTAGTCCACAAATGGATGTTTTTGTAGAGATGAATGAGAGAGTCAGTTTGGTAAGTGGGATTCGGTGTTGGTGGGCAGGCTTTTGTGTTTCGGATTACTCAGGCTTGAACACGTATTGAACACAATAATCACAAACAACTGGGGAATTAAAGAGTTGGAACATCAGATGTGTGCTCCCGTTGCCTCCTCCCTCCACCTCTGAGACCGGCTTCCTGTCTGTCTCCTCGGCTGCTGTCAGCAGGAGAAGTCAGGGGAAGCCGGCTCCTCGGCACAGATGTGACAGTCCTGCGCTCATTAGGATCAGCGCTGAAGCTACGCTCCGATTGACGGCAATTTCCTGGCTGCTGACTGCAGCGGCCGCCGTCTCTCTGCGCAGAGGCTCCGCGGGTATTTCTGTCAATCAGCAGCCGCCCGAGACGGGCGCCGCCCCGGCGATGACGGGCTCGTCCAGAGCGGCGGGCTGGAACGGGCTGGAGGAGGGTCCAGGTGGACGCACCGCAGGTAAACAAGAGGCTGTCAGACGAGGAGGGGATGAGAGGCGCCGCTGCAGAGCGGCTCTGAAACCAAGGACCTGCAGCTTCTGCAAGCGGCTGCAGCAAACAAGTGCAGAGAGCTCAGATAGCACACATCCATCCATCATCCATCATCCATCATCCATCATCCATCATCCATCATCCATCATTCATCATCCATCATCCAACATCCGTCATCCATCCATCCATCCATCATCCATCATCTATGATCCATGATCCATCCATGATCCATGATCCGTCATCCATCCATCCATCCATCATCTATCATCCATCATCCGTCATCCATCATCCATCATCTATCATCCATCCATCATCCATCATCTATGATCCATGATCCATCCATGATCCATGATCCGTCATCCATCCATCCATCCATCATCTATCATCCATCATCCGTCATCCATCATCCATGATCCATCCATCCATCTTCTATCATCCATCCATCATCCATCATCTATCCATCCATCATCCATCATCTATCCATCCATCATCCGTCATCCATCATCTATCCATCATCCATCCATCCATCCATCCATCCATCCATCCATCCATCCATCCATCATCCTTCCGTCATCCATCCATTATCCCTCATCCCTCATCCATACATCATCCGTTATCCATCCCTCATCCGTCATCCATCATCATCCATCATCATCCATCATCATCCATCCTTCATCCTCACATCCATCATCATCCATCATCTATCCATCCATCATCCATCCATCCATCCATCTTCTATCATCCATCCATCCATCCATCCATCCATCCATCCATCATCCTTCCGTCATCCATCCATTATCCCTCATCCCTCATCCATACATCATCCGTTATCCATCCCTCATCCGTCATCCATCATCATCCATCATCATCCATCATCATCCATCCTTCATCCTCACATCCATCATCATCCATCATCTATCCATCCATCATCCATCCATCCATCCATCTTCTATCATCCATCCATCCATCCATCCATCCATCATCCTTCCGTCATCCATCCATTATCCCTCATCCCTCATCCATACATCATCCGTTATCCATCCCTCATCCGTCATCCATCATCATCCATCATCATCCATCCTTCATCCTCACATCCATCATCATCCATCCAGCCATCCATCCATCCATTTATCCATCCACCCTTCAATCCATCCATCATCCAGCTTTTCTACGGTCATTAAAGACACATATTCTCCCTAAATGATGATCACTACTTTTCTTGTGTATTTTTGGCAAGTTATTACAAATAAAACGAGCTTTAAAATGAACACAATTACTACACTAGGTGGTATTATGATATTTCTGAGACGAGTTAGAACAAAGAAAAAATTAAAAAATCCACGGTGAATAAAGATTGATGTGATTTGAGTTACTGACACTGGTAAAACTGCAGTATTATAGATTTAACGTACTAAAGGTTAATATTGTGGGACACGCTTTGGCTGATGTTCACCCTTACACTTTGAGAGGCTTGTTTCGTAGTTTGTTGCTAAATTCATTTGCTTTGTGAGTTCTTATTGATTACATGTGAAGTTTTGTTCAAATCCAGATAAACTCCTGAGTCTTCGGCATAAAAAACTGCCAATCAAAAGCATAAAACCAGCTTTTGATTATTTATACACAAATATTTCACTTTTTCTTTTATTCCTCCAAAGAGCTTCTATTTCTCAAATTTTACTTTTCGGTTACAAACTAATTGCGCAACTTTTTCAAATATGAAATTTCAATTTCAACATCTGAAAACGTCTCAGTCTGCTGCTGCAGATACTTTTCTTCCACTACGTCTTCTCACTTTTCCATTGGGTCTGTGTGCATATCATGGAGGCCAGAGCTTCAAAACGGTGGTTTACTTTCCTGCTTTCCTGTAATCAGAGGCTGCTTTTTTTTTGTTTTTTTTGTTGCCTTTCTCCTAATAAAGTGACACTTAATACAAAAGCACTGGAAAGAGAGAAACAATGAATGGACAATAAGACAGAATAATACAATTTGATTGGATAGAAAATCTCCTGAGTTGAAATTTTAATCAAGTTTCCTCTCTGCAGAAGGGTCCTTGAGGAAGACGCTGAATTTCCATCAGTTCCCTTTTTGTTTCAGTGGCGGCGAATTAAATAGAAAAAGCACCGACGGAAAATTACTTTAATTCCAACTTTTGTGTTGAATTTATTGCGTTTTCCCTCTGCTCTTTCAGAGAAACAGAGGAAATCTCAATTGGGATAATTTGTTCCAATTACCAGTAAAATTAATGAGTTTGATTTGAAAGCACGTGCGCGCACGCACACACACACACACACACACACACACACACACACACACACACACACACACACACACACACACACACACACAAAGGGGAAATGTTACAAAGGGGAAATTCTGCAGCAGGCTTGTTTTTGTCCATCTCACGCACGCACGCACGCACGCACGCACGCACGCACGCACGCACGCACGCACGCACGCACGCACGCACGCACGCACGCACGCACGCACGCACGCACGCACAGAGGAGCTGCCAGTTGCCTTGGAGATAAATAGACTCTTTTCTCGCCCCGGCAGTTTGAATGGTAAAGGAAGATGCTCGTTCAGCTGTTCACACTGATGAAACGGAATGATGAAACCAGGTTTCATCAAGTGTAACTCATCAATGGAGCCAGTGCATGTTAATGAACATACATGTTCATTAACATGCACGCCGAGGCCAGCATGCCTGATCAATAGTTAAAGCAACAAGGTCCTCGGTCTAGATCAGGTTCAACAACATTTTCATCTTCTCTTTATAGATATACTTAAATGTATATGTGTGTGTGCATGTGTGTGTGAACTATAGTTAATATTTTAATTGTAAGCTATGAGCTAAAATAAGTAACATGTAACTCTGATTTGATCCTGCTGTAATTACATGATTAGCGTCTGTGTGAGTGAAGTGAATATTATGTAAAGTGCCCATCAGTCCATTTTGTATATATATATATATATATTTTTTTTTTCTGTTATTGTGTTTTGAAGAAAGGGGCACCCACTAAAAGTTTTATCTTCTTTGTTTCAATTATGTAAGCATTCAATGGAATGAGCGTCATGGAATCTGAGAAAAAGAAAATAACATTATTGAAATAAGTAAAAAGAAAGAAAGAATTGTATGGCTATAAAATAAAAGTTGGTTTAGTTCAGGGGCCACAAACAGCCCAGATTCACCTTGAGTGGGTGGGACTGGTAAAATAGCGTCATAATAAAATTTAAATTAAAATTTAAACCTTGTTTTTCTTTGAGTATATAACGTCTTCCTTGAAATATGAACTTGTATGCCGAAGGTGCCTCCTTATAAAAAAGACTCCAATATGAGCTGTTGTTTGTATCGTCTGAGCTGCACGCGTCAACTCCTTAAAACTTAAACTGGACGTCAAGAATCTGTTGTTCCTGGTCGTCCTTTTCAAGCAAAAACTCATCATATATATTATCAAGAAGATCAACGTTTTTCGACACATCAGCACTAGTTTTCATTAATTACTTTCCTCTCAGGTTCGCCAGGCGGAGCAGTGGTAAAGCGCTGTCGCCTCACAGCAGGACGTTCTGGGTTCAAACACCAGCCGGGTCTTTACGTGTGGGGTTTGCATGTCGTCCCTGTGTGTGACTGGTTTTCCTCCGGTTTCCTCCTCCAGTCCAAAACCATGCCAGGTCAACTGGTGCCACTAAACTGCCTGCCTCCGCCTCTCCTCAGCTGGAATCGGCTCCGGCGCCCCGCGCAGGATTAAGCCGTGTGGAAGATGCTCTTTCCTCGCTGAAGCCTTGAAACTGTTTGTCTGAAACTTCCCAGAAGCCGAGTCATCTCAGGCTCAAACCTCCCATCAGGAAGGACACAGAGCCTCCCTCCCGCCCCGGATGAAGTCCGTCTGCACGTGTGCTCCTCAGCCCTCGGCTCGCCTCTTCCTGCTTTCATCCCCTGTTGCTCGGAGGAGACTCCGGCTTGGCAGCTTTCTTCGGCTGCCCCCCAGGGAGGCAGAGATACCGGCGACTCGCCCCTATCCCTCATTAGTCATGTTACACACATGAAACAGCTGCGCCGTAATGAGGCGAGCTGCATGCATGAGGACCACCGGCCCCCAGCCAGGAGAGCCCCCAGCGGGATTCAAACGCCGCGGAGAGCCACCTCCACGTTCTGATGTCTGGAGCCCAGCACAGGCCGAGGAGCCGTCCGTCACGGCTTCCTCCGTGGCCCAGGAGCCCGGGAAATACGCCCCCCCCCCCTCAAAGGAAACCGGCAAAAAATAATTTCCTGTTAGAAACCTCCCGGTGAGCGAGCGCGGAGGCACTTCATTCTCCGCGGGAGAGATTTAATGGAGCTGTGAGTGAAATCCCTGCAACCCGAGAGCACCGTGGGTTCGTTATAATGTCGGCCGGAGCTCAGGGGTCAGTCACCGTGATTGGAGTTTTTTTTTCTGAGAGAAAACAGCGATAATTGATAGATTCAGCTTCTTGACACAAGAAGATGGAAGCTATATTTCTTATTATTGTCAGACGTGGCAGGAAGCTGAAGGTTTAAATGTTTATGGAGTTCTGAACAGACCAAACCAGTTGAAATGTGAGGATGAGAACTTAAGTGGAGGAAATAACTTGTTTTTGGTGGGAAATGGATGAAGTGGTCAGTAGACCGGCTGCACAGTGAGACTCTCCCGAGCTTGAGGGACCTTCCACCGTGGAGTCTGCATGTTCTCCCATGACGAGATTGCTAGGATAAGACACTGCCTTAACTTTGGAACAAAAAAAGAAACGGAAAACATCTAAAGTGTCGTGAGCTCTAACGCTCTCTACCGAGAAGTTGGCTTTACCAGGCAGTTGGTAGTTGAATGCCATTGGTTGGTTTGTGTTTGTGGGTGGGGCTTAGCCAAAGGTCAATTACAGACGGGCAGTGACGGGTAATTTACCAAAAACTGATGATACAGGGGGTTAAAATCTTTTCTTCACTTAAATGACTGATATTCACCAGTTCGGTCTTGAAGTTGGTTTTCTATTGAAAGCTGTTGCTCCCTTTGACCTTAAATCAAAGCTTGTTATGAGTGTGAAGCAGACGTCAGCACTGGATGGTCGCTCCCAAAGCTAAATGACGCCCCCTGATCACAGTCACTGAAGGGGATTAAGTCACGGGAGAAATATGGAGCGTTCATATGTTTAACCTATTTCTTTTCTTGATGTCTGGGCTGAATACCGGACTGTACAGAAAAATTATTCTGTATGAAGATATGCAAGTTCATTTTTTTTTTTTGTTCCATCTGGATGCATAATTGATAAGCACTTTATTGCCATTAGCCCGTGTTCATTTTGAATTATTCAGTTTCTGGGATAAATGTTTCAGGGAAATTCATCTTAATCTCATATCTCAATCTGGTTTGGGGTTTTACAGTTGGCAGGACCCAGAAGATTCTATTATTCTTAAGTGGGCCGTGGCATCTGTTTTTATAATCATTTAAATGTTCATTGAAATTTTCAGTAACAAAAACAAGGTAAATGGTCCATTGCACAGACACTCTAACCCTTCTAGTGTCCTAGCACTAGTGAGACGTGGCAAAACAAAATAAAAAAGCACAGAACGCTAAGCCCCGCCCCCAAATGCAAACGAACCAATAGCATTCAACCCCTCACTACCTGGACTCCAAAAAAACTTTCTCAGTATGAGACTGTGGAGAAAAGCATTTGAGCTGGTGACACCTTTGTTCTTTTCTGGGCTATTTAAGATATTTAAGATTAAAAAATGGTCAAACCATGTACCTGGGGCTCATGCAGCAGCGATACGAGCTATCCTGAAAGGATAAACACCCTGAGGTTACTTTACCCCATTCCCGAAACAAAACATGGACAAATGTCTCCTGTGGACGAAGCGGAACACACCGAGTCAACGTCACAACAAGAAACGGGGATGTTGAAACTGTATGATGTTTTTTAAGACCGACGAGCCACGAATTGTTCTGAACTTCGGATTTTCATCTGCTCAACAGTTGAGGACTTGCGTAGGAGTAAAACTTTTCTGATAGTTCACAGGTTTACCAAGGTGAATTAAAGGTGGTCACGTGTTCGTGTTTCAGAGGGTCACGGCGTGCTCCCGGTGCCGTTAACGTCTGGATAAACAGTTTTTAATACCGC
Source organism: Lipophrys pholis (assembly GCF_963383615.2). Lineage (NCBI taxonomy): Eukaryota > Metazoa > Chordata > Actinopteri > Blenniiformes > Blenniidae > Lipophrys > Lipophrys pholis. The sequence goes on from NC_137649.1 coordinate 5,460,530, forward strand.
TGGCGCGTGCGATCAATTAGCGGCGTGTGCATCACGAGGCCGGCCTGCGCAGCTTGACCCCGGCGGTCTGCTGCTGACTGCTCTAAAATAACTCCCATGTTGCCATGGTTTTTGTAATTGAGCCGAGATTCGTGAAAAAAAAAAAAAAAAAAAAAAAAAAGTCATGCTGTCGTTTGAAGCGTCATGCTTCAAATCCATTAAAAGCGGAGAGATGCTCCTTTATCTTTCCTGAGCTGGTTTGGATGAAGGCTTTCAGAGTGTTTCTCATGTTCCCCGTCTTAAAGAAGTCGCACCCCTTCCTCCACCACCTTGTCCATACTCCATTAATATGATTCCTCTGAGTTAAATCCCTCAAAGTCCTCGTGATTTCTCAGATGTGGCATTAGTTCTGTGTGTCACTTCACCGTGATCTGGTCCAGGAGGGTTTCAGACCCCGCGTTGGGATAAATAAGGCTCGTTTGGGGCGTCTGTTTACACCACAATGGCGCTTCGAGCCACTGAGAATGAAAACTTTTTGAAAAAGAGGAATGTTGTATTGTAGAACTCAGTAACGCAGTATTCGCTACTATTTCTTTCTTGCTACTTGAGCTTTCTTGAAAAAGAGATTAGCATCCACTTCTCTCTGCAAAAAAAGAGAACAAAACAAAAAGAGAACAAAAATCCAGACTTGAAGCAATCGTCATCTGTGTTCTCTGCTCATTTCACACTCTCTCACTGCAGATACTAAAATCAATGCAATCTTCCCCCAAGCACAGGAGAGCAGCCTGACGAGCCCCTCGGGCTCCCCACGCCAGTTTGGATAACAACCGAGGGGCCGAATGCGTCCAGCTTGCCTCCTCGGTGAGGGCGGTGCAGCCGCAGTCAGGGCGCACGAAGCAGCAGCGTGTGAGGTGAAGTCTGGAGGTGGTGGGCGAGCTCCCCGGTTTGACTGATGTGTGAATCAATACAGCAAGACACAGGAACCTCCGCTCCACTCCGAAATATCCAAACTGCAATTATTCTGTGTGGTGAAGTGTCCCCCCTGCCTCCTGCCTCCCGCCTCCCGCCCCCCGCCACACACACACACACACACACACACACACACACACACACACACACACACACACACACACACACACACACACACACACACACACACACACACACACACTGCTGCTGCTGCTGCTGCTGCTGCTGATGTGACACCAGCAGAAATGATTTGGCCCACTGCCGCCACTATTTGGATGCTTAAAATATCCTTGGCCATGTTTCTGATACAAACAAGCCTAAAGGCCCCTTCATAGTGCGGGGTCCTGCCGAACAAAATGACGTCATTTCCTTCGTCCAGCTCGCTCTGGCCGAAGAAATTTGTTTCGGCTGTGCCAACCGCCCTGGCCGAACTATACGGGTGCCGCACTGCCGAAACTTCTGCAGTGCCGTGTGCTGCGCATGCGTGTTCCAGTTCGCTCATGACTATCAGTCATATTTTAATCATATTTAGCTCGTAACATCGCTACTGTACGAGCGCCGTAGCTCGTTAAAATGTCGGAGTGCAGGCTTTTACATGATGCACCTGAACGCATCACGAACAGCTGTCAGGTCCTGTAGTTAATACCGGACCAACATGGCGCTCGGACAAAAACTCTCTTTTATTACTGAAACAGTTCAGAGAAATGTATTTCTGAAAGCACTGGAGGCCAGAAATAAACTGTGGAGTTGAAAAGTTTAAACGCCGCATCACAGACGTGTGGCTGCTGTGAGGGGGCGTGGCCTGCGAGTTTGGCAGCTTCTTATCGGAGTATGAACAGTCCTGCCGAAAAAAATTTTTTTTCTTCTTGTTCTTATGGGTTCAAAAAGGGAGTAAGCAGGGGCCTTTAGATGTTTGTTTTTTTTCTTTTCATTCAGACTCGTCATCAAAACTCCGGTTCGTGTTTCTTCAGGATTCCGCCATTTGTTGTTTAAGGCCGCATTGCAGGTTTTCCAGTGAAAATGGAAAAGTTTTGTCAGGTGCTCAGAGCCACTGCAAACACAACTTTTTGAAAACGGCTCTAAATGGAAACGGGGGGCGGAAAAAGCAACTTTTCTGAAACACTGCTACTGTGCATGCGCACCACGACCATAGTTGTCCACATTGTGGAGCAGTGGCGAGTGCTCTCACCTCACAGAGAGAATGTCGAGGGTTCAAATCCAGCCTTTGTGCGTGGATTTCCTCCTTCCCTGGTTTCCCCCTCAGTCCAAAAAACATACACTGGTGTCGCTCCCTGAGAAAGACCCTTAGCCCCCACCAGCGCTCCCCCCCGATGTGGCTGCCTACCGATGGGCCAATTCTGACAAGAAATGATTCTTCTTCATGTGGGTGAGTCAGTGAACAAGAATGGTGGCTTCCAGTGTCATGACCCCCAGTCCATATTCTCCTGGGACTTGCTAGTTGTATTGGGGGGGGGGGGGGGGTTCCAGATCCCTACGCTCCCTCTCACAATCCATTTAAGAAACAGCAACAGAACAGAGATAAACAACCAACATACAGACAGAGAACTACAATTTATTTAAGCCGCTGTCAGGAGGATTGAGATAGTTGAAGATTAATGGGACGCTTCTTCCTGCGAAAAGAAGGTTTTGCTGAAAAGGGATTTTGATGACAATAGCAATCGATTCCTCGCTTTTTTTTTTGCTAACATGAATGACGTTATATGCTCCTGCTGAGTTATCGTCAATCTTAAGGTGGCGACGCTGAGAAAACTGCCGCTCTCCATCTCCCTACTCAGTGGTTGGTCATTGAAGTGTGTGATCTCTGTCCGGTCTGTGGCTGTTTGTGGTTGGTTCAGAATCAGAAGGAAACTGTTTTGACGTGACCCATTAGGGTCAGACAGGGATTGATTGAGATACTGAAGGAAGACATTGAGACTTCAAGATATTTGGTGAAGTCTTGGTGAACCGATTCGAAACGGAACAACAGTTCGACTTGCTTGTGTTTTTCCTCATTGGATTAACAAGCGAAACTCGGGATGGAAACAGTGGTGTCACTTTAATGGCGCATTATTCCCGAACACTGGTAATTCCTCCAACAAACCTTTCTTCTGCTTTACTGCTCACATGATTGATGAAACTCAGGAAGCGCTACTTCACAACATTCACAACGGCCTGTTCCTTCTGAAAAAATACGGCCGCATGTCAGCGTGGACCGGACGCATGAATCATCCCGCTCTCATGTTCCTCACTCTAAACATGTCAGAGGTTCGACGACCACGCCGAGTCTGGGCGCCATCGGATGATTCACGGCCCAGTCCACCGGCGAAGCCTTCGACGCCCGGCACAGTTTTACTGAACATTTTACGACCTTCATGATGTTGACATCTGCAGCTGCACGCCACAAAACACAGCAGAGAGACGCCTGCCAGAGCCCCCGCTTACATCACAGTTGTTCTTATTGTCCGTCTACTGAGCACGTGCAGAACTAGTAGTTATTACGGCCATGGTGCAACATTTCAGAAAAGTAGCATTTTCAAAATTGATCATTTTTCATTTTTTTAAGTTCCAGCCATTTAGAAATCTGATTTATTTTAGATGTTCAATAATGTTAATATCTTATTTATGTATAGATGTATCTTAAATATGGATAATTTTGTTAACATTAAGGTTTTTACACAAACTTTCTATAAAATTTGACATATTTTGCACAAATTAAGTAATTTGAAATCTTCTGAACAAGTTTGGAGATCTGTGCATAGTTTGGTATTTTGCACATTTATGTATTCTTTTGTAAAATTAAATAATATGTGGATGTTTTGATTAGTGTCTAACATGAAAATAGAATGAATATTTTGTTCGGTTAAATCAATTGTACACAAAAACACTGCTCAGACGATGTTATAATCACCTGAACTGCTTTATTTTTTTTTAGATTAAATACAATACAACTATTGCAAGAAACATGTTTGTGGTCTTTCCAACGTCTTTGCATTTCAAAAAACAAGGTGCCCTGCGACCCTCCATCAGGAGCACATTTATCCTTGAGCTGCTCTTCCAAGCAGCCGTCTTACTTCTCCCAGTCTAATTTATGGATCTGTAGGAGCTCCATCAGCCTCCAGGGTCACTGCACACTATGTTGTGGAATACTAACATCATGCAAATCCTTTTAATTAGACGTTGTTTATTCCCTTCTCCCTCCGGCTATAGCTTGGAGGCAGAAGCCCGCCCTCCTCCGCCACTGAAAGTCCACGGTCAGGCCACCGAGGACCACGACAAGAAGGACCGGACCCCAACAAGGCTTTGAGAGTCATGAAAACGGGTTTTCTTACAGCTCAGATGAGTTTATTATTGCTGATCAGATGAAGATCTGCTATAGAAGATCAAAACCATCTGATGAGACGGGTTTGTTTGACTTTGCGAGGACAGAACTGAAATTAGATGTCCTCTCACTCAAAAACTCGAAGGTAATTTCAACAACAAAATCAACCAGGAAGGATTGAGTTCATGTGAACCTTCAAGTAATTTCATTTTCAATACGTCACAGTGGTGGCAGCAGGAACTCTTGAGGAACACTGTTCAAGAACATTTTCTTGATGGTATAATGAATCTCTAGAAATGTATCCTACTTTTTGTGCTTCTGCAAATTGATATCCTTTTATATATTCTTATAATTAATTTTACGAGTTTTGGTATTTTAGTTATTTAATTCAGGGGCTTCATCTTGAGTGGAATGCAGCGGTAAAATAGTGTCATGATAACCTTCAAATTTAAACTTTCAAGTTTTCTTCAAGAATACGTGACGAAGATTTCAAAAAGCAGTGAAATGTCTCCTCCTATAGCCGTTACATTATGCATGGTTTTAAACTCAGCCTGACAGCACGGCTTTGAAACTTGTTTTCTTGCAACAAGGCAGCCGGCGTTCGTGCTGATACCTCAGCTCAGGTCTCAACGTTGTGTTGTGTCCGCTACACTAAAGAAAATCAATGATTTCATTTACATTTCTATCATTTTCTGGTGGTATGGAAGCTGGATCGGAGCTTCTTGCGGGCTGGTTTCGGCCCACAGGCCTTATGTTGACACTCCTGCTTCAATTTCAATGAGAGCTTTCTTTGGAGGATGTAAAAATTGTGGATTTATTCTCGCAGATTCTATTTAATTTGATGTGCAACGTCATTCTAGCTTAACATAATACAACTTTCCGTGCGGTTTGTGGCAGAGCTTTAAAGCTGATTCCTAAATATGCACCTTACTTTCAAAGCGTAAAGATATCCTAACTGTTCCAGATGGGGGGAACAGTGATTGTCACACCATCGAATCAGTTTGTCCTTGAGTCCTCAGAAATGCGCCACGTGAAAATTAATTCTCTCAGGGTGTTCTTGAGATATGTAAAAGTAGCAGCTAGTGAAAGGGCTCAGCTCTCCTTGCTGAAGAGACGTAACAATATCTAGTACTCCACATCGTGTTCTTTCCATTAGTGATGCGGCAGGTCTTGTGTAGGAGAGGAAAATCTTTCAAACTGTAATAGAAACAAGATGTTCAAGCGCCCGTTGGGACAAAAGTCAGCGAGCAACTTCAAATATCAGGATGCCAGACATTCTCAGAGATATGACCTTTCTAATAGAAATATATATTGTTAATCATTGGTTATGTTTTAGTTTGCTGGTTTTAACATAGTTTACGTTTACATGGCAACATTTTCAAAACGACGTCCACTCTCGGGGCATCATGGCTCGGTTGGTAGAGAGAATGTCTCCCAATCGGAAAGTTGCAGGTTCAATTCCCATCTCTGTCTGCCTACACGCAGACAGTGTAATTGGGCAAGACACTGAACTCCAAACTGCCAAGGTGAATGCAGTGTGAGTGGTTCGTGATGGTGGGAGGGGCGGATGGTGCAGATTGGCAGCCTCGCCTCCGTCAGTCTGCCCCAGGGCAGCTGTGGCTACATACATAGTTTACCACCATCCAGTATGGAGGGAATGAATAATGCAATGTAAAGAGTCTTTGAGTGTCCTGTAAAGTGCATTATTATTTTTACACAGGAACAGCAGATACACTGAAAACAATGCAGTTTCCATGTTGGGCCACTCGTTGGTGCTGTTCGTTGTTTTGTGATGAAACAGAATAATACACTACAAACATTAACAATGGCAAGTACAGGCATTTGCATGGACAGACGACCATTTTGGATTGCTGCCATGAGTGACTCGCAACTATATAAGTTTGGTTAAAAAAGCGTCCATGTTGGAAAATGGATGGGATTTTGAAATTTCAATGTGTGCACAATATCAAAAACCCTGCAATCAAATAGGCGGTAATCTTGGAAAAAATGGTAGCAGTCTTGTAAAAAGGTTCAATTTAAAGTAGTTTGTGTGAATTTATTTAAGAATCTATAATCAGAGATCAGTTTTCATCCCAATGCTGGCCCTCGTATGATAATTTGAAAGACATCTGCTGCACTGCAGATTTAAAAAAACGGTCCAAGAGATCACAATATGCACTTAAAACTGAACGAACTGCTGAGATCTTGTATGGGTGGTTTGTTTGGACACGATGTGCCACCGCTGTTAGTGAAAGCCCTTTAAATGCTGCAGCTGATTGATGGTCGCTGCCTCAGTGTCCGGTGGAGAACTGAGACTCATGTTGGAGGCTCTGAGGAACAACATGCCGGCTCAGCAACATCTACCCAGTGAAACTAAAGGTTGAAACCAGCGGTCAGAGACAATGTGTTCACCCTGTGCTGACTCAGACCGTCCGTGGTAGTGCTGACCTTGGTCAATGCAGTGGAAGAGGGTTCATACCTGACGACATGAGATTAATTCGTCGATAGCTTTACATCAATAACGACCAGGAGCTTTTATCGTGAGTCGTGACGTATGTGACTAAAATCATTACGAAGTTCATTTCATACTGAAGCCACACAAAAAATCTCAACTGTTGAGCTGTTTAATTCCAGATATATTTTCAAACTGAACTAGATTTTATACTATTTTTGAGCCTCTGACTTTGAACCATGTCTTAGAAGTACATTTAAAAGATTTTGGACTTGGGTTTAAACTAGTTGTAGACTTATTGTAGACACAGTTTTCGTGTTTTGGACAAACTGGAATAGAAAGAATAGAAATGTTTTATGTGCTCGGTATGGAGCAGGTGTAGTAGGAGAGAAGGGCACACTAAGAAAAGACAGATTATTTTCAGCATTGTCTCTAAGAGACAGAGACGCTGTCAGGCCTTTTCAGCAAGGCAGGTGCTGGTTCCCACAAGCTTGACGGAGGAGAGTGAGTTTACATAGTCCTCATTTACTAAAACGGATTAGTGTTACTAATCCCCTCTTCTCCGGAAGTCGATGACTGGTTCAGTTGGCATTCCAGTCCGCTGAGCTTCAAGTCACCAGATTCTGCACCTCTGCTCATTCAGAGTGTTGTGGGTGGGGGGGGAGGGGGGGGGGGGGTGGGGGGGGGGTCGGAGTTATGGGTGATGAGGTGTGTGGACCACTGGACATCCAGTTACACAGGCAGATCATCCTTGGTTGATAACAGTGTTCATTTCATCCTCTATATATTTTAAATGCCCTTGGCCTTTGTCAGTGCCGTTCTTCAGCTCAGACAGCGCCGCAGTCAATTGCACCTCCAAATGTAAATTCCTACTTATGTGCTTTTAGTAAGATTCTTTATCCATCCATTGGTTTTCAGTGGGAAACTTTTATCTTCTTCTCTTCAGTGAAAGTCGCCACACAGCTGATGTATAAGAGGCCAGATAAGGTGAAGTCCTCAGGTGTGTGGGTGTCTGTGAACGTTCCCCACTGTGCGCACTTCAAACAGTCCCAGAGTTGTTTTTTATTCCTTTGGACGATTGGTCCATGAGCAGGCAATAGAAGTAGTGAGATTACCCTCAAGGGGTAGAAGAGCAAAGCCTTTGTGTTCAGTTTATAGTTTGTGTAGAGTGTTTAGTCCTATGGTGGAACAGTTTACATGCTGGATATATATCCTGGAGTGCAGAGTAGATCTGACTGATTGAAGTCTCCGACAATGATGCAGGAGTAGTAATAGTAGTAGTAGGAGTAGCAGTGTGTAGACGTGCTAATGCTAGCTCGAGGAAGAACATCAACCGCACCAGGAGTTAGATCGATTAGATAAGGTTGGTTTGCATCTCATGGACATATTCCAACTCTGGGGGGCAGAATCCAGCAGAAGGGGGGGGGCAGAATCCAGCAGTTAAAGCAGGATTGGTAGAAAAGTTGCTGAACATGGACAGACAGAGTACTCCACCTTTTTCCCGGAGTGAGCTGTCCTGCCTGCTCAGTACACAGTGCAGCTAGTTAGCGCAATAGCTCCGTCGGGTACGGAGTTGTTGAACCATGATTCTGTGGAACAACAGCAGTCCCTCAGCAAATATTATGTGTTAATCCACAACCTCAGCTCTTTCAGACAGTTGGCTAAGGACCAAACGCACACACAGGAAACGACTCAGGAGCGACGGTCTGAGAGGAGTCTTCTACTTTGTTCTGTTTGAGCCGGGCCTTTACGCCCGCTTGCTTTGGTTTCCTGGTTGGTCTCTGGCTCCACCTCAGGAAGATGGTAATCTAAGGAGCTGGTACTGACTATGTATATTAAAATAATCCCATATAGTGTTAAAAGATGAATGACATAGACAGCTCAGTATCAAGGCCATTTGAAGAACCAGTAACTTATGGCTTGTGGACAGACTTGGGCTTGGTTTGGCTCGATTAAAAAACATTTTCTGAACTGTTTTTACTGGATCTGGATTTTATGCTGGTTTAAAGCTAACTCATTAGTTTTGGGGTACTTTGAATGGATTATTTACTTGTTGTTAATACAACAACGTTTCAAGTGAAACTGCGTCTTTTTTTGTGTTTTCATTTCAGAAAAGTTTACACGGCAACATTTTAAAACAATCTCCATTTCCACGGAAATGACCAAAAAACTGAAAACGATGTAGTTTTCATGTTGGGCCACTAGTGAGTGCTGTTGTTTGTTTATGTAACGAAACCACACAGAGAACAATAAGCTATAAACAATAACAATGGGAGTACAAAGACATTCTAGTGGACAGACGACCAAATTGTACTGTTATTACGGTGACGGTCAAATATAAAACTACCAAGTCCGGGAGAATCTGGACTGAGAGTCATGACACTCTGGAGGACACATCGTTCTGATTGTCTATCGATACTACGGTCGTGGTGCGCAATCGTAGTAGAAGTGTTTCAGAGAAGTTGCCTTTGCAGTGACTCTGAGCAAGTTTTCCATTTTAGCTTGAATCTTAACTTAATCTGATGCTGTTTTTAGTTAATGGGGCAGTGAATGGTTTTATAATAGAAGTCAATCTTTCGGCCTCGTAGTGTCAATTCATTCTGGAAAAGTAAACGGGGAATGAAGAAACGCTAAACCATCTCCGACTATAGCTGGGTTTATTCATTTTATCCATCTTGTGTTTCGCAAATTGAGAATCTGCTCAGAGTTTGAAGCTGCTGGAAGGCGGTTGTCTCATAATAATTGAAGACGAGTGACTTGCAGCTGCTGCTCTGACAGTAACGCCACTTTAATTATTCACATCATTTGCTTAGCAGCGACTGAAACGGATAAGAAAGGTGTAGTTTCGGTGAAACAGTGTCGTCACTGGCAGAGCGAACACAGTAGGACTATTCATGAGGCTGGACGAGGCTGCAGTTTCACGTTAACTAGCAAAAAAAAAAAAAAAAAAAACTCATCTTGACATGGAACCGCAAACAAGCTCCTCGTGTTGCACCTCAGTTAAACAGCACTCAAGCTCCGAGTTAATTCAATCCTGTTTAACAGATTCAGTCTGGCAGGAACTTCCTAATTCATTAGTACTCCAAACAGAGCAATTAACCGAGCCTCGCACGGGGTCCTCGCTTCACGCTGTAGAGGAATGTGAGAGCTGAAGCATCTCAGTGTGCAGACGACTATAAAATCAACTTCTGCTGGATCCAATCTTGCGATAATTGCAAACACAAGCCTGTGAAGTACAACAAATATCGTATAATCATAATATACTACTCTGTTTTGGGGGCTCTTTCGTTTTGTCAGCATGCAGCAGTGTGTGAGACACAATAAGGATGATGAAGCAGATTTCGAGGTAATTTCACAAAGCGGCGATGGAATAGAATCCATACATCTCGATAAAGTTCAAGTAAGATGGATTCCGCCAATAAAAATGACACTATGAACAAACTCAGTGATTTTCAGTTGGGATTCGTGGATTTTATAGCAAGGGCATCATCCATTTGTGAGAAACAAACATTGCGTCAACACAATGTTTTCGTTTGTGCTTCGTAGAGTTCTGTAGGTTTCTATCCCGGTTGTAGTTCTGATTCTGTGTCATTTTAATGTAAAGTGAGAGGAGGTGTCAAAACATAATGCATGGGAGTAATTCATCTACATATTTAAAGTTGATTAAAAACGGCAAAATATACGCCAACTATTTGATCTTAGAATGTTTCAATGTTCATTCCAGGTGAGTTATTTGACGGCGAGTGTCTTCAGTGACACTGTCCTTCTTATGGAACTATTGTTATGGATTTTATTTAAATTTTTTTTAACCAGTGGTTTTAAACATATTTCTGCACTGGTTCTGGGCTTGGACAAATACGGATGGGCTTTGGGTTATGCCTTGGTTCTGTCTGTGTTCTGTTGTGGATTTTCAGCAAGCTTCAAACTTGGTATTTAGGTTTAGACCTTTTCCATGATTTTAAGCAGTTTCGTAAAGTAAAATCTGGTTTACAGTTTTATGGATTTCAGACTTTTTTTTTTTAAATAAAAATTTCATAGCGTGGTTAATAAGACTTGATTGAGATTTTGCTTTTAAATTTGGACATAAATTAATGTAGTTTAAGGGCTTCGCTTTTAACTCAATTTCAGACTCCGAACTAGCACCGGAACCAGCTTGGTGGAAAAGGAGGGGTATCAGAGGATGTCCCGTAGCACCAGGGTCGTAGCCTCAAGCCGTTTGGCATTTGAGAGTTGTGCAGGCATCGTCAGTATTCCTTCGGGAAATGTGAGAAGTGAAAATGTTTTGACATGACAAAATCAAACTTGAAATGGAACTCAACAACAGCTCGATGTCGAAAAATAAGAAATGCTCGATGATTCCGGTCGATAACGACAACGTAAACTGCTTAAATGACATTTGACAGAAATAAAAGTCCCGCCACTATCTTCTCAAGCTCTCCGACAGTTTGACACATGATCTTTCTAAAATGTCAAAGACAACTGGATTTACATTTAGATTCAACTCTCCTTTCTTTGAGATTTGTGAGCCCGTACGTGGTCAGACGACGGAGTCTGAGGCTAGACGACTGAAGTCAACGTCATTTAAACCTTTAAACACAACATCAGAAAATCGACGAGCAGCAACCCCATAAAAAAAAACAGGCGTCAAAGTTAAGAACTTTGTGCAGATATAACTTTTGTTTTTGCAAATTGAAATACCAACCTGACTGGTTTATGTAGTAGTATGGCCCAAACATACATCTGTCTTCTGTATCTTTATTTGAACTTTTGTACCGCCGTCTTTTGTGCGAATTTAAGTTTTGCTTGACTTGGGGAATCACACAAAAGTTAAATCGTGCCTGTAATGTGATATACCAGTGCAGATAAAATAAACTCTATTCTATGCTGACAATCTATATAAGTTGTATCCACATCAAATCACCGCCCCTGCAGCTTTTGCTCTGTTTGCACGTTCTCGGCTTGAGGTGAAAACTGATCAATAAACACTGACAAAATTCATAACCACAGGGATCAACAAACGCCAACAAAGACTATAAAGGGGTCCAGCTGAGAGCAACTGTTTGCACGTTTGCAGGCTCAGCAGCATCCGGACAGTCAGAGGTAACCTGAAGAGACGCCAGCCTCCGTCACTGCTGGAGCTCAGCTTACTATCTGCTGAATATTTCAGAGGGCTGCACAGCGAGCGGCAGAAGATTTTTACTCCAGTGAATTAAAGAACGCCTGACAGAAGTCAGATCAAACCCACTGGTAACACAAGAAAATGAGGGTCCGGACCGTTCACATTTGATCCACGGCTCACTAATGGCACTTTACCACTAGTACCTACTCAGCCCTGCTCGACTCGCCTCGCTTTTGACGCTTTCCCATTACGTGTTAGTACCTGGTACCAGGTACCTTCCTGGGTACCTGCTTGGCCGAGGTTCCAGGCGAGTAGAAAATGTGACGTCGGCAGACGGCAGGCTGCTGATTGGCCGGCGCATCACGACACAGATGAGTCAGGAGAGCGGCTCATTCACTCCGCCATTTTTAAAACCTGATCACAACAAGAACGCTCACTAACAGAGACAGACACACAGAAATCAACCCCGTGGAGCAATGACGAGGTGTAGCACCTTAAGAAACCCCAACCAGCGATGACGCACAAAGCAAAGGCCAAAATCTCCCAACTGTAACCTAAACATGAACACCTCACCTCATATGGTGAGAGAAAAGTAATTTAATCATGGTGATTTGGGTTTGAGGTGATTCATTAAGAGATCTGAAGCTGCACAATGTCATGTAGCATTACAGAACTGTACCTGAAAGCCCATTTATTACCTCCAACTAGAGGTTTATGTTTTTACTGCTGTTGCTTGGCTGGTTGGTTGGTGGCCAGATTTTGATTTTAAAAAATTGTCAGACCAAGGGATGATGTAAAAAGAAAATAAGTGATTTATTTTTGGCAAGATCTGGAACATATTCTCACCAGGTGGCATTCTCTGATTGCTTTTGTTCATTAACAATAATGTTTAAATTTGTTAAAACATATTTACTTTGTGCTAAATTTACCATATGCAGCCACAGCTAAAGAGACATCTTAAAAAATGTGAATATCGTTGAAAAACTGACTGCTGTATCAGCTATTTTTGCCCTGACGACATCTAAACCAATTTGTTTCCAGTATTTATTCCATCTTAATTGTCATAGCAGTGGCCTATGGTTTAAAAATAGAAAGAAAAAAAACAACCATGTCGTTTATGAAATATTCTTATATTTTAAGAGATAAAATCAAACAACCAGTGACGTGCAGTCAGGGTAGGCAGTGTCTACCCAAGGCTGAATTGAAATGACTTGAATATTTATTTTGATTATTTGTTTTAATTATGTTATAATTGTAAGAAAATTTTCAATTTCCAGGAGCTATAGGTTTAAAAGTGTCAGCATTTTGTGCTTTTCATAGCCCAAATGACTCACCACTATTTCCTGGTATGGCAGAGGCTGCACAAATCACTCCCTCCTGCCGAAGGCCACACCCCCTCCTGAAGACCACACCCTCTCCTGAAGACCACACCCCCTCCTGAAGACCACACCCTCTCCTGAAGACACACTGCTGCTCTGCCTTTGCCGGTCATATCCAGTGTATGGATGCGTTTGCTCATGTGCAGTCAGTTCCCCAAAATGAAAACCATTTAGGTAAAAAAAGGCAGATTGCTACATTGCCTTTGGACGTAACCATGCTATGCTAAATGCTATAGGTACGTTCACAGTGCATTAGTGAATTTGAACAGCGGTGCTACGCTCTCTAGCTAGTTGGCGGGTTAAGAGGCAGGATGACAGCGCTAGAGACCAGAAAGACATTTTCACTACTTTCTTTAGAGGAAAAGCAGCAGCTTTTAAAAGACGGGAGACCAACACCTGAGCTACCAGACCTCCAGCAAAGGAACGATCAGAAAATTGTTCGTACATCCATGTCAGTCTGGGGAGCAGACGCTCTACAGGAGTAGTTTCAGCACCTCAGACAGCTCTGCTGTCAGAGTTGTTGTCATTTTCTCTGTGTTTCCAACATAAACAACGGATTTACTGCCATGTCATGAGCTATATCTTGCTGGGTCTGGAGACTGCTGTTGAATAATTAAGTTTCTTTAACGGTGTTTTACGATCTTGATATCGTCAGATTAACACTTGCAGTCGATCACAGAGCTGATCGCTGCAGTGCATTATGGGAGTTGGGTTGGCGGTGTTTCAAATCTCTTTATTTGGGGTTATATTAAGCTTGTTAGTGTTGGTAATGATTGTGTTGTGTTTTTGTTGCTTCGTTCCTGTACTTAGTTAGTTGATGTACTTTAGTTTAGTTTAATCTTTGTGAGTTGGCAACGTGGAGTGAAGAGGGTTTTGTGTGTCATGTCATCCTGCCATGGTGTTCCTGTTTGGTGTGTCAGAATAAAAGCCTCTGCTGATTGCAGTTGGTATCAGGGGATAAACTCTTTCTCAACAACCTCAAAAAAGCTTGAAATATTCCAGCTTATATCAAATAAATCCTAAGTACTGTATATGGAGGTATAACTGAATGAAATAGATTTGATAAAATTGTTTTAAACTTGTCTGTACTTGTATTGTGGAGCGTGAGGGTATGAATAAGTGCTGGATTACCTGCAAAACAAACAGGTCGAATGAATGTGAAAGCATGAAACGTAAGGTTAAATGTAACAATTTAGACTTGTGCCGACTGGATATTTCATTGTAAATGTGCACTTTTATTATCTCATCTTACCTTTTATGATATAACAGAAGTTAAATGCTTCATTGTATAAGCAGCTATGAGTAAAGTGTATTTGTAACTTCAGAGGAACTATAATGGGACCCTGCAGGATGCCACGAGAGGGTTTATAGGTGTATTAAAAACAACATTTCATCACAAGTGGCTTAAAATGGAGAAGAGATCATAATCAAATATTTAACAGCTCTGGTGGGAAAATAAAAAGCTGAGAAGATCAATCAATTTTAAAGCAGGCCGATAAATCCTGCAAGTCATGACAAATACCTGAAATATCTGGAGGGTGTCCAGTATTATACTGTAATGCCAGTTCAAAAGAAGAACAAAACTTTGAAAGTACAAATGTCTCTTTATTCCATCTTTTTAAATACTTTTAAAAAAGTTGTATCTTTTATTGACGCAGCTGTCAGTGAAGTGTATCAGCGATTCTAAAAAGACCAAGACCGGGGCCCTGGGGACGGCACAAGGTGGTTTATAGGTGCATTTAAAGCAACTTTTTATTACCAGAGGCTTATTGAACGACGTGGGCTTATCAACAAATAGTCATCAAATATTCAAAAGCTCCAGTGGGTAAATAAAGAGAGAATTAATCAATTGTATGACAAAATACTGTAATAGTTTAAAAACTAAAACTTTAACAATTCATGAATAATTGAAAGCTCAAATGTTCTATTTTTAATGAACTGCGAAGATGCTGTTTGCTCAAGGGGGATATTTCACAGATATATTACAGGATCAAAACACAATTAAAAAGACAGTTTGCACACACACACACACACAACCTGCAATCAATCAAGATGTTGACTTAAAGTGGTTTTTGAGAACAAGAACTTTCAATTCATCTCTATTTATACAGAACCAAATACAACAGTCATTTCGAGGTGCTTTTAACAGAAAGAAACCCAACAAATCCACATGAGCGACGGTGGAAAAGGAAAAACTCCCTCCCACACCCTCGGACCTTCTTGTGGTTGAAGTCTTACAGTAACTCCAGTCAATAGTCTTCAAATAGAAGAAGTAATTTTACTAGTGAGTGCAAAAAGTAACTAGTCACTTGGTAAATGACCTGTTTTGACAGTCACAATCAGTTAGGATTGTCTTCATAACCACCTGAACACGGTAAACCCGCCTGGCCCGCCCGTTTTCCCCCACGGAGACGGAGTCGGGGCGTTTTCAAAAAGTTGCAATTTTACCCGTTAACATGGCGTGTCTTCAAAAAGTTCCACCTTGGGAGCCATTTTTAATTCAGTTTTCAGTAACTTACACTTGTCGTGTAAACGCTCACCCCCCAAAAACACAACGCAAGGTTTCCGTTTCCACTCCAACGTTGTCGCGCAAACGGGGAGGTGAACCGAAAGGCTTCAGAAACAAAAGATTTATCTTTTGGACCGGCACAGTCAACACAGGCGCTCGAGAGAGCCATTCGTGACACACGTCCTAAAAGTATGGACGAACCGAAGCAGTTCTGTCAGGAAGGACCGTCCACAATTCCTCCTGGGTGTCGTGTGTTTGTGAATATATCGCTGTCGAGGGAGGTTCAACCTTTTACTCAAACACACACACGTGCTGGGAAGTTAGAGTTGTCTATCAACCGCAAACTCACAAAATGCTCCCAGACAGGAGCAGACTCTTTTTTCCAACCGTTGCCAGAACACCCAGAAAACATCCAAACTCCACACAGGAAGACTCCTGGAACCCAACCCACACAATGAGACTAGTGCTGAGGACAACTACGCTGCTTGCATGTATTGAATTTAATGTTCTATTAATACAGGAAACTAGATGGTTTTGAAAGTTTCCCTTCCTTTTTCGCGAGGGCTTCGCTTTGAGTCGACTATGAACTGGAGCAGATGTGACTTAATAAGCATCTGCACGTAATCTGTTTGGAAAACCTAAAAAGTGAAAAAAAAAAAAAAAAAAGAAGCTTGACGGAAGCTTGACTCTTGTAATAACTGCGACCTTTTCATCTCCGGCGATGATTTTAAAGAGTGGCCTTTCGGCGCTCCCAGCGGTTTATCTCAAAATGCTTCACCTCTAACATTCGACCAACCTCATTCCAGCGAGCATCTGTTTAACATCAACACCAGATGCAGAATCAGCACCGCTGTGGGAACGTTCTGGTTTGAAGCCAACTGGATAAAAAGAGGCTTGGAAACCGGTCTGTCAGATCTGCAGCTGAACACTACAATACAAGACGGAAATAAAAAAAAGGATAATTAAATCATTATTCACAATTATTTTCAAAACAATGAACCATTAGCGACAATAACGTGACTGTGACATCACCGGTTAAACCCGAGAGTCAGAATAAAGAGAGGCTCTGTGGTGCCGAGGCGGATTTACATACATGAATCCTTCCTCTGCTGTTAAACGGACAATTTTCTCTTTAATTCAGACTAATTTGACAGGCGGCCTCTGTCCTCCGGGGCTTCCTGCTGGCTGCCGCTTCGCTTGGAGCTTCCAGCGGCTGATTGTGACCATCAGTACCAGGTGCTGTCCGCGGCTCCTTAATGACGTTCATTTATCAGCAACACAAACGCCGATGGATGCACGTTGTCAATGAGGTCACAGCAAAAGAACTAACACTTTCCCCATCGGCAAGCCTCATGGTGAGCTCGGATGTTTCCAAGTGAAAACTGCAAGCCAATTATTTACCTTAAAGAGCCAAGTGAGGATTCTGATCACACCTGATTTCACTCTGCAGCTGATCCTAATTTCAACGAATAAACAAATCTTGGCTATTCTGTTGTGCTGATTGAAGTGCACTGTTGTAATTCTAAAATCAGGAACGACTATAAAACATCTACTATTTTCCAACATTCGAGTTTCCAAACATTCATACTCTATAAGAACAAGAAGAAAGTTCGTCACTCCAGGGTCCTGCCGAACAAAGTGACACCATTTTCTTTGGCAAGCTCCCTCTGGACAAAGAAATGTTGTTCGGCTGTGCCAACTGTCGGGGCAGAAGTATCCTGTTCTGCAGTGTGGTCCACAAACTCTTGTATGATTGGTTTGATTTTTCTTGTTTACTTCCACATTCTGCCTCAAGTCCGTGACAGGGAACGTGCGTTATGTATTTAGTCGCCTCGCTACTGTGTGAGCCCCGAAGCTCGTTAGCATGTAGCATGTAGCACGGATCGGAGTTTACACGATGCCCCTGAAGGCATCGCTCGGGGCTGTCAGCTCCTGCAGTTGAAACCGGACCAGTATCGCGGCTCGGACACAAGCCTTTTCTTTAAGTATTGAAACGAAACGGTTCAGCAACATTTATTCCTGGAAACATTTGAAGCGAGCAATAAGCTGTGCAGTTGAGAAGTTAAAACGCTGTTTTACAGAAGTGTGCCAGTAACGAGGGGGCGTGGCCTACCTGTTGGACAGCTTCTTCTGGCAGCAGCCAGAATTTCTTCTTCTTCTTCTTCTTCTTCTTCTTCTTCTTCTTCCGGGAGCACGTAGGCGCCTTTATTCTGTGCTAAGATCGCATGTTCTTCCTGTGTCTGCATGGTTTTTCAGCCGTCTTATTCGCAGCATCTTCAACCAACTCGTAAACATTTAAACAGCTGAAGTGCCTCGTCAGTCAAACAGTCTCGTACAGGTACAAAATTATTGCTGCTGTAGTTGATCTACCTCTTTTGGTTATTTGTAAGTAAAACCCTGAAATATTTCAACACCTATGAGTAGGTTGGTCCTCTAACAAGGCAACCAAAAACACATTTTTCAATGTGAAGAACAAAGGACTTAAGACTTGTCGGTCCAGATTTGCATGAAAACAGCTTGACTGTTCTAGTGTGTAATGAGACGCTGAATATAGCCAATAGAACAACAACTTCTGCAAAAAAGAAAAAAAGTGAAAACCTTGATGGAGTCCAACACTCATCATTATAGAGTCTGACCCTGACTATATGTGGGCTAGATGGATGCAGATCTCACACCAGGTGAAACCAAATAGCCTGTAAGAGAACATCTTCTCACAAAACCTGTCGGGGAAGCACAGATCGAAGACATTTTCTAAATTTATAAAATACCCGTTGGACTGCCAACCTGTGAAACTGCTGGTGTAGCAGGCCACTTCACAACCTTAAAGCTGGTCGGGTCCTCATCTCAACTTGTCCATTTGAAAAAGACACTAAAGTCCAAGCTGCTTGCCACAGGGCGTCTCCTGCCTGAGCTGCTCGCTCAAACACTGCCCATGCATTCTTTTTCTATCAAGGGTTTCAAGGAGCCCGAACCAATTCCAGCTGACCTAATGGTGGACGGTCGGGTAGACCATGGACAGGTTGCTCTTCCATGGTGGCTATGATTCATTGTTGGATACATAATGGCCTTGATGTCATGGGGGGATTTCCATCTTGTCCTTGTGTGAAGGCTATATGAAATATGCCTGTGCATATTCTCTGTAGGAGGTAGAAGGCAACTGGACTTGACCGAGTCATTAGAAATGGCCACACACAGGGTGACTAAGTGTGACAGAGCCATGGGGGGTTAGTGAAGTGAGCTTATGACAGAGAGGTGGAATACCTGGACCAGCAAAAGACTGGGAGAGTTAAAGCCCTGCTTGTTCCTACAGCCCTTGAGCAAATCCTGGAAATCCCCCAGTGCCCCCCGGGGAACGCACCAGGTTTCCTACTAAAAATGTATGTGCGCCCCCAAATGTTTTGGATCTATAAAACCGTACGTACGCAAATCTGCACGCACTTTCCTTTTATAGATCCGAGTCCACCTGGAAGGTTGACAGTTCATCACCCGCCCTCAACACGGCCACTTTCTACCATAAAGGGTCAATGCAAAGTGCCTCGTCAAAATCTTTGCATCTCATTCAGCCAGTTGATCGCCGGCATTTGACACTAAATCTTGACAGAAAAGGAATTTTATGGAGAGAGAAATAGTCATGGAGGAGGTGGAGCTCAGGTAAATTATACTATTTGTTGATCACGGTAGTGGAATCACTAATATAAGAAAAAATACAAGCGATCAGCAGCACGTCATCGCTGCTGGAAATAGTGCGAGAGCCACAGAGAGATCAGTGACTGCAGAGGTGGAGAAGAAGAATCTGATGTGAAGGTGGAGGCCAGAGGAGAGTGACATCATGGGGGCAACACCTGAGCTCACTGCTGGACACCAATACAGCCCCCATGGTTGTGACGGCCACCGTGTGTCAGGGTGTCGGATAGGGAAGAAGACATTTTGGTGGAGACACAGTAGACCGATAAAGTTCCGTTTTATCTGTTTATTAAATGTATGAATTCAATATTTGAACTGGGACTTGTAAAAAAAGGCTCAGTGGACTTTGTGTTTTATTCTCAGTCACTAGAGGTGGAGGTGGAGGTGGAGGGTGACGAGGAGGTCGTCTGTCTGCATGACCGTACTGCGAGCGGCTTTTATCAGGATTTACAGCCATAACGTAAAAATATACTAAACTGTATCACGTATGTATGATGATAAAATAAGCATTATAAAATCTAGAATTTCTTTATTTTACATGTAATCCATTGGTACATCATTTCAACTGCAGTTTTTTTTTTTTTGCATGAGACTTTCCCAGAGACTCATTTTAGTTGTTACCGTGTACATACAGTTTAGTATATTTGTACGTTAAAGCTGTAAATCCTAATAAAAGCAGCTGTGACAGCCAGTCAGTGCGCTCCCGTGGTCGGGAATCAGTTTTTGCACAACACCGGCGCAGCCACACTGCAGCTTTACACACGGCTGTCACCGCTCTATTTATGTGTTTACTCTGAAATTAGACTGATTGTTACTCACTTTGTCACAATTGATAATCAATCAGCTCGATCCACCGCTCTGGATCATTTGAAGATGAAAGTTTGACATAGAGCTGCTGATTCAGTGGTAACATTCCATTAAAGAAACATCTATACCGCTGCAGCTTGGCTGTGTATGATTATGTGGATCTATAAGTCTGAAGATAATAAATGCATGAGATGAATCTGGCTTCATTTCTCCACCTCACAATCGGTGCTGCCAGATTCCCCCGTCTCCAAAATGTGTGTCCGCAAAGTTCAAAAGTTTGCGTACCAGTACGCTCATTCTCCCGCAGAGTTTATTTTTATAGATCATAAACTTTGCGTGGGAAGTGGCGTGCGCATCTTTCAGGGCCCGTTTTGTGCGTAAGCAACCTTTTTAAATGAGGGCCCAGAGCTGTCCACTGCTCTTTCATAATGGGTTCAATGTCTCGGGCCAGTTTACACGATGTTTTCACGTAAAAACGGGTGTCGGATTTACATGACAACGTCACTCTGCGACACTGAAAATTCAACTTTTTGAAAAAGACTTCCAAGGTGGAACTTTTTGAAAACGCTCTGTCTCTGTGTAACGCAAGTTTTCGAAAACACTGTTACTGCGCACTTCAAAAATGACCGAAGTAAACAATTCCTCTGCACATGCACAACTAGAATGATAATAAGAACAATGGCGACCTCCAGAGTGTCAAGTTCCAGGAGAATATGGACTGGGAGTCATATTTCCAGTTTTCTTTCCTCACGCAGGTTAATGTTTATAGTGTATTTATTCTAACATCGTATTAAGCGTTACTACCGTTTCTGTGTAAACGGACATTGTAGTCAAAACACAAAATCAATGTGTTGTCACTTGAAACGTTTAGTAAATAGGGTCTAAGTAGAGGGGCTGTTTTAAAGGTGTGATACAGTAAATCAATAATACAGGTGTGTGTGTGTGTGTGTGTGTGTGTGTGTGTGTGTGTGTGTGTGTGTGTGTGTGTGTGTGTGTGTGTGTGTGTGTGTGTGTGTGTGTGAGTAATTTAGTCGCAATCGCAAAAGCCTCCCACAGCACTGAAGACAGTCTGACCATGAAGACCGTTTCCATATGGGAAAGAAAGAAAAGCTCAGAATGAGGTGGGACAGCATAAATCAGCGAGCTGTGAAGTGCAAAGTGCTGCAGTTACTGGGAGCAGATTGTGTAAATAATGCCTCACTAAGGCATATCCATGCCATCCCATCAGGAGCAGGTGATTTATGGGCGCTCGGACTCTGTAAATCTGCGCCGCCCTGATTGGAATGAAAGATGATTTTCCAGATGCTCAATCAGTGCAGTTGTAGATCAAAGATTTATTCTTTATGGTTGATTCTGAAAGCTGTCCAGCAGTGTTAAGGTCAACGAGGGCGATTAAAAGAGGTGGGGTTCGGCCTTTTTCTATGAAATATGCTTCATAAATTTAACTCGCTGCGACTGAAAAGGAGTTTAAAGAGTCGCACAAGTGAACAAGAAACAAAACTGCAAAGAGACAGACAGCCTATATCTGTACCCAACAAGTAAACCAGACTGAGGTTTATATCTTTGGACTCAAGGTTCAAAGAAACAAACATCAAAAAACTTCAAAAAGTATATAAATATGATAAAATGATGATAAATACTAGAAATATAAAAAACTGGCATAAAGATAAAAATTCAACTGAGCAGCTCCGTCGAGTTTGATTAACCTGCGTAATGTAAATGGTACGTCGAAAAACTGAACCCTCATTCCGATGCTTGACAGGAAACAATCCCAATATTGATTCTGCTAAATTGGGAATATGCCACATAAAAAGTGAAGAAGAAAAAAAGTTTCGTTTAGAGTTCGGCACAGTGGCTGTTAATCGATTTTAATCAACTTCTATCGACTCTCATGGACCATTAGATGAGAAGTTTCAGTCATTTATTTCACTATTATTGTTTCAGGCCTGACAAACAATGGGATCAGAGAGGAAGTTCACACTTGTGTGGAAAAGTATTTGAGATGATGAAATCTGGGACTCGGGAGCCGGGCTGAGGCGGCGCCGTAATCCCCAGGATGAGGGGATGTTCGGGGTCATTTCACAGCCGCACTTTAAGAAGAGTGAGACTTTGATGGAGAAAGACTTTCGGTCGCCTCGAGTTTGGAGCGATGACGGGAGAGATGAAGAATCTGGTGCGAAACAAATGCCACTGTTGTTTCAAAGAGAGATTTGCACAATAAAGGTCACCCAGTGATGAAACGTGCTCCCTTTGTGATCGTTATCTGGTTTGATGGCGTCTGTAGAGCCGCAGGAAAAAGACGTCCTGGCCAATTGTAATTTCTATAAAAGATTGCTGAGTGCCATTTGAGTCTTATGAACTTTTTCTTTGTTCAACGGTTGACACAGGTAGTAGCTTATTATATTTTTGGTATTATTATAATAAAGATAACAAGATAGTCAGTCAATGAGCTGTATAAGACACGTTTGCACAGGATTTCCATCACTGTCATGCAACATTTTCAGGTGAAAGGAGAAAAATACAGCGCAGAGGAATACGCCGTCATCATACAGTGACATCTAGTGGTTACAAATGGTACGAAGGCTACCGCTCCATTTTGATATATAAAGCCCCGTTTCGACAGTGCCCCTTGGTGCCGGTAGGGGTCAGGTCGGAACCGGTTGTTGTGCGTTTTCCACTGACTCAGAACCGTTACCAACCGGTACCATTGGTAACCAGTTCTCGCTACCCCTCCACTTGGGGTACCAGGCACAATGTGCCGGATATGAGGGGGAGGAGCTTCAACACTGCCGTCTGCTCATTGGTCCGTGACGACCGCTGTTCTCCCAGCAAGCAGCCATTTCCAATCAGTTCTTCTGCAGCAATCAGGAAACTTTTTTGAAAATGTCCTCCCGTTATGGCGTCACATCCTGCGTGATTACGCAACCGTTCATAACCCCGCCTACATTTCAAACCGTTCCCCGTGTAATGGAAACGCGGCACTGATACGGGTCTGGTTACGGATAGTCAACCCCCACCTGACCGGCACCGGTACCAAGGGGCACTGTGGAAACGGGGCTAAAGTCAGATGACTGGCCAAAGAATTAAAAAAAAAGCACGACTTGTAGTACAGAAAATACGGTACTTTAACCTAACCTACTTAAATATTTACAACAGGTTTGTTTTAGCCACTCGATTCAAACATTTATCGGGACTATCTCCCAATACACTGGATAATCTCTCAAAATGAGAAACCGATAATATCTTTATGACACTGGACTCGCAGTACAGGTAAACCATGCTCACACCTCATCATAATATTAAACAGTTCTCCGTGGGGAGCTCAGACATTTTGGATCCCCACCGCCTGAAAACGGAGGAGGTACAAATCTATAAGTGGTGCAAAATGAAGAAGCTTTATGAAGCAAAGGTAAAAGAAAGTTTCTAGTAAAAAAGTGTCTCCATTAAGAAAAACAAAGTGCTGAGCGAGAGAGAAATCGTCTCTCCTCGGTGCACCTGCACACAGTTTTTCTTGTGAGTTGGCAGGTTGGTTATTCAGCATCTTGGAAACAGGCGCTTCCCTTCCGAGGGCGATATGTTCATTCTGCGCCTCCGGCTATAGGTCTGGGCCTGCTGCAGGAGGAGTGTGGAAAAAACACCACACACTTCCTGATGGAAATCAAACATGTAAACCTCCTGACACTCGTACCTGTCAAGTAGTGAAGAGTGACAGAAACTTTACATGCACTCCTGTTTGAGCTGCAGTCTGGTGGATAATAATAATTCTATTAGACGACAAGAACGTACCTTACTTTGTGCGATTTTTTTTTTTTTAAGTAAAACTGATTTTGGTGCGTGAGGCCACAAGTTGATGCTTTTCGTGAAAGAGGAGTGAAACTCGGACAGATACCCTAACGGCGGGGATTAACAACTTTCATCATTGTTAAGGCTGAATAAATGTTTTTTAAACGAATAAGAGGGTGTAAATGTAATTCCAACATAGGGCCCGTGGGCCCAAACTGGGCCACAAGAGGCTCCAAACCACCAAGCAAAGTGTAGAAATGTCCAAGAAAACTTCCTTAAGAGTAGCCAGGGGGAGTTTGTCAAAACACCCAGAATGCAACAGCTGCAGGAGAAGTTTTCTGGACATTTCACTTTATTTTGTATCGGACGGTTTCATTAAAATTGGTTTTATGTTGAGACTGTAGTGATGGTTTGGTTTTGTGAAAATATTGACATTTTCACCACGCGTACTCTGCGCCACAACGAAGAAAAACTTTAAAGTTTAAATATTAAAGTTATTAAGGCTCTATTTACCAGTCATAAAGATGAAATTGGGCTGTTTGTGGCCCCTGAACTAAAATGTGTTTGACACTCTTCATCTTAAAGGACTTTTGTCTCTAATTCTGATCAACAAACGTTGATCACATCTACTTGAGCTAAACATAGTAATACAGTCATTTTTTATAATAATTACCTTCCCCTTTCCATTACTTGTGGCTTAACTATAGTCTGAATTATCCCACTGAGTCAAGTTATCTATTAACCCAATATCAGTCATGTCAGCATATATGGTAACGTTAGCAGCCGTTATAAGTCAGTGAAAATGACAGAACACCTTTCTGAAATAAATTAAAAGAAAATAGCAATGGCATGCAGTTCATAGATTGAGACAACAGGAATGTGAAAGCTTTTGAAAACATCTAGTGAGAATTTTAGTTATTTTAGCAACCAATCATGTAATAATGGCCTATAATGTGATCATTTTGGAGTTTTGTAATGTAATAAAGCCCGCAGTATATTCACCTGTCAGGAGTGTAATAGAATATTTGACCTATAATCTGCCATTTGGTGGAAATCAAAGATTTGCTTGCAGGTTTTGTGCAGTAAAATGGGTATGGTGTGTATGACATAGTCATCATCATTGGCATTCAAAGTGTTCAAATTACTGGTATTCATTAAGTTATTGGTAATCATTCCTTCATTGCTACAATGAGCATCTGTGGACGGCTTTCTTTGTATTGAGTGAAAATGTGATCAAATGTCACAAAATCAACGTTTTTCTGGAAATAAGCTAAAAAAGAAAAAAGCTCAGTGTGTTGTTTGTTTGAATCTTTCTCTCCTAATGGATCAAGCTCGTGTTTTATTTTCAGATAAACGCACGAGGTTGGATTGTCGTCAACCTGCACGTGCCTGACGGAGGAGCTGATGTACGTTATGCCGACTCTTTCGCCGGGGGTTCACCGGGGTTGCTGTCGGCAACGCCCCCACGCCTGTCCGTCAATCCCGCGATCCGCAGCCTCTCCTTCCTCACAGCGAGGGCACATTAACCGGCGGCGCACGTCTGAGCGCTCCCCTTTTTTATTTTCCCCGTCCCCGCTCGGCTCTCGACAGGATATGAAAGATGAGGAGATGGCAGACGGACAGGGGCAGAAACCCGAGGCAGAACACAAAGGGAGTGATGGCTATCGGCGCAGCGGGGCCCCGCCGGCCGCCGCTAATTTGTGACGTACCAGGAAGCTTATTTAACCGCGCGCACGCCTGAATCGTTATTGCACGGCGGGGGGGTGGGGGACGAAGAAAACCGGTGGCCACTCGGTCTCTTCAGGACAGAAAAGGACTCAGCCGATCACCAATGACGGGAAAAAAAACCTGCTTCAGTTTTCCATCATTTTGTGCCGACTGGAGCCGCAGTTTCCTGTTTGTCTGCTTCCAAAGTACAAACTGCTATTTTTGTAGCCTCGTTAAATCCATTCTAATCCAGAACCGGGGAAGCAGCTGATCGTCATGTTGACACACTCGTCTGAGTCAACTCTCTGATCGACTGTGTTAATAAGAAAACAGCTTCACCAGCAGCAGCCTCAAACCACATTTCATCCTGGACTCAGATTAGACTCCATTCTTGGGGAGTCTTCAGACTGATGTCAGGATCGCAGATTGAATTCTCGACGAGGTTTAGACTTGGGTCTGACAGGTAAGGATTTTTTTGGGGGGCGATTCCGATATTAGGGAATCAAAAAATTCTGATTGCCGATTGAATTTTTTTTAGTGCTGGGGGTCACGCGTCGACGGAAATAAATCGATCAGTAATGACGTTTGTGATGCGTCACAGCAAAGATGGCGATAAAAGCCCGGACGGAGAACGAGTTAACAGATCAGACAAGCGTGAACGATGCAACGAATCACGTCATGGGAAACTGGCACAGTTGTTTATTTCAAAAACTAGTTCACTTACTATTGAGGTAAACCGCTCCGTTCAGTAAATGCACCCTCAGCTTTTTTAATTATTGCACTCTGCTGCCGGGTGACTGGAGCGTGACGTGAAATACGTCGTAGCGCCCTCTACTGTGATACATAACACAAGAACATCAGAAAAACACCACATTTTGTTAATGAAAAATAAGTGTGAACACAATTTTGGTCCATTACTGATTATTCTCTATTGTCTATAATCAGCCAATGAAATTGGCCGGCTGATGGATCGATCGGGTGACGATTAATCGGTCGGGCCCTCGTTAAGACTCGGTTCTGGACTGGGAGTAATTTTAAAGTTATCATAGGGTTAATTTTAAAACAAATTTCAAAATGGTTTCAGAGCTGATCTAGAGTAAACCAAGAATTGTTTTAGATTTGATTTCAGATGAATTCCAGTCTGGTTTTAGGATTAATCTTTACAAAGTGTTTTCAACTTAAAGTAAATTCAAACGTGACTTGAATTTACAGTAAATCCAGAAAGGTTTTTTTTAATGAGTCAATCCAGATTGGTTTTAAACTTCATTTCTTGTTGATGTGAGATGGGTCATTACAAAGTAAAAATGTTCATCAATAAAATGGGAGAAATGAAGGGCATATGAAGGACATTTTCAAAATATTTGGAATAAATTATACTGCCAAGAATGTCATCATTAAAAGATGTCAAAAGATGACGTCAGGAGGTCTGGAAATGTATTTTAAGCTGCAACACAAATTAAGATTAAATATCAAGAATGAGGTAAAAAATATCAAATATACACTGAAACTAATGAGCTGAAACAGACAATATCTAAAATCTCATCAAAATTTAAGATAATAAGAATGAAACTAAGAAAGAAAAATTATTTCATTGAGATCAAATAAGAATAAAAAGTGAACTAATATTCTAGTTTGGTTTTATCAACAATACAAAAGCTAAATGTATTAAACCAATTGTGTTGAACAGCGAGTGAATTACAGACATTTCTCCAAGAATTAAAAGACAAGTGTAACCACTGGAAAGTTTATTTTAATCTTCAATCAAAGTTGAACGTGAACAAGGAAACTTCCACATATTTCAGATTGTGGATGAACTATGACGCGTCTCTTTAGGTCAATCGTTTCACCAGAAAAGTCGAGAAGTAACTGTCAGAACAATCAACTCCTCTGTGATATTCTCACTTACGGTGTTTTTGTCGGAGGCTGAGCGGTGTGGTCGGGTCCCTGACGAGACCTCCGAGCCGCCACATGCGGAGGGAAAACAGATGAAACTCCTCCGACAGAGGAAACACTCGTTCCTCCAGGCAGCGCAGGAAGTCCTTCAGCTCCGGCCCGGCCTCCGCCTGCCACGCCCGGTCCGACTCCTGCAGGAGCTCCTCCAGGACGGAGAACAGGTGATGGGAGTTCTGGTACTGAACCATGGGAAACTGGCGGAGCCCCGAACCGTCCGTAACCTGCAGAGATACAAACCACACGGTGCGCCTTTACACATTATGAAAACAGAAACGGCAGGAATGCTGAAACAGGTGTAGTTAGCACGTGGAGCCACTAGTGGGTGTTGTTGTTTGTTTTTGTAATGAACCTACACACAAGCGTGGAGAGAACATTTGCGATGGCAAATATTATTCACACTTCTTTTTACCTTGGCAGAGGAGTAAGGCCATAAGTTCTCTGTCTGAGCTTGGAACTCGGTACTGTGCTGTCGTTCACGAGAATGACAATAATAAACTCTTTTATCAGAGACTCAGTTCATTTTTATCGTGTGCCTTTGAAACAACTTGGTTGTCAGAAGTGGGATCTCACAATCGCTACCGCCGCTGAATTCCAGGGGAAACTGGGCCTTGAAGGAAACGTTCTTAAACCTCAACAACCTCGACCTTTCAGTGACGGCGTCTGATGGCGACACGACGCTGACATCTACACATTCCTGTGATGAGTCCGGTTGAACACGGACACCAGTTAACTCAATTTTCTCAATTGTGGTTGTTCACATATTTGTCCAAAATTAGGATTTTAAAAGCAAATGAGCAGTTTTCCCGTGCTTTGGTACATAGTCCTGGTAGTTTATTTCAATATATTATAGTAAATTGTGCTATAAACATAAACAACAGGACTACATGGACGGTGCGCATGCGCAGTAGCAGCGAGTCAAAAAGTTGAGTTTTCTCCCGTTACCGCAGAGATGGAGCATTTCTAAAGAGTTCCGTTTTCTCTGTATTTCCCACAGGATCCCCTGATCATGATCAGGTCAAAGGTCACTAACAGGCGAGATGGTGGTACTGGTCCGGACTCAGAATCGGTCTCGCCTGGACGCGGATCGACAGTCAAAACATTAGGAAGTCATTTGAAACCCGACAGGGTCATTTTGGTTTCAACTTTTTTTGCCACTCAGCCAATCAAATCTGTGTGATTTCAGAGGTAAGATGAGAAAAGTTGTAGGAAAAGAAAAGCATAAAGACAGATTAAAAAAACAACCTATAATGAATAAATTGCACCCTCCAAAAGGAGAGCATTTTATATTATTATGGTACTAAATTCATCATGAACTTTCCTCAAACTGGGCCTCTTCAGGTTTGAGTTGAATAGCAGTGCAGTGAGGTTCAAGCAGTGCTGACCTGAAAAGTCCTGGACTCCAGCGATCCATTGAAAGCAGGTCATTCAGGTCCAACACGTCTTCAGATGAAGTCTGAACAGACTGCCGTCTGTGGGAAGCTCACAGGTGAGCGGCTTCGACTCGGCTCAGGACCAATTTTGCAGGTTTTCTGCAGCAAGAATCTCCACCGGAGATTAATATTATGCAACCATTCGGTGTTCTGCCGGGTATTTAAAGGCACGTCAGTCACTGCGCGTGTGAAAACAGGTTGCGCCGGCCTTCAGGTGCGTATTTAACGTGTGAACTGACGAGACGATGCGGGCAAGTGTTGAAACGGCGTCATGTCACGGAGATCTCACAGGGTCTGCTGCAGCAGCTGTCAACAAGATGGAAAGGACGAGTTCCCATCAGAGCGCCAGGAGGCTGCAGAGCGACCACGAATCATTGTTAAAAAGACCATTATCTGCAGCGGATCCTGGATGCACAAGATTATTTGGACGTGGGGTCTTTTATTTTCTCTCGAGCCGACCCCCCCCACATGTCCAGACGATCCGTTTGAAGCGCAACAAACTGAGTAAAACGTGAAACGAGGAAGACTTGAAGTACAAAGAGAGCTTTTTATGGAGGATTTACAGCAAGAGCATCGCAATTAATCTATATACTCAGTTTCAGTCTAATTGATTAATTACCCAACAGCCTATTCACAGACTCTGGCGCTTAATTTCTCTGCTGATTCCTGTTTTTCCACACATCACAAGTCTCCCAAGCTGAAAACATTTCCAGCTGCTTGGTTCCCTCTGATGGCTGCTGTACTTTCACACAGCTTACGGAGCTGTCCTCGAATGCCTGGTTGTGTCCTGACAAAAAGTACAATATGAAAACTTAGGAATGCAGCATTGTCGCCAACTGCGTAAATGACTGGAGGGTTCATACAGCACAAATGAATACGGAACTAATCAGATACTTAAATGGTTCGAAAGGAATAATAATCGAGCAGAATCGCAGAGGCTAAAGTAATCAAGTATCTGTATTTGTACTGCGTTTGTTGGATTCTGCAGGATGATGTGCCAAAAGAAAAATGTAAAATTGCATATCGTAAGTATTGTTCCAATCCACCTCTGTCCTCAACACAAAACTACTCCTCTTTAAATATAATGTTGAAGTAAAACACTGGAATTATCCTACTGTTATTACAAACATTAAAGTCACCGCAACTTGTTTTTTTTTAATCTATAACCTGGGCTCCATGTTATGTTGGGAGTCCTGTCTTTGTAGGACGATGACAGTGGGTGTGGCGGCCATCATTGCTGCAATGTGTTTCAGAGATGAGGTTTTTGTTGAGGGGAAGAAAAAAAAACAAAAAACGTTGGGAACCACCAATCAAGATAAACACAGCGTCAAAAAGCTGCCCTGCATTTCCACACAATACATTATAAAAAAAAACATTGCGTCTCCACGTCAAGCTCCTCCACTCTAACCAAGCATCAAGACACAGTAATCACACAAATCAGAAGGGAAATATTTTTGCTGAAGCGACTCCTTCGCCGTGAGAATCGTGCAAACCTTCATGTTATGTTGCCTGCAAGAGATCTATGGGGAGTCCAGTCCTCGCCTCACTGAACAGCAACTACACCATGAGTTTCACTTGACAACAGCATAACAGCGTCCACCAGTTGGAGCCGCTTTATTTCCGCAAAGGTCGGTGAGAGCGAGCCCAGGATATTCCACTTTAATCTCCAAGCTGTCAGGAAGTGCACGCCGCAGAAATTTATGAAGCCATGAGGCAGGGTTCAGTGGACAGCACAGAATCAATACCTGGAACCAAAATCTAACCGGAGCCGTGATGGAGCATCAGTGGAGAACGTATACAAGCAGCTCCAGCTCCACCGGACACTGGAGATGGAAATCTGGGAAACAGCATCAGGAAGCTGTCATTTCCTCCGAAACACTCTACAACGGGAGAACGGGCAGCGACGAAGAAAGACAGTTTCTGCTCGGATATAGATATACAATATATTACAATATATGAAAAAATGGAACTCACTGATTGAAAGTTTGTTGTGGTAATCTCTACGATTCTGTTAGTCCTCCATAAATGTGACTTCTTGGTGCAGAATATCGCACAAATACTTTCCACTAACAATCCCTCCATAAGGTGACCACACACACCAAGCACCCAGCAGGCCACGTGATGTCAGAGCATCCCTCCAAACAGTTGGTTACCAGGTTAATACACACTTTTACCTCTTCTGGTTTAGATTAGTCTTCTTGAACAAATCAGCTTTGGGCCATCTTCAGACCGTAGAAAACACTGTGCCAGGACTTTTAACCGGCACCAAAAAAGTCCTTGACATTTCTCCAGTCTTCGCTTCTCTTCATTGGTTACGAGTAAATCTCAGAATTAATTCTAACATTTAAGATTAAACTATTAGGGCTCTACGTGGTCAAGCTCCCCAATACATCTGCGACCAGCAGAAACCGGGTTTCTTATGGGGTGTTTCAGTCAGTGGCACCAAGACCGTGGAGTCCTGTCCTACTGTCTCTGCGCAGCACAGACTGCATTGACTCCTAGAAAGCTCCCGAAGTCAATTTTATACAGACAATTAACTAGTATTTTACTCTGTATTGGGTCGTATTGTGAAGTATTGTGCTTTTTTTGTCTTTTATCTGGGAAAAGTGGTACAAAAACAACATTTTGTTATTTATAAAGAAATCCTCTAATCCAGTTTCAAAGGGTCGCTGTTAATCACATGTGACCTCTTTGGACACCGAGTGACCTCGTGTGGATCAGTGAGAAACACACTGAGCCCAATGAACACCGAACATACGAAACTTTCAGCCAGTAGAGTTTGAAACCTTGGCTGACACACCCGGACAGATAAACTACCAGAACTCCCAACCATTTAGAGAAATTAGCCCGTCCAGTGAAGGGAACAGCATGGTCTCAGGAAGTCACTTGGATAAACGGCGACATGTCTTTGAAGACATATGACAAAGTGCATTTGGCCTTATTCAATTGCTTTGAGACGCATCCGACCTGGAGAAATGAGAAAATGCACTGACGCACAGTGAATTTCACTTCACCGGTCAGGAGTTATAATGTTAATCTGATCGGTGTGTCTGTTACTGGTTAATATCATCCAGCGTATTGGCCCGCAGGATTAATGTGTCTCGCTTTAATTTGAAGTCTTTGGTTACTTGACGGTATCATTTCACATTCAGCACAATGACTCAGTTAATTAAAATGTCTCTACAAATCTCCTCTCAACACTTGAGCTCCTTTCTTTCCCTTTGAAATCACAGCATGGAGCTCTTTTGAAACACAAATCCTGAGTTTAGGGCGAGGTCACTCTATGGAGTAAAATCAAGACAAATCACACATTAATGGCACTCAGTGTACTCCTCTAACGTTTTCTTTAACGAGCTGTGAAAACATCAGCATCGGCTGTGCAACTATACGTGTATTCAAACATTATTTAAACAATCAGATTTTATTTTTTAAGGACATGCTGCGGGTCCAACGAATCAACAAATCCTCCAAATATGAGGCTCATTGGAGGTTTTAACAAGGCGCATTAAGATCTGCTGTATTTTATTCCTGTCTAATTCCTTCCTCCTCCATATCATTTTAAATCTAATGGCAGGTGTATGAATGCAAAGAGGTCTTATTCAGTTTTGGGTTTCTTTGGTGTTTTTTTTCTTAGAGAGGAGGTGTTGGGAGAGGATTTTCCGCGCCATCAGTGGGTGGTTGTACTCCTCACAGTTGGTCTGACATGAAAATCCCTCCGGGGGTCACGTTCCTCTTTTATAATCCACCAGGCAATTTAATGAGGGCTGCTTCCCATGTAGCTAAATCTATATACATCACTGGCACAGAAATAAACGCTGTGTTTCCTCTGGTGAAAAGAAAATGACTTCAGGCAAAGCAGAAACAAACCACTTATCTTAGACCCACTTTTGTGTTCATTCAGCACAAATGACACTATGAACTTCAACGACTTAGACATGCCGACATGTTTCATAGTAACTGTAGTCACTGTTGACAGTTACTCAGAAGATGTACAGTATGTACCTTGTTGCAGCAGCCTTGTTGGTTCTGGCAGAGGTTTGAATCTGCTCGGAGCTATTTGAAAATGGCTCCCAAGGTGGGCCTTTTTCAGAAATGCTGCGACTGCAGGAAAACGCAACTTTTAGAAACTGCTGCTACAGAATACTAAGTCCCGGGGGAATATCGACCAGGAGTCTTGCCACTCAGGATTGTTGTAATTGTCCATCTGTTTGCGCATTTGTGCAAATATTTACTACGGCCGTGGTGCACATGTTCAGCCGCAGCGTTTCCAAAAAATTACATTTTCCCCCCCGTTTCCACGGAGACGGAGTTGGAGCATTGTCGAACAGTCCCACCTTGGGAGCAGTTTTTAAAAAAAGTTGTGTTTTCAGTGGCCCCAAGCATCGTTGCCGTGTAAATGAATGGACAATTACAGTTTTGCATTTTCACTTGAAAATGCTGTGTAAACCGGGCCTGATTTCAAAGTAAAAGATGTACGTATGTAAGTCTCAGCAAACGAAGAGCCTTAAACATTGTTTGGATTTAACAAATAAACACGTAAAGTTCTAAAGATTTGTGTTTTCATATATCAAATTATCTTCCCACTGTGTTTTTTTTTTTCTTTTTCCAAATTCAATGTCGGTGGCTCAAATCCCCACCTCACTATGTCAATATGTCGACGTGCCCCTGAGCAAGAAACTGAACTCAAAAGTTGTTTCCAATGGAGGCTGAGCAACGTACAAGGTGAAAACGCTGTAAATAAGAAAAATCCTTTTTTATCATTGACTACGCCCTCTGGCATTATAAAAAAAAAAAAAAAAACAAGCCTCTTTCTGCCTCTGACAAATTACCCTGTGTGTTAGTAATCAGTAACTGCCAAAAAAAATCACATATAAAAATGACTTATTCTTGACATGGGCATCTAATAAAGAAGTGGAGTAAATACATGAAAAGGAGTGTCCACTGTGGTCACCTCTATAGTGTACAAAATCAAAGTAATAGAGCAGCACTCCTGAATAAAGAGCAAGTGGATATGTCAGAAATGAAAGTCACATAGTCGATGTGTTTTGAAACCCGAGGCCCGGTCCGAGGGAAAGCCTGGAAACGGACTGATTGATTTGTCTGCAGCTCATTAGCACTCCTCGGGGATCCATCCAGCTGCAGGCCAACACCGACTGGATCTGCTGCTTCCTTTTAATAATCCCGATAAACTGTAGAGCTTTTCACGCACGGAACAAATTACAAAGTCAAAATGGGCATCGACACACAACCCGTAGAGTGACCCGAGGCTGGATAAGTGTGAACCCGAGGCCTGGGGTGA
Organism: Lipophrys pholis; assembly: GCF_963383615.2. Classification (NCBI taxonomy): domain Eukaryota; kingdom Metazoa; phylum Chordata; class Actinopteri; order Blenniiformes; family Blenniidae; genus Lipophrys; species Lipophrys pholis. The sequence goes on from NC_137649.1 coordinate 5,494,919, forward strand.
GGCGAGGGTGGAGATCACTCCGTGATTGACCTTCCAGGTGAGCTGTAATCCAGAGCCTTGGCTTTGAAGTAGCGCAGCGGACGTCCGAATGACTGCAGGAGATTTCAGCCGGTACGCCGAGGCCGCTGTGCCCTCAAAAGTTGATAATTAGAAACCACAAGAACGAGTTCATCAAAGGTAAACCCAGTGGTTGGCGTTCACCACATCACAGCGTCTGTTTTCTGCACCCACTTTAGAACTCAGAAACAAATCTTCTGCCTTTTGTCTCACTTTGGAAATAACAAGAAACTTTGAATCTTCCTCAAACTTTATGGGGGGGGGGGGTAATATTTAACCAGCAGTGGTTGCCTAGAGCGGTGTGTTGGAGCGGAGAGACAAGGAAAAGATGCAGAACAGTGATCCTGGAAAATCACGATTGGGAAGCACTGGCAACGAGGTTACAGCAGCTTGTGAAGATTTGACCCTCACTAGAACCACATGGAGTTCCTGACCCTCTGACCAGATCGGTGTCCGCTGGATCCCGCCAACCAAGCATTGATGTGGTCGAATTCCTTCTAAAGAATTCTTCAGAAGGAGCTGCTCACAACAGGTTTCATGATGGAGCTGAACTGATGCTCCTCTGGGTTACTGGTTACAAAAGAACAGGGCTTCACCTGTATCATGGACTTTTGTTCGATGAAGCAAACGGGTGACAGTCACGCATTCTCCCGCACACCAGCGGAGACTGCTGTAATGCAAGGTGTTCAGCCTCCGCTGGGAGCAATTTGAGGTTTAGTGTCTTACTCAAGGACACTTCAGGACAATCAAACGATGGGAAATTGGAAAACAAGTACGGGGGCGTTATTGGAGCAAAACTATTTGTCACTGCGTATTGAGAGTTACTGTCTGCATCTGAATCTGTAATCGAAGTGAGATTTCGCAATATGTAAAATAATTTGTTGATGCAAACGGGAATCTGCAAAGCTCGTCTCCAAATTTGTCTGTAATTTGGGTTTCAAATGTGTAAAAAAAATCTGCTAATCTGTATTAAAATATGAACATGTGGTAAGATTTGTCAATGTGTACAAAGATATACATAGTTTAAAAGTCTACATATTCGGCTTCAAGTGTTACGATTGCCTTAGGGTTTTTTATCGGTAACGTCAGGGTGTCAGTGCCCTACAAGCTCATTCATTCTGGCTGCGTTGCGCCTTGTACCTCAGCATTCACGGCATCTACAAGCCACCAGGCTACCATAACGCCCCCATAGACGAGCCAATGCTGCCATGTCCGGTGAATGTGGAGGGTAAAATCAACATTTTTATACATCAAGTTGGTATCAACCCCTTGTCTGCTCCGGGCCAGCTTCTGAGCGGTTCCCCAAGTGTGTCTGAGAGTTTTGATCTCCCCTTCCACAGTCCAACACCAGGTGGTTTTGGGTCGTTCCCATTTGTTTGTTCTGTCTGGTGTCCAATGCAGGGCTGCACTGGTGATCTGGTGATGTTGCCCTGCGCTCTCCTTGTGACTTGTCCGATCCATCTCTATTGGGTGAGAAGTTGTTGGTCGGCGATGGTCTCACGGCAGAAATTGTGCAGGATCCTTCTGAGGGTTTTTTTTTTTTTTTGTATGAAAGACATGAGTGTCGGTTGTTTGTTGTGGCCCGACATGCCTGACGGCATTCTCGGGCCTGGGTGAGTGGCGAGAATTAAAAATTGTGGCTTGAAAGTGTCTGACCGCCACATTTTGTCCCCTTCCTTCCCAAAGAGGTCAGTACAGCTTGAACTCCCAATGCACTCACACTGTAACCGTATGTGGCATCCTAACTGTCAGCGCCTGTTGTGTCAAGCGGCTGAAGCTTCTCACTCTTAATGTGGGCTCGCTGTTCCACTCAGGGGAGAAATCACTCTGTGTCCTTGATGGGTAAATTACTGCCCTTCACACTGCTGGCCAGGCACAGCTTCATTATAGACTTCTTTGTCAGCTCCTGCAATTCCACTGCCTTGCTGTGTTTGTGGCTCTCCCTGTCATGCTATTCTTCTTTTATTAATCCATCGCCTCCTCTCACCTGATATTTTTCTCTCCCTTTTCTTCTCTGCCCTTCTCTTTGTCATCCTTATTCCCTTCGGTTTACCTTGACGTCTAGCCTTTTCTCTACTCCTCTGCTGTTGTGTTGCGTCTCTGAACTCTTGTTAGCAGAGACGCAGGTGACAACATAAAGTGGGAGAACAGTGCTGAGTGACTTCATCGGTATGGCAAACGGAGGCAGACCGGAGACTCGCAGAGGGTGAAAGCTAATTAGCGGCATTTATCAGCTATTAAGGGAGTCTGGCAATTAGCACTTTGATAGGTGAGGTTTCCGACCAACAACAAGAGCTTAAGAGGTCAAATCATGTGCGAGAATGTCAGTCCAAAAAAACTTAAACGCCCTCTGAAGTATTTTCTCGCGTCACGGAGTAAAAGTTTGATGAATAGAACAAAACAAGCTTAGGGAGGATGCAAACTCTGCAATTTTCTATTTACTGCATGTTATTTATTTGTGTCTTCAGGCAAATTCCTTATTAGAGCCTAAATCTACCTCCAAATTGCCTCAATGCCGTTGTCTGTAAAGTCATTGCTGTAAACGTTCATCTAAACTTTTCAAGGTCCCTCAGTACACATCAGTCACTCTTTGCCTCTGTACAACCAAACACTTCAATTTATGTTCTATGTGAAGTTTGCAACATGATTAAAATGTTTGTTTTTTTGGTTGTTTGTTTTAATACAATGGAGTGAGGATTTGGAACAAACTCAGTCAAGACCTGAATCAACGTCCAAGCATGAAACTCAGACTTAAAATATCAACCAAGTACAGGGATGAAGCCCGGGGAGGAAAATATATGGCGTCTCTTGCACTGTAAACGGGACTAAGCATGGGTGATTGTAGGTATATTCTTATATGCTGATTGTGAGGAGGAAGAGTTCTCAGCCACGGAGTCGAGCAGGGCGGCTTTACGTGATGCACCTGAACGCATCACTCGCGGCCGTCAGCTGCTGGAGCTCCGGACCACAGAAAGCAGCACAAGAAGAGGCCAAGAAGAGCAGAAATATCACTTTTAGGGCAAGTTTTGAAGAAGTAGAGGATCAGAACAGCATGTATCTACATGCAGATGTAGAATCTGGCAGCATGAAGCCCGTAAACCCGTAAAAATGCATAAATTAGCCACGTCATTTTATAATAATAATAATAATAATAATAATAATAATAATAATAATAATAATAATAATAATAACTTTATTTGTATAGCACTTTTTAAGTCGCAGGATTCAAAGCGTGTGAAAAAAGTAGCGGCTTATCGTCTGGAAATCACGGTAAATAACAGAAAACAAATAAATCAGAATGTACCTCATTTTACGAGGAATCTCAAAGTTCTACTTTAGGGAGACATGACCAAGGTGGCAGCCAGTAAAGAAAATCACAAAACACAACACAGTGAAAAGAGTTGCACTGACAGCAGCATCAGGTCAGATCCAATGCGTCTGTACGACATCAACCTTCCAACAAAGCATGCGCGAGCAGTCAACCACTAGGGAGGAGCAATGTTAACTGCATAGAAACCTTTTTTGAAAATAAACAAATAATTAAATCGGCTTGAAACGATTGGCGATTCTATATGAGCGATTTAAAAGGATGAAGAAAGACTTGGCAATGCTATGAAAAAACTATTCTAGATGGTGCTCCATGGACTCTAAGTTCATTCTAGGCTTGTACTAATTGGCAATATGCTACTATATTGGCAATTGAATCGGGGGGAATAATGATTTTTAGTCTTAACAATGCTATAAGAAAAGAATGCAATATGTTGCTAAGAATTCAGGCAAAAAAACAACAACTCAGCATTTAACACCAATATCTAACTTACAAAGCTACGATGCCATGTAAAGCTTTGCAGAGGAAACCAAACCAGGCAGGAAGCACCCAAACAGAATGGCCAGTAGATTCAGGGATTTTCACGATAAAATATCCCATGCAGACGACTCGTACTGGAATTGTTTTCATGACACATTACATCACATCTAGTGGCAACGGGCCAGAAGGTAGAGGTAGCCTGGAACACAAAAGCACAGGTTGACAGTGTAGTCACGTTTTCGTCAAGTGTGTGGTTGTCATGCTTGAGAAAAAGTGTAAATAATGCTGATAAGTTATAGTCAGAAAAAGAACATCTGATGGAATGAGTAAAGAATTTCACTATCAGTTCCCAGTATCGTGAAAGTACCTGTACTTGATGCATAAAAATCAGTGGACCCTAAGAATAAAATCATCTTCCTCTGTGACCTCAGACTGTTTTAATCTTTTTACACTTTCTGTCCTACCCTTGGAGCTATCTTCCTGTTTTCACTTTCCTTTTTTATTTAAACACCCCAGCCTGCCCATTTCTTCCTGGATTGCAGGCTGTGGGTTTGCCCGTGGCTCAGCAGAAAGGTAACGAGCTCTAGCTTGAATCAAATGGGCGATTTAATCCCTCTCAGGGCGCAGCGTTTTAATCTCAGGGCAGCCGATGCTATCTGGGTCACGGTGCTTCAGGCTTTCTTTCTGCACACAGATGGAGAAGATTTCTCTTCAGCACAGTCCAGGTCCTTGACCACCTCGGTGCCGAAGGGCTTTCACTCTTCCAGATCCCATCGGTGGTGATTAAAAGGTACGGATATTCAGACTCGCCACATTGAAACATCTGAATTAAGGTGTTCAACATTTTACTATTCCAGCCAGATGTGGATTCAGTCAGTCACCATGGGCGGAAATCACAGAGGTGGAAGAGGGGAGTAGATGACCACCATTATGGCTGACCTGAACATACAGTGGCAGCCGTTATGGACTTATTACTTATATACTTATTTTGAATCTGAATTTAGTATGCTTTATATATTTTCATTTTAAGTTTTGTAATATTTTAATAAAGTTATGTATTTTCAAATAAATGAAAACGTCACTGATTTCAGCATTTATTCCATCGGTATACGGATATCGTTTTGAAAACAATGAAAAAATGATTGGTTTTCACCTGAAACTTTGTCGTATGAACAAGGTCTGAGATATAGCTGTAACAAGCACGAGGATCGATTCATTCAAATCTGGACTTCCTTTAACGAATTCATTGAGAATCTGTCTTTAACCTCATAACACTAACATAATGACCTCCCCATTCACGGAGAGGTCATTACAGTATGAGACCGTCCTTCAAGAGAGCTCCCACACTCTATACATAAATTTTTTTCTGCTCTATATATAGTACAGTAAGTAAATGTGTGTGCACATCAACACAGTGTGGCCATGAACATGCAGGTGTACAAATCTGCAGATGGGGCCTTTATAGCTCTGCTCACCATTATTGGCACCCCTGAACTTGGCAAAGGCCAAGAGAAACACTACTGCTGACATAAAAAGAAACAGCTCATCTTTGCCAAAGAGTACGTGGACAAACTGCATTCCTTGTGGGAAAAGGTTTTGTGGACAGATGAAACAAGAATCGACCTTTTTAAAAAAAAAAGCACACCAATAGTTTGTATGTTTACTGAAGGTGCATTTAAGACGACAAAGAAAAGAAGACCATACCAACACTTCATGGGTCGAAGGCCATGGGTCATCCAGCAAGACAGAGACCCAAAGCAGACATCCGAAAGCACATGCCAATGATAGAAAAAAAAGAATTTAAATATTCTAAAGTGGACAGCAAAAAGTTTTGATCTCGATCTGATTGAAAATCTGCAATTGGAGAAAAATGCTGCAAATAGTGAAGATCTTGAACAAACTGCGAGGGAAGAGTAGGAAACATACCGGCTGATAAGTTCAGGAATCTTACCGATGCAATGAGAAATGTTTGGAGGCCGTCGTCACTGCCAAAGGTTGTGAAACCAAATATTAAAGATATTGCTGCAAATAGTTTCATCTTTCAACTTCTAATATATAAGTTGAAAAACCAATTTTCTTTGCTCTGATTCTATACATTTTGTACATTTCCATTCCTTGATGAAGGGGTTGGACACACAGATGAGTATAAATAACTCTGGTTATATAATTGGCTTTTCCTTAAAGCCCAAAGGTCCCATTGAACTGTTGGACTGCTTTTGGATTCCTGTTGTTTGGAATAAGTTCTACTTGTATTGGTGATGGGGCCGTTGTACCGAGCAATAGTGTGAACCCCTCTAAAGTGTAGCGTGGGGATTGATCGGTGGTGGAGCTGCCCTGAAGTGAAAGCCACCGCGGTGTGCTTCGGGCCTACACGGCTCCACGACCACACACAACCTTCGCCACCCATTCAGTTCACAGCCGACAACAACTCCCAGGAATTGATTTTTTTCTTTCCCTATTCCTGCCTCTTGTCTTGCAGAAGCGTCCTCACACAATGTTTTATTTTTTTTTTTTTTTCCAAGCCGACCATCTCTTTCATGGCGGTTCGCTGACAATCCGCTGATTCAACTGACAGAAAATCGATCTGATCTCATCCAAGTCGGCGTTCTCTGAGCTCATATCTTGACATCTCGGCTGCCCGGGGAGGTGGAAAGAACAGAGGTTCATCTGGTTCACACACACATACAAAGAAAAAAAAAAAAAAAAGTACTGTATCACCTTGTTTTCTTTTAGTTTATCTCTTCTTCTGGGAGTCCCAAAAAGTTTCTCAGGGCTCGGTGATTATTTACTCTTTTGTTGGATGATCTCACGAAGACGGGGAAGTCACAGGCAGCAAGTCAGCGCCGTCGCATCCAACCGCTGGAGGTGGCTGATCCGACCGCCGGGTTCTTCCACAGGGGTGCAAACTTTGCGGCCAAAATGTCGACGGTAATTCCTATCGAGCTGATCAATGTTGGAATCAGGGTTGTTAGATGTTTTCTGCTCCCTCGTTGCTTCACATAATGACGATAAAACGCTGACTAAAAGCAACCAAGCCATCAAAGACTGTGACTCCAAAGTGCAACCCTCAGCAGGAGCGCTAGAGAGATGCAGACAGCAAAGAGCTCTGCTTCTTAATGATTGCCACTCACAAAAGCACACCGTTTTTTTTTTGTTTTTTTTAAGTCAATAGGTAATTACGTTAAATAATCATGACCGCAACAATGAGAGAAATTGGCAGTCCGTTTGTGGAATTTGTTTCAAATTGAGCCAGTTTCTGTAAGAAATGGAAAGTAAACCAGTGGAGGCAGACAACGTAATGTGAGTTTTCTCTTAATTAAATAAAGTGTTTCTACAGCCACTGGTTAGGAAGGTTCAGGAGGTCGAGTTTCACGCAGGTTACAGAGGACCAATCACATGACGATTGGTTCTACCGTCACTCCTCTCAGAGTTGATCTGTCGGACTCTGGTCCGGTGACTTTTGGTGGCCGCATGAGTCCAGTGAGCTCATTGTCTTGTTCAGTAACACAATTTGAGACGGGTGAGGTTTCCTGACATGGCGTGTTATCTTGCTGCGCCGCGGCAGGATGATATACTGTGGTAATAAAGAGATGGACACGATAAGCACTGATATCTGAGGTCGGCTTTGGTGTTGAAATTATGCTCAGTTGGTACAAAGGATTGGAACATGTGTCAAGAAGACTCTCCCACACGTCACACAGAGGCAGCGGAATCAACCGCCGACACCGGGCAGAATGGGTCCAAGCTGTCAAGTCGCTGACATCCTGAGCCGGCGAATCTGAATGTGGTAGCAGGAATCGAGACTCATCAGCCCCAGTGACATTTTTCCAATCTTCCATTGTCCAGTGTCGGTGAGTCTGTGTAAATTGTAGCCTCAGTTTTTGCTTTTTATTTGGCAGGAGTGAATTCCGCTGTGGTCGTCTGTTGCTTTCGCACATCTGCTTCAAGGTTGTACATTCTGAGATCTTCTGAATAGGCAAGGCGAGAACGAGTGATTACATGAGTTAATCTTTTCTTTCCCTCCTCTTCAACCATTCTCCGGGTACTAAAAGATCTCAAATATGTGTTCATCTTTTTTTTTTGACGAGTCTGTGTGGCACGACTGCCATGCCATGTGAAAAGTTACAATACGGGCATACGCTGAAGTTTTCAGCTTTCCCAGAATAAAGATGAGCAACTATTGCAGTGTCTTTCGTCGCGACTTAAACGCAGTGGTGCTGTCACACTTTAGCCTTATATCATTTTATGGCGGTATCAGATGCAGCGGTAAAAGACCAGACCATCTTTGACTTCATCACTTATCAGTTTATCCAATGCAGAACGAACAATGGCTTCTTACTCGGTTAACGTTATTGATGTATACATGATACAGGGTCACGTAGTTATTCTGAGTATTCTGATACATTCTACTAATGCTTGAACTTTGACCTCTTAGGTAGGGCTGATCGCGAGTCGCAAAGTGTGCAATCTGAAAGCCCCTCTCCTCTTCTCCACTCTAAAAATAGACACATTAATATTTGGGACTATGTCTGGTTTTAAAAACACACACTTACCCAGAAAAGTGCTCTGCATAGATGTTGTAGAATCATCACGAAAAAAACAAGAGGAAACGGAAAAGAGTTTCAACAGCATTTTAGAAAAACACCACCAGCAGATTCCGATTGGTCCAAATGTTTGATGATGAATTATGATTCATGCGCAATACAAATGACTTTATATATGCACAGTTATCCACCACACACAGGAGTAGTGACGTGTAAGTACACGCCTCGTGGAGAGGAGCATTAATAACTTCATATATTGAAATGAAGCCCGACATTTTTTTTTTTTTAAATATCTGTAGCCATGTGGCTGTGACGCTCCAGTAGTCATAATGAAACGTAATAATCCACACGATAAGTGGAGCCTTGTTAGTGCACCCTCAAATAGCTTTTGAGGGTTCATTATTTGTTAAATAACTTATTTCAGAGCCAGTGGTGTTTGCTTGAGGGTGGGTGCCTTAAGGCTATTTAACTGACATACTTGTACTGAGTATAGTTACTGTCACTGGAAAAAGAACTCATTCTCATTCTCATTCTCGCATTGGGAAATAGCTTTTTAGCATCGAAACTTACAACAGCATCTTTTACCAACAACCATTCAGTTAATGATGCTGAAGGTGACCGAACAGAGAATTTGAAACGCTTACTTTGTGTTTTTGCCAGCTGATGTGCGACTGGGAGCCAGTGAGTCTCTGACAGGAGAACCACGGAGGCTCCCAGGTTTAGTTTTTTAAGAGCGACTTTGATCAGCTCCTCTCGGCCCGCTCAGTCAGCCCACTAATGAGAGCGGCGGGCTTTGAGGATGGAGGACGACTTTGATCCGCGGCTAATTGTCCGTCAATTTCTCTGGTGTTCTTTTTTTTATTTTTTTTTATTCTAGTCGTTCTTCAAATTTGTCACACGTGCAGCGTTGGAACTGCGAGCTCGTCACACTGAGAGGGACGACTGGCATCCGGCAGTTTAATGGAGATGAAACGTAGCATCGGCTAAAAAAAACATTGTGGGGGAAATTAATTTAGCTGATTAGCAAAGCCACATTTTTGAAATTACCATCTACTTCAAATAGAATCAACCCTTTTATCAGAAAAGGGATAGAAGAGTCTTCTAGACTTCTAGAAATGGATCCTAAAAAGAAAAAAAACAACAAAGAAGTTTCTCTATTGAAGTAAAATCAGGTCAAAAAGCAATTAAATAATCTGACACATCATAACTACATGACTAAAAATAGTGATTATTGAATAGGACATAAAACTGTCTATGGAGCAGGAGGAACAACCTCCACCGCCTAGTTTGGCTTTGTTCAGTGGTTGAGAATAGAACAGAATAGAATAGAATAGAATAGAATAGAATAGAATAGAATAGAATAGAATAGAATAGAATTAGAAATACATTATTGATCCCAGAGGGAAATTCTTCAAACAATGGATGTGGCGCTCAATGCATTTAATGGGAAAAGTCTGGGGTTCAGTGCTCAAGGGCACTTCAACCTGTGAATATGAGGAGGTGGGGACTCAAACCTGCAACCTTCCGATTGAGAGACGACCACTCCCAACCAAGCTAGAGACGACGCCAACCTCTTTTTTTTTCCAAGATTGCCTGGAAGAAAGGCTGGAGGCCCCTCTCTGATCCAACAAAAACATTGTGGTGAAGCCAGCCACTGGTGGACCAACTTTCACCAGAATATAAACGCAGGAGGCTTCAAAACAAACTTTTCCTACGGTCAGTTCTTCATTCGAGAAATTGTTTTATTTGGGTTATCTTAGACGTGTGCCGATCCAATTTTGGCAAATGCAGACCAGGCGAAGCTTAGGACTCCTTGTGATCTCTGGCACCTGGTGAAAGGCTCACTGACGCTCCAAGTGTGCACAAAAACGAGCGTGGGGTTGGACTGATGGACACGTGTCCAAGATGGCCCTTGAGGGAGTACCGGCACGTCTGGAGACACAAGAGATGTCAGAGTTGGAGGGGAGAGGGCTTGCGTGGCATGAGGCAAAGGACACTGCACAAAATAGGGTCAGATGGAAAGTGCGAGTGCATTTGAATGAACACGTCCTATTCAATCCACTAGAGGGCGCTGCTTTGAGGTGACATACATTTCAAGAAGAGAAAAGTTGTTTTTAAGAGACAAGAAGAATAAAGTCAACAATAACTACAATGGCGGCACTAATGATGACGTCAAAACCTCAAGAGCCATTTAAGCTTATTATTGGCAGGTTATTTAGTTTATTTAGAGGTTTTTTGTTGCGTCATTTGGACACTTGGCGGTAATTAAACACAGGTTGTACATAAAGAGGGTACAGGTGACAGGAAGAGGAAGGCACAGGTCCGGGGAGGGCACACAGTTCAAACCACACCAGCAAACAAACCAGCTATAGGAAAACCCCAGCATGTTCATCTTCTGGTTTCATCAACTAAACCTCAAGCAGACTGGGATGGAAATTCTGTTCTGCGTCTGTTCACTTCTGCTCCACCTGTATAGCAATGGCAAAAACTGAACAATGGGACATTGAAATGGTCGGCTCTTCCCCACCATTGTGAAGCAGAATTCACCAAGCGTTGGATTGTTCACCCTCTAATAGGGAACGTGAGCTGGTTTAGACCGTCGTGACACAGGTTGGTTTCACTCTACTGATGATGAGGTAATCCTGCTCTTCAATTCCATTTCTTATTTGTTTCAGATGTCGACACTTATGCTGCCGCTCAAATAAATGCTGAATTAACTTGATTGAATTGATGAAAGCGAGGAGGGAGTTGCAGCTTCATAATTTCGTAAAAGATTTATGTTAATGTAAAGCTGCATCAAGATATTTTAGCAGCTCTCGCCAGGAAATCCCCTGAACCCTGACACTTAGTCGATGAGGTTTATCTTGTGCTCCGACACTGTGGTTTTAAGGTTGCAAAACGTACAGCCATGAGTGGATGAGGGGAATAAACTGGTAGACAGCTTCTCTATGTCTCCCTTTTTATTATTTTTCCATAATTTGGACTCAAGCGCAGGAGTTTCTGGCAAAATAAAAATTGAAATTAACTTTGTGCTTGGCCAAACTCCTGCTCTTTAAATGTACTTGGCAACAGTGGCCATTGGTCTAAATATTGGCTCAATCAATTTTACATTTTCTCCTGCGATGGCGGCCAAAGTAGAGCTGCTCTGCAGACGAGCCGCAGAGGGAGTCTCTGAACAGAGTCGAGATGGTATGAGCTAACTCCGAGCAGATTTGTAGGCCGTTCAGATTGTAGCTCAACTTAAAATGCCAAATCTATTATGACCCGCGACTGTGAGGCATTGCACACGCCTCTGCAGAAAGCTATAGCTTGCATTTATGTGATTAAAGAGACGGTGACGACACTAAATAACGCTCCGGTTTGGTAAAGAGGTGACAGTGCAGATAAAGAAGACGGATGTCCCTGCTGCTTTAAGTCTTCTCTGTAGAGATGGGATTATAATCACCAGACAAGGAGAGTGTGATCATCATGAGACCACGTTTCACACCACAGCCTGCGCCATAACTCAATAAAATCAGCACAGATCTGCCTTCTGTGTGGTTATCCGCGAGATGCACGGGATACCAACGACGAGGCAGAACAGTGGCGTCGAAAGAACCAGTGGATCATTTTGGTGACAGCTGAGGCAGGCGAGCGCTGTGGGAGGAGGACGACAGATAGAGATGAAGACAACAGAGCCAAAGAATGCTAATTAATTAAGCCGTCCCCACAGATGCCACCCAAGCTCGCATACAAAAGGAAGCGAGAGGAAAAAAATAAAGCCAGAAAAACGCCGGAGAGATAGGAAGGTGACAGGGAAGATGATAGAAACCATCTCTATATACTGTGGTTGAAGAAGTTTAAAATAATGAAGGAACGGCTTTAAACTACAAAGTGCAATGAAATGAAGTGTCATAGAAAGAGCTGGGTAAAATTACCAGCAATTACCTTCGCATACAAACATTGGGACGAAGGTTATGTTTTTGTCCGCGTGTATTTATTGGTTAGTATTTATGAATTTTACCACCTTTTTCAAAAACTACTGACCTGAATTGAATTAAATCTTCAGAGATGATTTGTCATCATCCATTAGATTTTAGGACTGAACTGCTCCTGGAGAGGTAAGATATTTCCTCCGGGGTGGACCGACTGGAGATCCACTGTGAGGCGTCATTAGTGTTAATTCATTGACCCAAAATATGACAACAGCTCTTAGTCAATGAACCTTTTTCACGGGCAAAGACTTTTAATAAAAACAAAAGAATTATAAGACATGTAGACGAAGACAGTGACGAAATATAACTGACACTTGAGTCAACGAATCAAAACGAGACAAACATGTTTAGGGCGGGACGAACGGACAAGCGATCCAATCAGAGCCGCTCTCATTGTGGGACAAGTTGGCAAGACAGCCAATCAGAGCAAATCGTTTTAGCTCAACACGAGCTAAAACGATTTTTTTTCTCCCCGGCGTTCTCAAAAAAAGGGATGACATCACCGTTTTCCGCAGATGTGCGCCGTCTTTGCCATCCATATCTCAAAGCCAAGCCAGGGTTTAAGAATTTCCCCACTTTGGGACAAGTGTAAAAATAAAAAACACTGCCTCGTGTGAATGATCGGCCAAAAACAGTGCGTTTACGTGAAAGGGCGTTCTCGTGTACACGGCTCTTAGAGGGTAGGTTGATCTACGAGGAAGCAGCGGAGACTTTCTTTTTTTTTTAGAGCTTTTCTAAACTTTACACATTTTGCAGGACGTTTTCACATCAGTTAAGTTTTTTACACTATATTTAGTTATGTTTAGTTGCAGTCTAAATGACACAGCTTTGCTTGATTTCAGCTTACTTCCAGTTTCACTTTACGTTTGCTGGTTAAGCACTAGAATGTGTGTGTTGCCGTGCACCAGGTCTGAGTGCATGCAGCAGCGCATGTCATGAACTACAGAATGAATGAATGAATATTTCTATTCAAGTGTCATGCACACATGTGCCCAGCCCACATGACACTATAAACATTAATATAAAGTCATGGTATATCTTCAGTATAACATTTCATCATACAAAGCTTTCAGTCTCATTGTTCATGCATTTTCCACATATCTTGCCAAACTAAAAAATGCATTTTTAAATAACCAACTCACCATATCACCTTCTGCCAACCAAAAGAGATCAGGATTATTACGTACAATTTTTTTCAAACAAAGCAATTCTTAAATCATTATGCAGTGGACAATAGAACATGAAATGAAATTCATCCTCCACCAAACATAAGTCACAAATATTCCATAGCCCATTCTCTTCATGTAATGTCCCACCTCCACCTCTAGGGGCAGCACTCCTGCTCTGAGCTGAGCACACAGAGACCTCTGTCCTCTTTTGAAATCACAGTTAACATGAAGCTCTGTGGAAAAACAATCTTTAGACTGAATGTAACTTCTCAATTTAGGTTTATTTAACAGTTCCAGCTTCCACTGCTCTTTGTAATTATCAAATAAAATCTGCCAGTGGGTTGTTATTTGACACCGTCAAAAACAATGATTGTAAATTCATTTTTGTAAATTTTTGAAAGACCTCATGAGACCAAGGGTATTTATGATCTTTATCCCTGGTGAGTCTATGCTCAGGTAAGTGCACAAGGCGGTTCCAAAGTCTTAACATTTCAGCCCACTGCTTCAGCACACAGGGTTCCCAGCCCATGTCTCCATCTATGGCTGCCTTAGGGGGGAACCTATGGACCCCGAGGAAATACCTCATAGCTCTGCTTTGGACCGAGTTGCTCTCTACAGAAATGACATCTGGTAGCACCTGAGATGTGTCAACAAGGACCAGAAGACCGTCTGTAAACCGTGTGGCGCAGAAATGGCTGGGAAACTCCTCCATCAACCTGAAGCGACACTGACAGACTACTCATCCAGAAACACAAGAAGGTAAACGCACACGCTGAGGTTGTTTTATCGGATAAACCACCGTCTTTCTGCTAAACTGGAATAAAATAGAAGGTAAAAGAAACTACCTCTGAACTGTATTGATCAGAAGATTGACTCTCAAATGGGTTTTATCATAGTGGATGTTTTATATGACTGGACAAAGTGTGTGTATGTGTGTGTGTGTGTGTGTGTGTGTGTGTGTGTGTGTGTGTGTGTGTGTGTGTGTGTGTGTGTGTGTGTGTGTGTGTGTGTGCGTGTGTGTGTGTGTAGGGGGGGGGGGTAATCGAGCAAGAAGGATAATAAAATAACTATATTCCTCATTTATTCACTCTCACAGATATATAAATATGCTATAAAAATAAAGGTGATTTGAGTTATGCTTAATTTATGTGAGATTATCATTTGTGGAAATGCCATGGTCGTGTTTTTGACATTAGGAATAAAATAAAATACATGTTTAGTATTCCAACTGTTAAAGAGCTTATGACACCATATTCCATGTTGATAGAATTATTTTCGCCGTCAAAATTAACAGCGAAAGACATAATTGCCCTCATCGGATGCCCCCTGGAATGTTGACACATTTACCCTTTTTTGAAATTTGCATTGTTGAAAAACAAACCCTTTCTGGGAGGTCGGAGACTGGAGAGGAATGTGGAAGGGACGTCACGGGTTATGAGCTCTTTAAATCTCTGTCTGTATTGCATAGTGAAACTTGAATACCATTCTATAACAGACTGATGGATATTTCCAATGACTTCTATTCTCGAGAAACATCGACCAAAACTAGACGAAGACTAAAAAGGTTTCAGATGACTAAAATGAGACTAAAACTAAATGGCGTGTTACTGAAAAGACCAAGACTAAAACAGAATTTGCTGTTAAAATTAACACGGGCCGTCAGTCAGGGCTGCAGCGAGGAGGGTAAGCCAGCCAAGTAGGCAGCGGAAGACAAAAATGGCGGAACGTCAGTCAAGAGAAAGATGAATCCGTCAATGGGAGAAAAAAAGTTGTACCAAGACAGTTACATAGCAAATGGCTTCATTGGAGCAATGGACAACATTAACGCGCTTCTAACAGGAAGCAACCTGCAGAACCAGAGTCAGAGGTGGAGATTTTCAGCAGTTCCAGTCGAGGTTAGGGGATTGAAGAGAGGGCAAGATAGGATGGAGACAGAGAGCAACGTTCGTTCATTGGCTGCAGACGTGATGGAGGCTCAGACCATGAACTGCCAGATCTATTATAGCTGAATGCATCTTTTGTGCTGAAACCCTGTAAGCTGAAGTGGCATCAGTCCACCAAAGACCCCAAGATGGAATGTCAACCCAAAGAGTTTATCTTTGGAGAACATTAACTCATTGTGACAGAACATAACAAAATAAATAAAAAAGTTTAGAAATGTGGGTCCCTCAGGAAAAAGGTTGGTAATCACCGTTCTAGCGAACAGCAGGAACTGATGAAGACACTTGGATAAAAGCTGAAACATCTTCCAAGATAAATATCCACGTCCGGCTGTCTTGATTGCAGTTGCTTTGAAAGACTAGCTTGTTTGTCCACAGAGTGTTTCAGGTTAACCGACGTAACTTCAGCAGAAGGTAATGAGTGAATCATTGGACCGACGCTCTCGGGGCTGACAGCCACAATGCAGTTGTGTTCACATTATTAAGACTGAGGCAGACCGTTAAACTCGACACAAATTAATTCCCAAATGACAAATTGCGTTTTATTCCCAGTAATAAATTCACTGCTTTCAAATGGGCAATAAATTATGAACTTACTTGCACAACACCGACGTTTACAAACAGGTGAGCTTGTGCCAGCGGTGGCAGCTTTCAAACATCTTTGGTATGCATCTGGAAGCTTCTCACATCCGTCTGCGGATAATTTCTCCACCGAGATGTGTTCAATGACTTGCAAATGTCAGTTCACTCTAAAGGTTTGCGGTTAATATTGAGTTCAAGTCCAGGGCTGCACCAAAGATATCATAAATTTATTATGATGGCAAAATCAACATGTGCAGTGTAAATACTGCAAGACTGACAGAGCTGCGATAAACTGCGTCTCCATGAACTCTGCATTTATGTTCTGCAATTTAAAAATCACTGAATTCTAAATGGGATACAAAAGTGTGATTTCTAGCCACAGGGCAGAAGTCAGAAGTACACACATCAGGGGGAAGAAAACAACAATGGCCCTGAACGGCTGCTGGTGGGAACTATAGATGAACAGACGAGTAATTCTGAAGTGGAAAGAAAATGGTGCTCAATTTTAAAAACGCCCCAAAGTTTTGGGGAAAGCTTCACATAAAATCCTAAAAAGACGGAAAAAAAGAGAGAGAAAGCAGCAATTGGTGTAAATTAGGGGGCAAGAGAAAAAGCACTGTTATTTGATCCCAGAAATCCAAAAAGTTTTAAGACATTAACGTCATCTACATAGTATTAATCGCAATTTACGCATTTTAATAAAAAACACACAATGCATTAGTGAATTCAGCTTATGCTAATACTTTCAATTATGCAAATGTGTTTTTCCCTGAAGAAATATCAATTATTCTCAAGAGGGTACCAATGAGTGTCTATTTCCCACACTGTATTTTAGTCCCGTTGCTACAGAGAGACAAAACAAAACAAAAAAACCAGCAGGATACGAGCAGAGCAAACTCATTCATTAAAAACAGCAAATGCCATCTTGGGAGTGGAGCAGCGACAAAATGCCACACCGATCCCGTCAGCACTCGATTAATTCTGTTATCTTTGCACATCCTTCAACAGATTTGCATAATAGTAGTGGATAACTCTCCACTGACCAGACACACATCCGGAAAACTTTTGCTGAAACCCACTTTACACCTATCCCCTCTGAGTTGTTCATGAAGACACAACCAACCTCTGAGATGAAATAAAACATTTTACAGTCCTGGGAATAATACCTGAAAGTATTGTATAACTAAAGCCTCATCTCTCAGCTTTAGTCTGTGTTGGATTCATAAGAACTGTTTGGTTTGTACCTGTTCACTCTTGTTCATAATAACGTGACTCTCTTTCAGCTCACATTCTGGTTTCCACTGATCTGTGAGAATACTGGACTCAGCTACAAACCATACAGTCGTCCATATAGGCAGTGTGTCCATCGAGAGCATGATCCTAGTTACAAACCATTTGAATACACATGAAGGCCCCGTTTCCAGTTTACACAACAACGGTGCTCGGAGCCACTGAAGGTGGAACTTTTCAAAAACACTCTGACTGAGTCACCGTGGGAAAGGGGGGGAAAACACTACTTTTCGAAAAAGTTGTCTCCATGGAAACAGGGTAAAACGCTGTTTTTCGAAAACACTTCGAGTCAGTTTGCCAATATGTCTTTTTACTGAGGAAAATTACTCAAATACTGTAACAACTCTGCAGTTGTGTTTTTGTGGCAATGTGAAAGGTTCAATGACGACGTTCTGTTGGTTCAGATTCTTTTGTGTCACCTGAACGCACCGTTAGAGCGAGCTGGCCTGTAATTGGCTGAGAGTGGCGAAGGGGGCGGGTCGGGTGAGGGTGAGGAGAATTCCTCTCTGTGTGTGTGTGTGTGTGTGTGTGTGTGTGTGTGTGTGTGTGTGTGTGTGTGTGTGTGTGTGTGTGTGTGTGTGTGTGTGTGTGTGTGTGTGTGTGTGTGTGTGTGTGTGTTGGAGAATGGAGGAGCAGCCCAGTTAATTCATGCCTTTACAGACAAGAAACTTGTCTTTCTTTCCAGCGTCTTGTGTTAGAAATAGTAGTAGTAATGCAGTGACTTGGATAAGAAACGTTATTGTTATTACTGGTTTGGAAATAGTAACGCGTTAGATTACTCGTTATTGAAAAAAGTGGTCATATAAAAGGCCGGCATCACTTGTCATGACTCCCAGTCCATATTCTTCTTGAAATTGGTCATTTTATTGTTGGCAGTCTCCGTAATAACAACCCAGCTTGGTCATCTGTCCATACAAATGTCTCTGTTCTCCCATTGTTAATTGTGTTCTGCATGCATGTGTGAGTAGTTCGAATACAAAACAACAACAGCAACCACTAGTGGCCTTTTCAAAGCAAAATAATGTGTTTTCACTTTAAATGTTGTCAGGCAAACAGGGTCCGATATAACTTGACATGTCAGTTCAATAACATTTGGAGTGATGACACCAACGAGTGTTTACTAATGCAACATTTTCCCGCATCAAAGGCTCCCTCAGCAGGTTTTCACCGTCCATGCTCGCACTACAGACTGAAGCTCCCCGTATGACGTCTCTTAAGCCACAGCATGGCTGCTCTGCACCACACCCGGCAGGCGCAAACACTATGTGGTGGGAGCTACTTAGAAAAAGCCTCACACCTTCTTCCACCCTCCAACTGCTCCAAAGCACCGTCTTTACCAACGGATTCACCACAATTTTCAAGTATTACTGTCCGCCCAGTTTATCCACCTGGGATCATTGGACCTGTGAGCTGCAGCCGATCTGTCAAACTGTATTCACATAGCAGCTTCCATTCAAGTTAAGAGGAGATCTACAGTCACTTTTATAGACGCTCATGAGGGATTTTTCTCTCTAAAAGTGCAACTTTGACAATTTTCCCTTTTCAAATTCACAATGTTGAGTGTGAATTATCTAAATTATGAACATATAACTAACTCACTCCTGCTGGAACTTGATACGAAACAATTTGACAAAATTGAAAAGAAGACAAATTTATCAATCTTTTATCAAAAAATAAATAAATATCAAGCTGAAGTTTAAAGCCGCCATCACTTCTAACTGCCCTCTAATCAAGGGTTTTCCCTAAAAAAAAACAATAACAAAAAGGTTTCTCTCTTTAAGGTCACAGTTTTCTCAGAGAATTATCTGAGATTCAGATTAGCAACAAACACTGTGTGACTCTGCCCTGCGGGGGGGGGGGGGGGGTTGAAACTCAGGACCTGACCTGCTGCTGGTATTTAGAGATGTGACACACAGGAGCACAAAGATATACACATAAATATTCCCAGAGCCATCGCAGAGCGCTCAGCCAAACACGGTAAATTGGGCTGGCAGTGGCCCTTGGAGGCAGCGCCTCACTGCGATGCTCATTTCCTCTGGCTTCGTCACCACGGCTGAACCATGCACGTCTGCAAAGACGCCCGGTGCCCCCAAAAGCCAAATTTAATATCCCCCCCAAAGCTAAACTTCATATCATTAGGGGCAATCATCCCAGACAGCAGCTGGCGGTGGAAACTCATCAGGAGAGTGTGATGAGATCTGAACACACACGGCCTTTAGAGCATGTTCGTCCAAAAAGAAGCAGCCAAGGAAGGTTAAACAGGAACTATAAATCTATCCACACACGTCCAATTACTGCTAATGAAAGCCCAGTGATTAATAATGATCATCATTTTAACAAATGGGTGATCTAATAGATGAAGATGAGACTGGAAAAAACAAAAATCTTCCGAGAGCAAGGGAATCATTTTTCAGCACTGAAAGAGTGCAGATGCTCGCATCCGAGGGTACAAACATTTATAGTTCATTGAGGTCAGATTGAGATGAACAGAAACAAGCATCAAGGGAAATACTTAACTAATACTGTTGGTGGAGCCACACGGTCGTGCATCTTCTCTCAAAATGCCATGTCTGCTGTTGTAATTGACTCTTTCAGCTGCAGCGTCCACCTCACTTGAGGCTTTCTCAGTCTTGGGCTGGAGGACAGAAGGGCCAGTCAACGGTCCAGAGCTCAGCCCCACTGAACACATGGAAACACTTTAGTGTGTGCTTTATGCCAGAGTGACCAAATCCACTACAATGTTTGCCTCGAGGCGAATCCTGGCTGAAGAATGGGATCCATCCCATTCCAGTGCCTCTGAAAGCTGATGGATACCCTGAGGGGGAGGGGCCAGGCGGCTGTGGCTGTGTACGGTTATCACTGTTGAAGTGCCAATATGTCAACCATTCAGTGCCCCTGACAAGACCCACAGAGTAAGCCATGGGCAGAGGATTGGTAGACTCACTTAACTTTGCTCCTTTTCCCATATATTCAGTCCAAATGTGGCCCCATTTTAAAGGGAAATCAGCAAAATGTCCAACATGCGTTTTCATTCCAGAAAACTTCTGCTTTTACACGACTGTGTCTTGAATCTTACATGGAAACAGCAGAAATGCTGAAAACAATGTAGTGAGCGTGCCAGGCTACAAGTTGGCATCGTTGGTTATTTCTATAATAAAAAAACTACACATATAATTTACAATTGCAAGTGCACAGACATTCGTCTGGACAGACGACCAAGTTGGATTGTTATCACAGTGAATAAATGGCGACTAAAAAGCCATTTATTTAAAATGTGCACGAGTTAAAAGACGAGGAGGGCTGCGGTGATAATCGGAGTCAGATCGCTGGCAGGTAGGCATCTGCACACAGCTGTTTCCATTCAGCTTAAATTAGCCAGCCGGTGAGCCACGGGGCGGGTCCAAACCAGGAACAACCAATCGGGAGACTGACCTGCACACACAGAGGGAGAGGGAGGAGCCACTGCAGGGACAGAACGAGCCCCCTTCCCACCCCGGCCCAGAGAACCAGGGCTGTGACAGTGACTCAACTAGAAAACTACCAAGACCCAGGAGAATATGGACTGGGAGTCATGACACCCTGGAAGCTACTATTGTTGTTATGGTTCATGTGGTCATTGTTCATATGGTTCATTGTTATGTCCAATGTGCGCATGAACAGTGGCAACGTTCCTGATGTCAAGAAGGAGATGTTCCCTGGGGTTTCCAGGTAATGTCGTTTTTGTCCTTTTCCACGGCAGCAGGGTCCCATAGTTTTCTAAAAAATTGCAATGCTGGCCAGGTCATGGTGCGCATTCGCAGTAGTAGTTGTGTTTTACCCTGTTTGCAAGGAGGCGGAGTGTGAGTCAGAGCAGCTTAGAAAAGTTCCACCCTGGAAGCAGTCTTCAAAAAGTTGCGTCTTCAGTGGTTCCAAGCACCACTGTCATGTAAACAGACCCCCAAAAACACAACAAAAGAGTTCTGTTTTCACAAAACATTGCCAGGTAACATCGCCTAAGATTTACCGACAAGAAGTATTATTACATAATAATACATCACAAAACAGGAAAACGTGATTTCCAGCAATGTTAACAAGTGACTTCTTGATAGGAACAATGATAAATAAAGCATTACTGAAGAGTATGACTTTTTTTTCCCCCAAATACCTGAGCTCCTTCCCCATTCTGCTCCCTGGCCTCAGACCATGGAGCCATCACAGTGCTCACAGTGCTCTCCTCGCACACTTTGTGAAGTAATCCACTCTGCAAAATATTATGTTGACATGCAGCGCATGGAAACAGTTTATCGCCTTTCAGTCAATCTTTTGCTAAATCTGAATTGCACATGTTGATATTGTGATAATGACAAATTTGCAAGATATATGGCAGCTCCAGTAGCTCTGGTAGAACGTGTGGGGGTGGATTTCAATACATTTATGGTATGCATAATGAAGACAATGGCTTCAAGAAAGAAGGGGGAAATATGCATAATTCTGGGCTTAAGGCATTAATAAAACGCATCGAACGTGGGATTTTATAGAGATTGAACCTGCTCTCTGGCTCTGTTTCTCCTCATCAAAGCCCCCATCATGCTTTCTGGATCATTACAATTGTGCTCTTGTGTCACAGTGTGACTGCGGCCCCAAGGATCACCGCAAGATGCCTGTTTGTGGTGAAACACGAGACACAAACACAACTCGGCACCAATGGACAATTGAGTGTTTTCATTCAACCTAAGACGACAAATGAAGTTGCAACCTGAACGTCAGAGACTCTCGGTAAGAGTGTCTGTTTGAGACATCAGCGGGAACTTTTTGGTTTTTTCCACAGCAAAGTTTCTTCGGTCTGAGCGTGTGGGAAATGTGTTTTGATCAAACGAGCTCTGACAGAGCCACCTGCACAGCACCAAACATCCGGCAGACACAGTGAGACGGAGAAGAAAGTGGAACATCTCAATGCCAGAGCCAGAAATCTGTCTGAGGACACTTTGTTTGGTTCCAACTCTTCAAATGTGGAGATTTGTTGTTGTTTTGTCTTCGCCCCCGTCTCTGGTGAGTTATTGGAAACCAAGAAATGAATCAGCTCAGTCTGGTCGAGGGAAACTGTGAAATATAGGGCTTTTTGTTTGTTTTAGTAAATTACTGTTTTACGAGAAGGTATAAAACCAAGCATCTACAATATTTACATTTTATAATAGTAACTGACGACTGTTACAAAATGAATAACACAGTTACTGATAGTTCAGTTGGATTACCCAGAGCTGTTATATCCGATAAAGAGCAACTCTTACTGTTACTGTTTCACTGAACTCTTGTTAGTTTCCTTGATAAATGCCACTTTAATTCTTTAGACAGTCAGTCCTCCTGACAGCAAAATGTAAGACCGTACACACTGTAAGGCCCGAGGATGAATCCTTCAAGTACGGAAATTGCTACGTACCTTTTAAACATTGTCATGCGTTGCTTATGTTGATGTTTCTAATCCAGACATGATGCAACATTTTCCAAACTCCTAAATTATGTATTTGTGTGCTCAATAGTATTTAAATTTGGTCAGGGGGTGGAATTTGCTGCCTTATGTTTTAAACTTTTCCAGTGAAGACGTTGACACAAGTCATCTGAAGCTTTTCTGTCCTGATGTCCAGGCGATGTCATGTTGTAGATTTGTTTACAGTTGCATGTATTTGGAGGCCTCCCTTGAAGCGATCGTCATTTCTGTTTGTCTTCTTTGTTCCTATGCTGGTCGTACACGCGCTATACTACTCAAGACTGCCCCCCACAGGTCATCAGTGGTATTATTCCAACGCGTCTGTCTGAAATTGTCCCCAATGACTTGTGCAATGAACACAGAAGATGGATAGAAGGCTCCAGATGTGCATTTAGTGTTGAGCTTATTAAGTACAATTAGCATTAGCAACATTAGCTTCTCTTTCTAAGAACTGTCTGCTTCTGCTTGTTGGTAGTTTATCACAGCTGTTTTGTTACCGCTAATTCTCAACATTAGTTCGGAAATCCATTAATTTCATTAAGCGTTAACATCCAGATGATACAGATTCTTCCTCCCACAATCCCGCATAACATCAGATGAACTTAATGAGTGTAATTAGACTAACTCCCACAGCACAGACAGCTCAGCTAATGTGCAACAGCAACACCCAACACAGCTTTGTCTAAATTAATAATACTGAGGAAGACTAGTCAAGGCAATGAAAGTTACTTTCCCGAATCACTTGTTAATTTCATTTTGCAGCAACTAGTATAAATATTCCACTAAGTTATAAAGAAGTAACTATAAAAAATGACTTCTATTTAGTAACAAGCACCACACTGTCGGCGAGCCAAACAAACACCGCCATTAACATGAGAAGTCATTAGTTTCACTGTATTTTAGCTACTTCCAGGTTCACACCATACTGTGCAGTACAGAGCTAAATTAATTACATCAACACTTTGTTTTCTGCTTGTTGAACACTCTCCAGCTGAGAGCTTGTGCTCGCTTCTGTTTTCCATGCACCTCAAACTCTCTCTGCTAAATACCCAGGTCAGGATGAGGCAGCTCACCACATCCCCACCTACAGTTTGGATAAAAATGCAAAGAGCAAAATGGAGACACCTGAGGGTCCATAGTAATGGCGTCTGAGTGGCATTTGCACTGCCCAGTGGTTTACTGTGAACGCGGGGGTCTTTATGGTGCCTGGTCCCGGGGGGGGGGGGGGGGGGGGGGGGGGGGGGCTGGTATGTGCCACCTGGTGTCGTGCCCTCTGACAGAGCGAGCAGCACCCAGATGGCGCGGCTTATCTGTATGCGGCGCCGCTCCAAGGACAGAGGCAGCGGGCTGCAGCGTCTCAGAGGATGCGTGTCAGACAGGAACAGCGCTCTCAGCCACCCCGCTACTCATGACTTTTTAACACCGCCGCTCGCCACCAAAATGTGCCCTTGAAACCGTGAATCTGAATACTTTTTCTTCACTCGGCTCCTATGATTTAAAACACCTAAAACACAAAGATTCATAACTCATCTTGATAATTCATTAACAGGCCATTCACATGTCTGCATCGCTGTTCATTTTAAAACTGATGTATTAGTTTAAAGGGATTATTCTGCCCTCACCAGCAGTCCTCCAAATGAGAGACAAAAGCTTCCAAGTTTAACCTTCTAATTTTTCCCACTTAATGGCAGTGTAAAACTGAACACAAAGAAATATTACATGCACATCAAACTGCATGTTCAACAAACTATCCAAGGTGATGCTACATCATGACAGTATGTGGCTAACACACTGCTAACCAAATAGGTAGCGACAGGTCTGCTAGCTCAATGCTAATGCACAATGGGAAACACCATACATGTGCTAATTGAACTCGCATCACTATCACGACCTCGTGAATGGCGTACTAATGCTGTGCACTTGAGGTACTTTCATTTGAACAACACAAATTGTGTACTTTCAGACATACATATGTTCCCTGTGCTTCCTGGAACAAACATACGGGTGCAGGTAGCACATCGCTTCAGTGAAACAATATGGCTGACAGTTTCACTACGGCAACACAGTAGGTCAAACCTCAAACTCGAAAATCACCTGAAGCTATACACAAAGTCACCACTAGGGTGAAAACAATATCTGCTTATACAATTGTTCCTTCATATTTATGACGTGTGCCAAATAACTTAGTAAATCATTGGAGTATATGACTATGAAAACCCAATAACTGCGAGATATTTGATGGTTTCCATTTGTGATATTCTTCACAGTGCCATTGTACAAAGTGACGCAAGACTTGTTCAACATGGAAACACTCATGGTATTAGCATTAGCTGTGGTGATTGTTTTCACTTGAATTCCTCATAAATAATCAACCGGTGACACTTGGTTATGTGACACACATTCAGTTCAATTGGCTACTTAAAATATTAAATCTGGCACCGTCAAACCTATTTCATGGTGTTCTTGAAGAACCAGCACCATACCTTCTCCAGAAAATGGCTTAGGGCCACATGGTGGTGTAGCAGTTAGCACTCGTGCCTCACAGCTCATTAAACCCAGTTTTAGCCTGGTTTGGGTTAAGGTGGTTTCTGTGTAGAGTTTGAATTGTCTCCTTATGCAAGGGTATTCTCTAGACACTCCACTTTCCTCTAACAGTCCAAAAAACATGCATGTGAGGTGAACTGGTGTTTCTGAATTGCCCCCATAAATTGCCCCGAGGACAAGAGCTATAATATTTCACGTTTTTAGTGAACGAATCCATTAAAACCTGCTCAGTGCTGGTGAAAAATGGAATACTTTAGATTGAGTAAAAGGTTGAACCTCCTTTGGCAGCAATAACTTCAACAAAGCCGATTCGATGACAGGCACATCACTCAGGAGGGATTTTGGACCGTTCTTCCTCACAGAACCGCCTCAGTTCATTCATATTTTAAGATGTGTCACATGAACAGTCATTCCATAGCACCTCTAATGGATTCAGATCTGGTCCAATCCAAAGACAGACTTTCTGTTATTCAAGCCTTTCTTCTATCAATTTAGCGTCATATTTAGGCTCACTGTATTACTGCATCAAACTCAGAACAACACACCTGATACAATCCTGTAGGACAGTCTGATGATATTTGGAATGAAGATGTCCACTGGTCAAATGAAGGATTTAGTTTGTTCTAGTCTTGGTTGTCACTGCAGCTGGACCCTATTGTCTGGAGATTCGGTCGTTGAGGTGGAATCTTGATATTAATTTTGAGATCCGAAAATAATCAGCTTAACTAGCTGCTACACTAAACTGGCATTAACAGTACTGCCTGTGCGTTCGGTCACTTCCACAGAGCGCATCCCAAGTACGCTTCTTGGCCAGGTGATTGAAAAGATTAAGCACGTCTGTGCAATAAAGTTATTCTAACGGTTATATTTGAAAAACACACAAATGTTGAGATTAGAAGTTTAAACATGTAAACATATAAGTGTATTTATTGATTTATTCATGCTTTTGCAATTAAGATGCGATTAATCACAAAGTCCCTTAAATTCAAAACGAAAGAAATGATGGAGATCATGTATTCAGACATACACTGAAAATGATGACGGCTATTAGAAACAACATGCACTTCAGTCCTATGCACAAGGACACATGAAGGTAGGAATCAAAGTACAAATGTAGTGATGCAGTATTAAAGCCCACAAGCTCCAAGACATCCAGTTTTTAACAGAAGCCTATACTTAGACAACCATGGAGCATTGGTCTCTGAAAGCAACGAAGCTTACATTTTTAAACGGTGGTTGTATTTTGTTGTTGTTTTGAAAATGTATTGAAAAGATCTGTTGATATACTGCAACAGAACTTTATGTAACAATGCTGCGCTAAGGGGTATTCGCATTGGCAGTGCATAAGGGACTAGACTGAGATTGGTTTTGGTATCAAGCAAGACATTTTTAATTGCTTATAGAATGTATTGATATAGAAAAAAAGAAACGAAAAGGCACCAACCAAGAGGATCTGCTGCAATGAAAATAATTCAAAATAACTGCAGCCATTGGAAAATAAGCAAAGAGTTATTTCTAAGCAATGTGAGCATTCAGCATTTTTTGTTCTCCGGAGCTTTGGGGAGCTGGTAATGTTTTTTCTTCTTTGCCTCATTGTCTCGTTTCCAGGGAAATTCCCCGAGCGAGCATTCAGCTCTTTAACACTGCGATGTGGATGATAACGAGGGAAATCAGGTCGATGATGTGTGAACATGACACGGAGCCCTTCAGCGATCATCACCTGTCCTCACAACCTCTGCAGCAGAAAGGCCCGAGTCAGCAGAATGTCCCGAGACAGATGGGAACAATCTGCCATGTGAAGAACCAGCTGGGAAAACAGGGAAGGCCTGTGTGACATTTTATTGTAGACTCGTGCTGTCAAACGATTCAAGCCTTGGAATCAGATTAATCAGGGATGCTCTGGATTAAGTTTGATTCATCAGGGTTAAATCCCTGCAGTGAGGACGGACAGAACGAGCAGCAAAACCCAACAGTTCTGTTATCAGCAGGACTGGAGAGCGAGCTGAATCTGAAGGGCCACATTTATCACCCACTGACACGCTCTAAAAATACAGCGCTGTCCAAACTCCTTGACAGGAAGGAACACAGGAGTACCAACTCAAAATAAGTCCTGAATAAGTTTACAACTGGCCGAGAAACAAAAACCAAGCGCAAAACCAGAGTAAAATACCAAAAGTCAGTCTGAAGCCACGAATGGGGAAACATCCCCACGAATGGGGAACCTGCACAGCTCCTAAACCCAGAGCAAATAAGACTATAACCTAAAAGACAATTAGCCTAGAATGATTCAAGAAGCTCTCCAAAACAAAACAACTTAAAAATTAGACCGAAGGTTGATAACCAAGAAAATTGAGACGCTAACAAAATTGGCCACTTTGAACTAGTAATTCATCCAGGATCGGCACCAGAACCAAAACAGGTTGAGAAGGTAGTCATCAAAACAAATCAACATCCCATATTGACATAATTCTCATTAAAAATATATATATTCAAAACTAATCCCATATCAAAAACCAAAACGTTATAAACAAACCCAAACCCATCAATGATGTGTTCAAAACAAGTTCAATAATGAGGAAAAAATGTACAATGACTGACCAATACTACTGACCAAAATCAATTAAATCAGATTTAGATGCCAAAACAAAATAAAGAGTATAATCAGTCCAAAACCTGTTTGAAAACGAGTCAATAACCATTCAAACAAGACTCAGACAGTGCAAACTCTGTCCAAAACCAGAATTAATAACAAAACTATAAACAAAATGAGGTGGCACTTCAGGTCTAAATTCAATGCGAAAAAGCACAATACCAGTAAAACAACCTAAACCAGTCTCTATTCCTATAACTAAGAAAAAACAATGAACAAAAAAACAAAAAAAAACTGTCCAAAAATTGACCAGAGTACAATCAAGACCAGGACCAGGCTGAAACCTGTAAAAGACTGAATATCAAAGAGTAAACACCATTTAAAGGCGGTCCGAAACCAACGCAGTTCAATACTGATATCAGCTGACAATCAGAGTAAATGAGCCGCTACAGGTAAGAAGCACCCGGATCCATTACTGCCCGTGAGCCAAGTGCCAAAAGTCAATAATTCATAGATTTCACAGGTGATGATAAAAAGGAGGTCATTTTAACCGCTAAAGTCGCTAAATTTCAGATTTATTTCATTGGTCGACACCGTGGTAGTGAGGATGAAGTTTTTGTGGCCTTTTGATGATCAAAATTGCAGCTCCAACCCAAAACGACCTCTGACATTTTTAGGAAAATGCAGCCAATCAAACAAGATCAGTTCAGAATCAAGCCAAAGAACCCCAAACTCGTGCCGGGTTATGAAAAAGCTCACAATGTTCAATTTAACACGATTAAAATAAAAGTCATAAATGATGATCAAGTCTAATTCTCAAACTATTAAAAACCAAAGAAAGAGAGGAAGCGCTCTAATGAAAACAGATTTTCTTTTTTCTTTTTTTTTAATTCTAATACACACAATTACCAGCCCTGAGCGAGTACTGCTCAGCCCAAACAAGGTTTCAGTCCAAGGCTCCTCATCACACGAACCCCAGAAGGATTCATGTAAAAACTCAATGAGCAGTGCGTATGACTAATGCCGGATGCTGCCGGGTGGAATCGGTGTTTTTCTCAGCAGTAGATGGGAACGCATAGCAACCCCCGTGACGCACGCGGCTCGATTTAAATCAACCGATGAATGGGACGTAAGGAAACTCATCTGGGGGCCCGACAGTAGAAAGGGCAAGTTGCGCTGTGAGGCGGCTGCAGGCGTGTTTGTCCAAACACTTTAACACTCGAAGCTTCTTCTGTGGATATTATTTCAGCCACGCGGGAGACGCAGAGGAGCGACCGATAATGAGCAGTGTCAGTCTTATTAGGCTAAGAGTCCGCAGAGTTTCTTGTGTTTGCAAACAAGCGGATGAAATGAAAAATGAGACGCCTCGTTCCGCTCCAAACGGGGGGGTTCCAATCAGGCTGAAACCAGAGCAGCGCCAGGTTCACACGGAATTTAAAGTGCAGGCCAGAGTCGTGAGGCCAGAAATCCTACCACCAAATTAAATTTATATGGCGACAAAAACACCTAAAACACAAACACTGTATATTGTGTGGCATTCACGATGGCGCAGAACTACAACTTAGAACTCGTTTTTGTCACATTTTAAGCAGTTTTAGCCATTTTTATTGGTTTTACCTATTTAAGTGATAATTTTAACTGTTAAAGGAAGGTAGCCATAGTAACTCTTTTAGTTGTTTTAACTGTTTTAGTTTACTATTTAAAGTAGTTTTAGCCATTTTTATTGGTTTTACCTATTTAAGTGATAATTTTAACTATTAAAGGAAGGGAGCCATAGTAGCTCTTTTAGTTGTTTTAACTGTTTCAGTTTACTATTTAAAGCAGTTTTAGCCATTTTTGTTGGTTTTACCTATTTAAGTGACAATTTTAACTGTCAAACTTTTCTCTCTCTCTTTTCAAGTAGGTTAAGCTGTTTGAACTCACTGAGCTGTTTCTTTTGAAAGGTAGCCATAGTAGCTCTTGTAGTTGTTTTACCTGTTTTAGTTTACTATTTCAAGCCGTTTTAGCCATTTTAATTTTCGCAAATAATCTTTTTTGCCATTTTTAGACACAATTTCCGGGCATTTTTCATCATCCGTTAAGTGGGTTTTTGTGTGTGAAAATTTCAGATATTTAGCTTGTTTTCATGGTATTCTTTTTATCTATTTACTTTTAGCAATAGTTTTAATGAATCTAGCTGTTTTACCCATTTTTTTAAGTTAAAATTTTCTGGGGTGTTTTTACCGTTTTGGTTGATTTACGCCTTTATTCGATGCACGTTTGAAACCAAGTCATGAGTCCCTGGCTTTAAACCTTCAAGTGCTCGAGATGTTTCAGGAAGGACAGCATGAAAAAAAAGCAGAAAGAAACTCATGGATACGAGATCCCAGTTCATAAATTGTGTGAACAAAAGGTGCAAATCCACATTTATCAACAGATTCACCAAGTCTCTTTGCTCTATTTTCTGTATTTTTTTTGCAGCCTCGTTGAATTCAGGTTTTTACTTTCGACCTATTAGCCACACGAACCAGAAAAAGCGACAAACTGTCTCGATTGAGGTTTTGTGAATTCCCATCGTGCAGATCATTTTGGGTTCACAGATTCCATTTTAACAATTCAAAATGGCTCCTTGCTGAGTTTTACTGCCTTGACCGCAACTTACCGGGGGTGAATCAAACAGCCTTGGTGGTGCTCGCAGAAGAAAAACAACACGGTTTGAAAAATGCAAAGTGTTTCTTACCGTGAATAAAAGCACGACGCAGCCTACGAGTCCAATAAAACCTTTTCCCACGACCGAACCTCCAGTCTGAGGATTGTCCAAAGTAATCAAAGAAACATCTTTTTCTGAAAAGATCCGTTTAAACTTTCATATGTCATTTTTCAGTACAGTGAGCACTACAAATTAAAATGTGTTGTTATCTGAAGGTGGAAATGTTTAAAATGATGTTCTCCCCTTGTCGGTTTGATTGGATCAGGATGGAATGACACACTTGTCAGGATTTCACTTCTATTTTCTCTTTATTCGAGCTGTGAGCAGCAGTGCTCCTCCCGTGGTTATCACATATGTGAAGAACACATCATAGGACCAAACTGTCATTTCTTCTTATAACACTGAGGAGCAACTACTCTTAGTAATTAGTTTCAGTTTTTCTTATACTTTCCTGGAGAAGTGATATGTGTGACGGAAACACAAGAAGAAATAATTACCTGTTTGTACAGAAACAGATAATCAAACTCATAGTGAAACAATTTGTCTGTTCAGCATATTCAGCAGTCTGTCTATATCTGAACCTTGGAAGTGGATCAAAACCTTTCTACAGCTTAACCGCTCACTTACACAGTTCCAATTGATTAACACAACTAAATCTGAACTACTGACTTCATGCTTGTCACATTTCATATGGATCATACGGATTTGTACAGATTTCCATCCACTCATTCGTCTATACATCGCTTCCTCTGCTAAGATAATTTTCATTGGCTGGAGGGCACAAAGACTAACTGTAATTCAACAACATCAAACATATAAAATCAATGTAGGCACTACTCGTACAACTTATACGATACTGTGTATGAATAACAATAAAGATGAGCATATTTCTGCTTGAAGCTGCGCAATCAAAACTGTGGGTGCACCGTATACCAGTGAGAGTGTTGCTAGATTAATGTATGTCCACTCAGAATTGCTCAAACTGAAAGTGAGGGTCACCATGTGCAAGTAGAAATGAAGCGGAATTACTGTATATCCACTTTAAGATGTGCAACTAATATTGTGGGATACCATGAACGGAGCAGGATTACTGTATATTCACTGAAAATGTACATCCGGAACTGTGTGGTCACATAACTGCGACAGTGCAGCAGGACTATTGTATATTGACTGAACCTATGTCAAGTCAGACACAGTAGAACCTGTAAGGAGTGGACCCGGTAAGAGCAGACACCCTGTACTGGGTGGACACGTCACTGTGTATATTTAACTATTAACACACCCTGATGAGGGGACCACCTGCCTGACGTGGACAACGGACAGGTTTTCCTGGCAAATTTCAAGCTGAGCGACACTAAGACGGCCAAAATACTTGTGCTGGACCCGATTATTGGAATATTCAGGTCGCGGGTGCTACACTATAGCATCCATACTGCACTCTGGGCTCACTTCCATAACGTAACGACCCAAAACTATCTTCACTTCTGCTGCCCGGCGTTCTCCACCTCTCCTAAAGCAGCTTATGTTTCACTTCAGGAGTTCTGAGCCTCTGGCTCTTAATTTGCTTTTAAATTGTGATTGTTCAGACAAGGAGACGGAGGATCTCCTCACACAAGCGTCCAGTAGCTCTGGAGCATGAGCGGTCAGAGAGCACAGATCGCAGTCGACCGCAGAGGGTCAGAGCGGACTTTATGTTGAGATTGTTATCATTTCCAGTACTAACTGTTTGATCTTGCAAAAATATAGACACTTTCATTACATCCACTGTGACCACAACAAAGAAAAACTTTCAAGTGTAAATTTATAGGTCATTACAGCAATATTATACCAGTCTGGTCCAGTCAGGATGAAACTGGACTGTATGTGGTCCCTGAAGTAAATGAAATCTTATTTAATAATTATTGTGTATAAATCTTATATATGTATGTATATATGTATTTATATTGTATACATCTTGTATTGGTTCAATAATGTACTTTAAAATAACCATAACATATTTGGTGTTTGGTTCCTTCAATATCAACTGGCCTTACAATTTGTCCTCGTGACCCGTCCCTCCGAAGAGAGGACACCTGTCTTCAGGGGACACTTGCCCTTGGACTTTAGGACGTCCCTACATCACAGGTTTTACTGTATATGTAAAACTGCTGCTGGATTTTAGTAATGCCACTAAAAACCTAAAAGTGGGGATATCCATAAACAAGTGAAATCGGATTACCTTAAATCACCTTACAAAGGCACAGTTAAAAATGTGAGACTCTAGATGTGTTAAAAACAGAAGCCCAATTGGAATAAATTCCCTGGCAAAATGTGCTGCTAAAATCTAGGATGATGTATACATGTAAAATTAAGGCAGGATTACCATATATGCACTGATAAGTGAACAATTAAAACTATAGTACACCATATACTAGAGCAGGGGTCACCAGGTCGCCCCCAAGGACCACAGGCGTAGTCCGCAAGCATGTTCTAAAAATAGCACAACTCACAAATGAGCTGCATCTTAAAATGAAATGTTATTCTGTTGCTATTCGTTTTAATCACACTTGCATTTACATAGATTTAAAAATGACAATATCTTAAAAATAAAGTGAGTAAAAATATGTTTATAGCACAGGGAGTTTCGATCGATGGAGCGCTGTGTGGAGGAAGGACGCTGGCGAAGGTCCTTCCCTTCCTCATCACTGCCACAGACAGCGTCAGTTACTCACTTAACGTTAAATAATCACCAACAAGTGAATGATACTGAAACCACACCGCTCACACTCGTGGTTCTAAAAACCTTATATATATATGCTGCGATTGAATAATCCTGTAGCAGCGGCAGGCAGCAAAATAAATTTAACTGAGTGATGCGATTTTGTTTATTCTGTTTATTTTCTCTCCGCCAATATTCAGTATTTTTCCATATCATGGAGGTTAAAATCAATATCTTCATTTTTATGTCCAGAGGGTTTTGTGGCTCCAGAGTTTTTGTTCA
This sequence comes from Lipophrys pholis, assembly GCF_963383615.2. Classification (NCBI taxonomy): domain Eukaryota; kingdom Metazoa; phylum Chordata; class Actinopteri; order Blenniiformes; family Blenniidae; genus Lipophrys; species Lipophrys pholis. Next base: position 5,528,550 of record NC_137649.1, read on the forward strand.
GTGGGAAACGGGTCCAAATCGCTCTGAGTGTTGAAGGCTGCCGACACCTGGGCTAGTAAAACGGTGTTTCGATGTTTTTCATAGAAAAAAAATTCCCTTTTTCATTAGCCCAGGGGTTTAAATCTCAGTAAAAACAACGAAAACAAATATGAAATGTTGTTTTTGCTGAGACTAATAGAAATAAAGTGAATATTGACATAATCTGTTTCCCACCTCGTTAAGTCACGGTTGATAATTATTGTGAGAAATCATCAACGTGATCAGTGTCTTCAGACCCATGAGCACCATTAATGATAATATATAAGTAAAGGCAAACTGAGCAAATTTGTTATTTCCGAGGGGTGTGTCAAACCGGTAGCCTTTAGCATGAAAGGTTGGTGACCCCTGTACAACAATTCACCCGACAAATGTGCAACTGAAACTGTAAGAGACCAAAGAATAACAAATTATTGCAGGAATCGAATCTATCCGCTAAAAAAATATGCAGTAGAGTGAAGGGGTGGCATATAAAAGTGATAGTGTGGCAGATATCCATTGAAAAATGTGCAACGGAAATTTTTAAATACTATATATGACGCTGTGAATTCACACAAAAATGTACAATTGATACTCTGTGAGACCATATACATGGTCAAATGCAGAAAGATTACCACACATAGACTGAATCATGCTCAAATGTCCCCATGGGAAGCCCCTGAATTCAGCAGAATTACCGTATTTCCCCTGAGAAATGCTCAAGTGGAAAAAAGCTGCATTATCACTGCACGTGCAAATGAAACTGTTGAAAACTATACAGTGATAAAAATGCAGCAGTATCAGTGTATGTTGTGTGTATATGATGCACAAGTGAAAATGTGGGGCACCATATACTTAAAAAAAATATTAAACCTGTGGGATGCCATATTTCAGTAAAGATGGAGCAGGTTATGTAGTATATGCTTGACTTACAGAATTTAAATGAATATGTGAGATGTTTTAGTATCTTTGTGGGTTTAAAACAGTTTTTTTCCAGCGTAGTTTACAAAGCTGGAAAACTCCTTCAGCGTCTGGCTTATTGCTGCTGCATTGAAGACAAAGGCTCCTCTGCAGCTCAAGGCTGGTCTGCATTGTCCACGTCTTCATTGTGCAGCGGCTTCAGCTTTTGTCCTGAAGTTGCATCTCTAAAAAAATGCGCCGTTGATGGAAATTCTTTCACGGGCATTGCCTGAGTCAAGCTGCTCTCTCTTGGAGAGGAGGAGGAGAAAAACGGGAGCAAGTGAGCATGACCGACCCCGCTGAGTGGGAGGGGGGTACTCCGCAGGAGGGGTGAGCCGGGGGCGGGGAGAAGTCGTCTGCTTCCTGTAGCTTTTTAAAGGCATTTCCATTTCCGAGGCCCCCGGGTGGCCCGACGCCCGGCCCGACGCCGCGCTCCGACGCCTGGCCTGTGACTCAGGCTTTGACCGCGGCTACACAGGGACGTTTGAATGCAGCGCAGACGGGAAGGACGGCGGGACGCGCCATTGATCGAGGCGGTTCACAAGTGACCGTGGCAACGAGTCGATGGAGCAAACTGTTTGCACCTCCAGCCTCGCACAAAGGCCGGCTGTCAGGGAGCGGGGAGGTGAAATAAAAAAAATTTATATAGAGAAAGAGAAGGACGGCCTCACAACATCAAGGTGGCTTCAATCAGGAATGAAACGGCTTTAAAAGTAAAACAGTGTCATTTCTGATGGTTATTAAATCAAATTGGTCTATTGGTGTAGTGATGGAGGGGTGAGCACTCTAGTCTGATAGCAAGAAAGAGTTTTATCTGTAGGAGTTGCATGTTCTTCCTGTGTGTGGGTTAACCCACATGCATTTATCCAGGAACTCTAAGGGCCTACTTGTGCAATAACGTTTCAAGTGAAAGGTTTCAGAAAAGTTGTATTTTCCCCCTGTTTCCATGGAGACAGAGTCAGAGCGTTTTCAAAAAATGTCCACCTTGGAAGCCATTTTCAAAAAGCTGTGTTGTCACGTGAAACAAGACCAGGGTTTCATTAGAAAGAAATAGGCGTTTAAAAAAGGATCGTCTTATATTTGAGTCTAATCTTTAGTTTCAGGTGTTATGAGTGTTGCACTACAACAGTGCATGAGCCTTGGACTTAAGAAGAACATGGTGGATGTCATGAAGAGACATCAGGAATTCACAATGAACGGTGACATGGTGATGTAATCACGGGATGAGGAGCGGCGACAGAGGGGCAGGTGTGCTTGAGAGCGGTGGGGGCGTTTACCTGGATGACCTGCCACAGCCGATCGGTCAGGGCGCTGAGCTCGGACATGATGTGACGAATGAGAAGGGACTTCAACATGCTGCTGCTCCCCAGCACCAACAAGCACCTCGTCAGGCTCTTCGCAGCCTGCAGCTGGGGTTCATAAAAACAAACAGAGAGTTTCAGAAGTTGCTCTTGGAACTGAGCTTGAATTAAACATGAGCCAAAGGTTGCGCCACAAAACCTTTCAAAATTAAAAGACACCGTATACAATGTGAGTGCAGACTGGAAAAACACCAAAAATATAGGACGCAGACCTCAAGGATGCATGTACCCATCTTGATTATTTACTTTCCATTTCATTTTACAACCATGTTTTGAGTTTTTTACATGCTTTTTAATTTTACTTATAACTTTCCTTTGTTTTTTCTTGTCGTTTATCCATTTTGTAGCAACAACAGCTAATAACTTGATTTTAAATTAACCAATTGTTTGCAGAAATGGCTCATATGAAAGCTGAAACCCTCCCAAATAATGTTCAGTGTAATAAAATAAATTAGTTTCATTGTAATATATATTTTTTAATCATTTAATGAAAACAGAAAGGTCAAATTTTGGCAAGACAAAAGTTTTGCCCCCTGCAGAAAGTATTGTGAAAATAGAACAAATAATTTGTTTCAAATACACAAATAGGTTAGTGAATGGAGTCATGGTGCTGTGAGATCCGAAATTTTAATATCGTGTATGCAGTGGCGGCACTGGCTGGTTTTCCGCCCCGGGCGACCATGAGCTTGAACGACTGCGTCCATGCGGTTTGCCAAGGACTCACACAGTTTATTGATGAAGTCATCAGGAACAGTAAGGACAGCCGTGTTGCGTGTCTCTCAGAGTTCATCAAGGATCTTTGGGTTTGTCTTCCATGCTTCCTCTTTCATCCTAAACCAGACATGCTCAATGAAGTTCACGTTATCGGAGGTCAAGTTGCAGTTGATGTGACGGTTTGTGTACTGGGGTTCTTTTTATACACGCCTGGGATTTAGTTGATTCATTATTGGTCACAGGCGAAGCTCTAATCTAGGATTGGGTGCATCGTATGACAAAGCAACAAGACTTAGGTCTTTGCAAATACTGACTCAGTGGGTTTTACCATTAGAGTACTTTTCAACTATTTTGTTTTGCACCGAGACATTGTTCCAGAAGCTGTTGGGATTCAAATGAGCCATTTCTTGTAAAGATTTATTGATTATAAATATATTAGCGGGGGACTTCAGGGCAATGTGTGCCAAAACGACAAGACTTTTGTCAGGGACTGTATATATATGTAATTTGAAAGGATGCACGCATACCGATACCAGTATTGGGTCGGCATAATAAAAATACGTTTAATAAGCCACTGTTAAAAAGTAATATAGTTATCGCTAAACTCTCAGTTAATTATTTATTCATTCATCAGCTGTGTTTCAATGCCAAGGACAAGAAAACATTTAACATTTACGTGCGGCTTAAATGTTATCTGAAATCTGAAAGAAAACATTTTGGAAACAATTGTAAACGCATTTAAGAAGTACTCTTATCAGTACTGGGTACCGACAAGTAGCTACAAGTTAGTATTCATACTTGGTGGTGGTGCTTCCCTAATTTTTTACTTTGTGATCTCACTTAACTATAAAATGTAATATTAATAAGCCTTTAAATGCTGTTATTGTTGACTTTTATCTTCTTTTTCTTGTTTTATCTAATGACCAGGTCAATCAACTGTGTGATGCCTTGTCAATACTATTAACCAACATGAAACACATTCAATAATAATAATAAATGCAGCGGCTAAAAAGGTATTGATCATAACCTCTTTGGTATAAACAGCCTCTGACAGCTCAGCGCTGCAGGGATTAATGACAGATTTAAAGGGTATCAGCTTTTAACACCTACTTAATATCACTAAAATGCAATTTAACACCCTCCAGTATGAACGTGTGATGGAAACCCAGCGGGGACGTGACGGTGATTTGCCAATTACTGCGAATTTTTCTGTAAGTCCCGGCACTAAATTGCAAAAAAATAATGTAAAATCCCTTGTGATGCGATTAATTTTATAGAGCAATCTAAATCTAAATTAGTGGAAGGTTTAGAAATCTGTCATCTATCAGCCCCCTACAGACACAACCTACTGTCACTTCACCGACTCGCCTCAGACACAAACCTTTCCTCGTACAAATCACTGCTGCGGGAAGCACAAAAACTGGAGGTTGAACATTCAGTTTAGCTTTAACGAGTACAGAATTTTATCATCTAATAATTTATTTACTGTAAACCACTCTTCTGTGCGAAGGATATGAATATTTGCATTGTGCAAGAGAATCAAGAATCAAGGTAAACAAAAATAAGACAAAGACAGAAATTATTTGATGGCTCTTATTTTGACATGCTGGTACGAATCAGTTTGCATGGCTTCACTAATGTCTGTCAGAGCAGAATGGGGGTCCACAGCCTTTCTTAGGCCCAGTTGAAACATCGGTTTTTTTGCATTTTCACTGCACCATTATGAAACCAATGTTTACATAGAAACTACAGTTTCGTACGTAGTTTTTAGCTACGCTGTACGACACAATTCCGATCAAACTTTGAGCCACGGAATGAAGTCCGCTGTGTGCAGATTGCGCCATGAAACACAACCTGAACTGCAGCCTACGAAGACACGGTTGTGTAATACAACACGTTTGAGCGATAATAGGGGATTGCGCAAGAAAAACACGTCCTGAACATAAACACATGCCGCTGTGGCATTTACGTGTTCGGAGAGAAATCCTGAAGAAAAAAGAGGAGAATATGGGCAAAGAGAGGCCAAGTTGGGATGCCAATGTACTTGAATTAGGTACTTGTTGTCATCAACTAGCATTTCACATTAGCGTTTACCGTTATGATCTTTAATTTTCCAACAAAACACACTCCATGTATACGTAACAAACAGGTGAGTCACAATCACCACAAATATCCCACACTGTCTGAATTTGATTGCGGGAAGTGTTTGGCCACACGACCCTGATAACAGTCGTCCTTGACGGTTTCACAGTGTGCCGTAAGACCACCGCGAAGACCAAAGATTAATACAAGAATACAAAATAAATACAAAAAAAAAAAGAAAATTGCTTGAACCAAGATCTATTTCATTGTGTTGTCCTACATGGCGGCCAACACCACCGTTCATTTATACACCCAGTTTCCGAGGACAGACATATTGCCTGTGAGCTCTCAAATATATACTTTTCCCGTTTCCATATGCATGAACACATCAGAATCATTTCCCGCTGATTGAAATACCAATAAGTCCAATTCTGGCAGCAGTAAATCCCCCCGAAGGCATTTTACTGCAGTAAAAATGTTTTATTTACACACAAACACGATACCAGAGTGCTTCTTTTGAAGATTTTTTTGTTTGTTTTAAAAGAAGTCTTGCTGCTTTCAAAAAAAAAAAAAACTGTTGGGAAGCCAGAGGGAAGAGTTCAGTTCTTTAAGCCGTATTGATAATGTTCCCTAAAACAAACACTCCTTTGTTCTCTCATTATATCAGAGATAATTTGCCAAATGCATATTCAATGATGTTGATAGTCTCTTCTTTAAGCCTGGAGCCAGGATAAGCGGTAGTCTCTTTATTTTCTTGATAAATGGAGTTTATCGCAGCCTTAATCGATTACTTCTTTGTTCGGAGGAACATTAATGAATGGATTTATGGGAGATAAGGATCCCACCTCTTATGCGTGCCATGTTTTCTGTTATTTTTAAATCAGGCACAAAGGAACTCCTCCGCACACCAACGCTCTGCTCCTCCTGAGCCTCCAGACGCCTCACACTCACAAGAAACATCACATATTGTTGTCATTAATGAACCCGCAAGTTTATTCTGCTGCTCATTTGGAACAAAAAGAAAAAGGCACACCGGCAAAATATATATATTTAAAAAAAAAAACATCTAAATCAGTCCCGGCGATGACAAAGGAGAGGCAGAATGTGTTTCGCCTTTAGAGGCCGTCACAGCGCGATTGATAGCCTCAAGGTCAAAATCTGGCACAAAGAACAATCTAACTGTAGAGAATCGTGCCGTAAAATTGGGTTTTTGTCAATGAAAATCACAAACAGGAGGGACAAAAAGGCCCAGCTGTGAATGCACTTAACTCGTGGCTTTCTAAGAACTCCAACACAACCACATCTAGAAGTTGGTAGAAATCCCCAGATTCTGAACTTCACTGGAATACTTTGTTTAAAAAAAGACCTTGATAGTACTGATTCAACTTCTTTACTCGAGTAAAAAGAGGAAAGTCTTTCAAAGGTTCTGAAATGTCCCAAAGTAAAAACAAATTCAAACACATCTTAAAAAGAAAAAAACACACATAACTAATATTCCGATACTCGTCAGTATAGAAAAAGCAGCCTAAAAACGAGCAATGACACGGATCTTGTTTTGAGTCAGAAGCCACTCCCACAAAAACTTGGCTGGGCTTCATTTAAAACGACATGGAAAACTTTTTGAAACTTTTCGAAGTCTCAGGCCCGATTTATACCGCAACGTTTCAAGTGAAAAGGCATCACTTCTGCCTTATGATTTACGAGAGTTCCAACAGTCCCTGATCGTCTCTACCTCACATTTTAGGTGCTAAAATCACAAGCTTCACCAAATCGATGTAGGGATTACTCGGCGCTCATTTGGCCCAGCGTCCATCCACCGACCCGAGGTTTCCAACGACAGTCAAAGAAATATGTGATGCAAGAGTTGTCCGGTCTGCGAGTCTGCTGACAGCGATCGATACTTTTAATACTTTGGTGATCAATCTTGACATTTTACAGCCGGGGACCAGAAACGTTAAGTTTCTGTTGTTATCCGTACTGCCTTGCTATTTGTCTGAACACCTCGAGGTGATTTTCCTGACGTCTGACAAAAATCACTGAGGCTGAGGGATAACACACTTTGATTTGAGAGGGTCCTCGCGCACACCAGACACTTTTTGTTTTTATTATAAACGTTTTAATATTGAGCCACTTTAAGGACTCGTGTTTCATCATATTTAACACAAACTTTCACTCCAACACTAGAAAGAACTGACTTTCAGGGGTAAATATGTATTTATTTAATGCAATATCTCAGAAATACCATCATGGTGTTTAATTAAGACTTGGCATGAAAGTTTGCAAAACTGTTTTGGCCCGTCTTATTTTATTGTTACTGTTATTTTTCATACTTATTATTGTTCTTCCTTTTCTTTGCTACTCTTATTACTGTAGGCTTGCTGCTGCAACACGGCATATTTCCCTATTTTGTGACAAATAAAGGATTATATTATCTTATCTTGTCTAATAACAAGTTCATACTGGATTAGTTTATTAAAAAAATAGAGTCTGGGTTAGTTCTCATAACAAAAGTCTGAATTAATAATCATAAAAATCTGAATTACTTAGTTTGCATAATCCATGAACACCATTTTTAAGTGTCCACTCACTATGTGCCAGATAAGTACCAACCATGGCTTTCACCCATTCAGCTTGCCACTGAAGCTTGTACACATCTTTTTAGTCTGGTTTCACAATAGGCACAGTGGATCCAAAAGAAAGCTTTTGGAAATAATGAAATATCAAATATTTACTCAAGATTCTCTATACATGACTATACTTGCCCTTTTTATATTTCACTATGTTAGATTTGACCCTCAAGGCTTGTACATAAACACCTCTGTAAACACATTCCTTGTGTTTGGGACTGAACCAAGCAGTTTCTGTTGTCGTGATCAAAACTTTCCGAGAATATTTACTGGCAGACATGTATAGTCGCAGTAGTCTGTATAAAATGTTTGAAGGCTTTGACATTAAAACCAGTGTGAGGAAATGATAAATGTCTAAAATATAACTGCTCTCTCTTAATAAAATGAGGGTTGTCTTGATTACAAGAACTTTCATGACAGTCCTGCAAAGAAGCACAAGTGTTTTCTTCTTTCGATGCTGCATACATTCAAACGTCTTATCTCTTCAGAGAATTGAAAGCGAACAATAAAAATGTCTACAATCTCCAATTGGTCTGAACAGCATAAATGAAAAGTGCGCTGCTTCCCATACAGAAACTCGGCGACAAGACTTAAAATCCAGGCCGAGTTAATGAGAAAGAACCAAAAGAGCCGTCCTGTCAGATTATCAGGCCACCTCCAAAAGACCACGAAGGACATTATCGTCTTCTTCACAGGTCTGTAAATCCCACGACCCCTCCAAAATCAATACGACACAAACTGAGATTAATGATTTCAGCTTGGGTAAATCCAAATCGATTACAAGAAAGTCATTCTGTATTATCTGTACTGTGGACATATCCCAAAACAACAGCAAAACAGCAAAACCCACAGTATGTGTGCTTTGGTATTTGGTGACTTTCCTCTGTCCTAACGCCTCTTTCATCTACTCTTTCATCTGCCACTTTATCCACCAGGGAGTGACAACAGGTGCTCCACTGGACAGTCCATCACAGGATTAACAATCACTCACACATTCATACCAGTGTTGTTTTACAGACAGTAATTAACCTGAATGCACGTTTTGGGAAAGTGTGAGGTACCTAGTAAAAACCCAAATGTCTGAAGAACTGGCAAACCCCAACACAGGAAAGAGCCCCCAAGCTGAGACCCAAATCTGACCAACTTGCAGCCTCCACAATTCTGTATTTTGTGAAAAATAAATACAATCTGACATTGTTAATGACATGTAATCAAAATCCCTCAAAAGGAAAAATAAACAACGCATGGACAGAGTCATCCGGAAAACATCCGAGGTGGCAGTTTATCATCGATCGCAAACATTTCCACTGAGTTGGTATGCACTTCAACAGACTCTGGATTCGAAGCAGACCGAAGGCTCGGGAAAAAATAAATGCCATCATGAATGATAACAGGCACCCACAGCATTGATTAGAGGTTTTCACAAAGAGCACAAAGATGGGAGTAAAGGAAGTCTTTCCTGCCAGCTGCTGTTTTCCTGATTGAGAGCAAGTAATAATAACGTGGAGTTATCCCCTGATCATTGCGAACAAAGGACGTATAGACGCGACAACACTGTCATATGAAAACACAAAACTTTTGTTACATTCGGGCGTCCGTTTACACGACAACGGTGCTCGAAGCTACTGAAAATGCAACATCTTAAAGAACGGTTGCTGCTACTGCACATGCACACCATTGTCCACAGTAAAGAGTTCTTCTGCACATGCTCAGTAGATGGACAATAAGAACAATGGTTTGCCTCCAGAGTGTCATGACTCCCAGAACATACTGTATTCTGGGATCTGCAGCCGATCGCAGCTGAATCTTTGTGAAGGCAGCTCACACTGTGTAAAGGTCACCAGTCCATCACAGGATGAACATAGTCGAATATCACTGCACTCCAGAGCGCCTCACAAGAGCTTCCTTCCTGTGGTCATCAAACTCTTGAACTCTACAGTGTAAGTAGTCCTGTTTTACTGTCAAGCCCTTCTTTTTGTGTGCATTTATCTGCTCTTTGGCCTGAACATGTATCCACCGGTGTGAAACGAACCAAACCTATGGTGTAAGTTGCATTGAGTTGCTATGGTGACGAAATCCCCTTGTATTAGTTAATACAGCATCTTGACTCTAAAGGACACCATTTACAGATAGATGGACGCCACCAGGTGGGCTGCATTACTAATCCCAGTTTTTATGCAAACAACTGACACACAACAGACACAGTGACAAGAATGTTTGTCTATACAAAAGAATCCCAAAGTCTTCATTCAGGCAGCTCTACTGCACAGAAATTCTGACATATAAATAGAACTTACCAGTCGCTGAAGCAGCATTTAGAAATAAATGGACCGGGAAAGGACATATTCTCCTAACTGACACTATGATGGATTCCTCCTCATACAATTACCCAACTCCAATGAATAAATGCATATATTGACACTGTAATACAAGGTGGCAGAGCTAGTAGCAGACCTACATGGGATGAGTTTCCCCGGTACACACATGAGGATGTTCGAGGGGAGATACTATTCAACTGCAGTCAGAGGCAGAAATGTTTTGACATGACGCTACAACATCTGGATCTGGAAGTACTCCTGTATGGAAATGCCTCATGCACGTTGTAAACAATGTTGTAAACAACGTGCAGGAGTTCCCGCCCAAGATAGCTCATCTCAAAATGTTTGCAGAAAAATTGTTTGTTGACATGTTGTACCTTTATTTTGGAAAATTGAATGTATCTAAAAGTGACCCACGTGTAAACGGGGCCTAAAATCTGTGAGGTTTCCAGTGATTGATCCATATTTCAGTGTGTCCACTAACTCACCTTGTGCACTCAACAGCAGCCAAGCAGAAGACTCATTTGATCGCTGGCTAACAGAGATCTCGGACATGTGACGCTTGATTCAGTACCAAGATGTGATCCATTAACTCAGGGAACAATCAGCCCTAAAAAGTAAGAAATTCCATCAATGTCACACTTTTTTGGGGAGCGGGGGGGCTCTGTGTGTGAGCAGAACCCATTGGTTTGGCTTCTCATACCCTGACAGACTCCAACATCCATATGCCAATTGCAGGCAGCACAGCGTAAACTGCTGCTAATTCACATTCACTCTGTTTTTCATGCATTTAACTGGGAGCAGCCCAACACATCCACACTGTCCTCTGTAGCTGTGCCAGCAGGCAGCAGCAGAAGCGGCGAGGCAGAAAATATTTGGCTTGCTGGACGTTGTGACCGGTGTTGCTTTTTCAGTACAGTCTGGGGAATTCAACTCGTAACCTCGTACAGCTGCGAAAATCCGAGTTTGAAGCCAGATCTGATCGGCGTGTGAGACCCTGCTCTTCAAACACCAGCACAACTGAAAGAGGAAGGAAGCTCAGAATAAAAAAGAAGCAGAAATTGAATTTGCTTTCAATGGCCTCTGCTGCAGATTACCTCCGAGTGCAGAGTGAAAGGAGGACATCAGTGAAATTGCCTGAAATGATTATCCCATCAAGAGATTAATTTCTAATTGGGAACAATTGAAGATAATAGATTGGTTTTCGGAAACCTTGCACCCTCCACTTTAGCCTCTTTGAGATTTTGATGCGTAGGCCTGATCAGACCGGCGAGAGTAGTTGTTTGTATGTTGCCGACACCAGTAAATAGTGAAATACTCCAGCAGATGCTCTTCCTTCAAAAAGCCGACTCATTAAAATCAGAGGTATATAAGAGATGACACGTTCAGAAGGATCACCGGTGGATAGAAAGGTAATACAACAACTACTAAATGAGCACGATACTAAGTGAACAATGAAATGAGTAGATATTAATAATGTCTTTGTGCCTCGAGATTTCTTCTTCCAAGCAACCGTGCTCTTTCTCCATCAATCAATCATTATAGTGTTATAACACTTAGTCTCTGAATAATCACAGTTAGGTGTAGTTTTCCTATATTCAACAGGGATATTGAAAATTGTGTTGTTTTGAATTTGGAGAGCATGAACACACAATGCATGAAAAAAAAACATTCAATCTGTGTTTTGTGAAATATATTGCAAATTATAATAATAACAATGGCTTGGATTTATATAGCGCTTTTTTCGAGCTGACTCAAAGCACGTACAGAAACCATTATTCATTCACACCAGCCACACGGGTGGTGGTAAACTACGCTGTAGCCACAGCTGCCCTGGGGCTGCTGACAGAGGCGTGGCTGCCAACGGCTCCTCCGACCACCACCAACATTCATGCACCATTCATACAAGGCAATGTGGGTAAAGTGCCTCGCCCAAGGACACAACGACAATGACTTGGATAGAGCGGGATTCAATCCGCCAACCCTTTGGTTATTGGACGACCCACTCTACCACTGAGCCACGGTACTATGACACTAAAGCAGGAAAGTTGCGATATGTTGTGCAGCCCTACAACGAAGAAATGAAACGGATGAACAAATGAAAGACGAGGTCACAGTTTTGTCTTGTCGGTCCAACCAGCAGTCCTAACAAGTACAATTTCTTTCCACAGGGTTTAATTTCCATACTGCTGAATACAGTGTAGGTCATTTGGTGATGTTTAAACAGTTGAAACCTGTCCGTGCACACTGATTCCTCCGCTCAGTACAGGATGTCCTTCCTGTAGTTTACCTTACACCCCGCCTTATCATTTCTGAAGCAGCCGCCACCCCAACCCCCCCCACCAAAGTGTTCAGTCACCTCCACCGAGCGCACCCTGAGCATCATAATGAGGCGCCCTTCCCCACCCTGTGCCCTGGACAACAGACTTGTTTCCCACCCCTCTGACGGAGGTGTGGTCTTCCTCCCCCCCCCGCCCCTAAATGAACATAGAGGAAACACTGGAATATGATGATCAGTTGAGTTTGTTTCACCTGTAAAGGCTCAAATCTCCACATTCAATCCTAAAAGGGGCTTCATGCCCTCTTAAACTAACCCTAACCCATCCTCACCCATCTTCCTAGGTTGGGGTTTTCTGGCTCGACTGACTATTCAGACACCATCGGTTGCGAACACATCGCCTTTGAAATGATTTCAGTCTCTGAGTAGGTGGCAGTTTTTTTCCGATTTGGTTTTTGCAACATTTTCTTTCCTGTAGTGCATCAAATCTTCTCTTTGTGTTATCTTTTTGCATTGCCCTTTAAATAGCGTATTTTTATCTCTTCAAAGGAAGTGGTGACTCATTATACAACCAACTTTGAGTTCGGTAACGCTGCAGCAGGAACTAACGGCTGCAAAAACAATGCTTTGTTTCTCCATAACTTCTAACCCTCTGCTCTTAGGAGACAAATGCTTGCAGCCGTAATAGCGGCGGGTTGCACTGTGTGAAAAATGAATACAGCAATATGGGGGTTTGTTTGGGCTTGAAACACGGAAGGAAAAGCTGTATCCAATATACAGGAAGGTAACAAGAGTTTTCTCAGCACTGAAACGAAGACAAGGTTAAGATGAAGCTATACGAGACCGACACAATGCTAAACTGTCTGAAAGGTTATCAGATGAAATATGTGGGTAGCAGGGCGACATTTTGAATGGCGCCACTTGGGACTCTGAATATCATCATCTGGGCTCTTGATCTTGTCTAATCTCTTCGCTCCATGAAGGTAACAACCGCTCCAGGTGTGGGAGGAAAGACACCGAGCCAGGAGGACGAGCTCTCCCAGGGAGGCACGAGGGGGGTGGCAGGGTGGGCGACCGGCTGCAGGGTAAACTGCAGGCGCTTCTTCAGCGCGCTGGGACTGAGGGCACTCTGCAGACGCTTCCAAAGCACTCCTCCAAATCAGCTGGCTTTCACTTTTTGACAACGTCTCAGCACCAGACAATCAACAAGAACATCCATGGATGAGACGTTTACAATAAATGACATTTTCTCAGTTGAGTAATTCGCAGGTTTCTCAAGGAAAATGTTTTTAGTTTCGCCTCATTGTTTGATTCACAGGTGATGCAGGATTATAATGTTTGTCTATATCTAGTACAGCAGTATTTCCCGAATACATGGATGGATGTTTAGACATTGAGTAAAATCTTACTACTTTTATCTGGTGAAGCAAAATCTCCAGCGACTTACTGAACACGTGCTATGAAAAAGAAAGACATTGAACATCATATTGTGACTGTTATGTTCATAAGAAAGTTTGATTTGTGGCCTTCACAGAACCAAGGAGTCTGACAATGAGTAATTTAGACGATTTAAGCTAAAGGTAGAATTTTCCCGAACAAACGCAGCTGCTCCAAACACTCAGACAAACTTATCCCCCGACAAATATGAAATTGCTTTTGAGCAGGCGTGTTGAATAGATTAGTCTGGTGTCAGAATGTTTTAGAGTCGTGTCTCCGGTGGTGGTTTTTCTCCGCTGACACTCCCTCCCCGATCATGTCAGGAGCCATTTTCACTATGATAATTACGCCTGCCCTTCATCTCTGACCTCCTCCGCCACATCTGAATTGTCCCGAACAATCACTTTGACTGGCAGAGCGACGGCGTGTTCGCAGAAATAAAAAGAGTTCATCAGAGGGTAACCACAAAGTCAACTGCAATGCCCTTACTGATAAGTTTTAAAAAGATGCCTTTTTGTGCTAAAAATGAAAAAAAGCTGATTTAACATATACTGAAAGCAGAATGGTGGAACAAGTTAATAGGAGTACCTGACTTCAAAATCAGTATCGTGTGTTGCAATTAAAGAAATCCCTGAAACACTGGTTCAAATATTAATATTTATCTATCATCTTAAAGCAGTCAGTAAGTAATTAGTATGTATAGTATACATCCAGGTATTTTTTGTACATTTAATCAATCAAAATTGTTAAATACATTGGTTATATGAATGTCTTCAATCTGTACAAATCCTGATATATGTTAGTGCCATTCTAGTGTATTTAACCAGTATATATTAGTTGACATGTTGGTATTTGAGTAAAACTGATCTGTATTTACAGTATTTGTAAATATGACTGTGCTACTGTATCTGAGTGTATTTATAATTTGTTGGTGCTATTGTAGGGCATCCAATCCATATATATTGGTATACATTGATGTTATTTCAGCATATCTGGTCTCTATGTGTTGGTGTGATCACAGTGAGTTCAATTTGTTTAAAAAGGAAATATCTTGTTTTTTTAACTATAATAATAATAATAATAATAATAATAATAATAATAATAATAATAATAATAATAATAATAATACATTTTATTTTCACCAACTTTGAAAACACTCGAGGTCACAGTAAAAACAAGTTAAAAATCAAATCAGTCGTGTATTTTCAGTTGTAAATGTACATTTATATATGTATGTCACATTCGACACTTTCCCCTTTTGTTGTGACACTAACTTGTGTATATGTGATTTTGGCATATATGTTGGCATAATTATATATTAAAAATGAGCACGTGTGTGGTTTCATTGCAAAAACAAACAACAGCCCCCACTAGTGGCCCTACATGAAAACTTCATCATTTTCAACAATTCTGCTTTTTCCAGTCGTGTCTGTCATTCTGTACATATGCTGCTGCTGCTGCTGCTGCTGTTATACTTGGATTATTTCTGTAACTGGGCATAAGAGCAGTTTATAATTTTTCAGAATTAAAAATCTATCCATCGATTTATCTATCTATCAGCGACATCCCTTCATCTAATAGCATGATGGCTTGTAGGATTGGCTATCGGGTTTCCTCTCCCCTGCAGGTAGGAATGAACGTATCTGGTGATTTTTAAAGCATATATATAGTAAGTGAGAAAGTAAGCCAAACTGTGGCAAACTATAAATAAGCCAAATCTTTGAGTTTGAGTGCCAGGACCTCAGAATGAACAGCTTCCTCTCCGAGCTGTCATATTTTAGACTGCATTTCACCCTACACGGAGGAGGGCATCCATAATAGAAAAGGCAAGGAAACCAATTTCTGCAGGCACGGCCGCAACAATGGACCCAAATGCACCGCAGCCACAAGGTGTTGCATTTTAAGCAACAGGCACAGCTGAGATCAGTGACCTGTATCACCCACAGCTGAATGATCACATTCTAAAAGATATTCCTCCGCCCACGTACGCCCACAGAGAAACAAGTTCAGAGCTTGTCGCGCAGCTGCTGTCAAAATACTTCCTGCAAGAAGCACCAGAATCGCCCCAACAGGCAGCCCGAAATACCAGCGAGGACATCAAAAGCTCTAATTACACATGCATCCAGCGTCACCAAACAGAGGAGGTATCAAAGCCGGGGTTTCTACTTTAAACAGTAGTTTTATCTCTCTGCAAACACAGAGCTGGTGCTATAAGGTGCTCTGATGAAACAAGAATCAACCGGGAGCCATGTCTGGTGGGAATCTCGTCCCCAAAGCTCTGATCATTGATGTCACCATACAACTTATCTGTATAACACTCATGGCTGCAGACGTGAGGTGTCTCTAAACTTTTCAAATCTCAATGAAAACCACCTGTTGGTCATCTGGAGGCAGTAATGAACTGCCCTCGGCTGGTATGTGAAGGTCAAATAAGATTTTGATTTCAATAAATGATCGCATGAGGGATATATATGTGACAAAACTGGTAAATGTCCGCCCCTTCACTAGTAGGCATTGGAAATCTTGGGCTTGTTGATCAAATTTGGCACGCTCATCAAGACTGGCGAAAAAATTAAGAAAATGTAAAACATAACCCCCAATCATGTGCTCTCGAGCGCCACCAAGAAACACTAAAACGGCCACCACGGGCCGGAGGAATGTCGTAGGGAGATCAAACCAAAACTCAATTGTTCGTCTCATCGAGACCTAAAAACCCCGTGCCGAGACCCCTGACCTAAATCCAACAGGAAGTCCGCAATTTGCCGTTCAATATAGGATTTGCAAACAGTATTTCCTGTGAGGGCGAATATCGTATCGGCTTCAAAACACCATTGAAGGACAGAAGAGACTCTCCTGCTCAAGCGGTTTCGTTTTTATTAGCCATCAAAGCTCCGAACGCCGAATCCCGCCGCCTCCCTCCGCTCATTCAAATACAGTAGAACCTGTGAGGAGTGGACCCGGCAGGAGCAGACACCCTGTACTGGGTGGACACGTCACTGTGCGTGGACAGATATTTAACTGTTAACGCCCCTTAATGAGCAGACAACCTGCCTGATGTGGACAACGGACAGGTTTTCCTGGCAAATTTCAAGCTGAGCGACGCTAAGACGGCCAAAATACTTGTGCTGGACCCGATTATTGGAATAATCAGACGTGGTGGTGTCAGGAGATTAAGTTTAGAGATCTGAATAATCGCCTCTTTGCCCGCAGCACGGTGCTGCTCTGTGAAGCTCCT
Organism: Lipophrys pholis; assembly: GCF_963383615.2. Lineage (NCBI taxonomy): Eukaryota > Metazoa > Chordata > Actinopteri > Blenniiformes > Blenniidae > Lipophrys > Lipophrys pholis. Next base: position 5,545,577 of record NC_137649.1, read on the forward strand.
CTCCATCAGCCCCTCCATGATTTCTTCCATGATTTGACCAGTCTGGTCCACTCAGGATGAAACTGGACTGTAATGTGGTCCCTGAAGTTAATTAAATCTTATTTAATAATTATTTTGCATACATCTTATATATGTGTGTATATATGGATTCGTACTGTATACATCTTGTATTGGTTCAGTTTTGTGCTTTTAAATAATCATAACATATTTGGTCTTTGGTTCGTTCAATATCAACTGGTCCTACAATTTGTCCTCGTGACCCGTCCCTCCGAAGAGAGGACACCTGTCTTCAGGGGACACTTGCCCGTGGATTTTAGGGCGTCCCTACTTCACAGGTTTTACTGTACTTATTGTTTTTGTTTGTTTTCGTAATGAAACCACACACACTTGCGAAGAGAACAAGACGTTAAAAAATATTTTTTAAAGTTCCACTTGGGGGCCATTTTCATGAAGTTGCATTTTCAGTGGCTTTGTGCATCCTTTTCGTGTAAATGGTACTAGTTTGTACAACGTGATACTTCTACAAACAGATTTCATGCTTTTAAGGTTACAATTTCAACAACACTGCCACTGCAAACTCATGTTCAACTGGAAGAAATGAGAAGTTCCATCCAGAGAATTTGAAAATTGAAATCTTGTCCATTGCAGCTTCCAGTGCAGATATGCAGATTTTGAAACGCAATATGCAGTTGTACTTGTGTGTGTTCCTGAGTAACTGAGAAAGTTCGGACCTTTGACTGGAAATATACTCCTGAACGTAGATGAATGGGATGATGACTGAACAGATGTATCAAACTAATTCATGTCGCAAAATCCAGAAATGAGTATTGCAGTATTTTTAAATGGTGCATTCCTCAGCCGAGAAGACGAAGTTTTTAAAGTAACACATTCCATTGCTCTAATGACATCTGTAAAAACATTATGAAAAAAATGTGTTTGCTTTCCCACTCCGAATTACAAGGGAAAGCAGGTCAGTGAAGCAGACAGAAGGCTTGTGCCGATTGACAATCTGATCATGTACCGGCAATTGAAAGGATGAATGTTTTCTTTTTTTTTTTTTTTCCTTTGGCAAGGCTACCAGGGTTTGCTGCAAATGTTGAGGGAGCGAACAAGAGGCAAGCAAATAGGCGGAGAGAATAGCCCTGTTTACACAAATTTTTCAAGTACACACGGTAAACTTTGGTTGGGTTCTCGGTTGTTTGTGAACACAACAACGGCGTTTTGAGCCTCTGAAAACAACACATATTTGGAAACAGTTTTGAAGGGGGCAACGTTTTGGGAGAGCGCCCGGCGTTTAGCACTCGTGCATCCGTGCAGTCATTTTCTGTGAGTGCGAGTAGAACAACAACAAGGGACGGGTCCTGAGTCGGGGAGAGCGGGGACGGTGGTAAGATGGGGAGAGTTGTAACACCACCACTTCCACCACATAGGGAGAAGACAGGAGCCATATGATGATATCAGCGTTTACCCACTTCCTCCCTGATCCCACATGCTGATTATCGAGGCTGGGAACAGGCGTGTGCAGATTCTACAAAGAAAAAAACTAATTTTGAGGCATGAAAGTAATTTTTTTTGACCAAGACTATATTTTGTTTAGTACTTATATTAATCGCACATAAAACTATATGACTTAGATTAGATTAAATTGTAGTTTCTCAGGCAAAACGTGATGCATGTTTCCCCTGCAGATTTCAAACCACTATGCTGATACAGCGAGCTAAACAATGGCAGACAGGGGTGGGGTGGGTGGGGTTTAACACATCTTTAAAAGTGTTACAACCATCCTCTTACATAGAATTAATACCACTTTCTTGATTTTAATACTTTTACAGAAAGCCTCGGCAGTGGAAAAGAAAGACTGACCGAGGTGTGCCTGCAAATGTTTTTAAAAAAAGCATCTGATGAGGTCACAGAGAAGGGCAAGTCAGGCAGATCAGTGGCGAAGGGACATGGGATCTGCCATGGAACACCGAGCAGGTACTGCAAAACAGAAGCTGAGAGACCAGGGCTCCAGTGATCTTCCCAGTGTAGGTTACTGGAGAAGCAACAAAGTTTTCTCTGAGGAGCAGGAGGAAATGTTGGCTGACAATTTGACTCAGGCAGCAGACCTTTATTATGGAGTTATGGATTACGGACTAAGCATATGCCAGGCTAGTCAGTAATATGACAGGTTTTTGCTTCTTTTGTCTAATTGTTACAGCTTACCCCAGCATGTGTCACAACCTACCCCGGTAGTGGGGGAGGTTGTAACAAAGGAACACCAGGTATTTGACATCAACTCACGCTGTCTGTGACATTCTTGCAGAGGTTTGAATTAATGCCATTTGTAGTAAACAAATGTGGGTACTTTGTTTGAAAGTTTGAGACCTTGAGCTCAAAACTTCAGTGAGTTAAAAGTGCTGAAGCAAAAAAGTGTTACAACCATCCCCGGTCACCCCTACTATTTGTACTCTTCTCCAACAAAGCCTTCATTTACCAACATTAATTAAGCCATCACAGAGTCTGTATAATGTATATTGTTGCATTGCAAAATCACATCACACACAAGTGACCGGGAAAGGAAACTGCAAAGTTGTGTGTGCTCTTGGTTTGGAATTAGTTTTATCATGATTATAGGTCCCTTTTTTACACAACGACGTTTCAAGTGAAAACGCATCGTTTTTGTGTTTACATTGAATTGCCAGAAAAGCTAAAAAACTATGCAGTTTTCATGTAGGGCAACATCAACAATGGGAGAACACAGACATTCGTATGGACAGAAAACCAAGTTGGATTAGTATACCTGCTGACTGTCAACTATAAAACTACCAAGTCTGCGCATATTTCCACAGAGACGGAGCATTTTCAAAAAGTTAAAAGTTGGGAGGCGTTTTCAAAAAGTTCTATTTTCAGTGGCTGGAAGCACCGTTGACGGGTGAAAAAAGGTTTTCCGTTTACACTTGAAAGCATAACTGGAAGGAATTCTGACGATAAGCCAAACTCACCTAAACACTTCAGATGTTTAATTCATCACTTCTGCTGAAACTGTGTCTTCATAGTGATAAACCCTGTCCAGCTAGTTGGTTTGTTGTTAGTTTAATTCACTCTGTTTTTGTGACTGGTTGTCTGACTCAACCTGTCCTCTAAAAGAAGAACAGCCTGTTGCAGCATTAACAACGGTCCTCTTGATTACACTTGCGGGTTTAAGTCAACCTGGACCACTTTCTAGTGAAGCTGCTGCAGGTTCAGACTACTGGGAGAGCTTTCCTGCACTGAGCTTCTCTTCATGCAGAGATGATTCACTAAAGTTAGTTCTCTCTCCTGTCGTCTGTTCTCTCTCTACCTTCCTGAAGGACAGTTTAACTGAAAGTTCCTGATCTGAGCCTCCTACACCCATCAAATCTTCAGTGTTCTTTTCTTCATTTTTGACCACCTGTTGCTCATTGGCCTCGGTCTCTGTCGATTATTTTTCTCTGTTTTAATCCTGTAACCTCAGAAAATCTTCTCTGAGTCTCGTTCTTTGCCTCGACATGAGACGAGTGATGTCTTTGGCTCTATATGAATAAAAATGAAACTGAATTAAACCGTCTGTTCTGAATGTCTCTGTGCCACTCCAGACAAAAAGTTGCATTGCCTCACTATCGATGTTGGCAAACGGCGAGGACGCTGGATGTGCAGCAGAAATCGCCTGCGGCCATCTTCCTTGGGTAAAGCTGTCCGGTGGGAGCCAGATGGGATAACATCATCCTCGTCGACTTGGGCTTACTTTCATCTCCACTCCCCGGCTGCCAGCGCTCTGTCAGGACTGTGGCATGAGCGAGGTGGTGAGTGACATTTACAATCAGCTCTCGAGGCAGTTTCTCCCCCTTCGTGCAGTGAGAGGGTTTTGAAAGAAGGTTAATGGATTACTTCTGAGAAGACGTAAAACGGTTTGGCCTTGTGCGGCGAATCAGTGACAGAGGCCAGCGGATACAAGTATTCCCACTCCATAACTGTACAGGTTTGGTCACAAAACGAGCGTGAAAGCCGGAGGACATGTAGTGTCTATCATTAAGGATGGATTTCACACAGAAAAAGTTCAAGGGAGCAGGAGAAACTGAGAAATATCGCCACGGCAGTCGGTACGGACAGCAGAAGCTTGCAGGAGAAAATCTGATCACGATCAGACTGTCAAGGAGCTGCTGGTAAAGATGTGTGAATACATTTGGGCTTAATTAGTGTTTTAAGACACTAAAGTCCATGTGTAGGCACAAAAAGTGCACTCAGACCAGATTGTGAGCCACGACACGTGTGAATGCAAATACATGCGAGTCACGTTGTGGGAGGGGCCTAAGATTGGTTTTCAACCTTAATTTCAAAAGTAAAAATTTTAAACTGGTTTCACACTGAAATTAGATTTAGTTGTCACATACGAGCGCAGCGGTAGGCCCCGTTTACACCACAAGGCTTCAAGTGGTTTGACCAGCTTGGAGCCTTTTGTGACTATTTTGTATTCGAATATTTTCAAAATAGTAGTACCGTGTTTTTTAAATAGTTTTTGACACAACTTGATTCATTTCAAATCTATATTCAATTAGGTTTACATCTGATGTCAGACAAATTTCCGAGAAATATTGAGTTATGTTACACAAAGAATGAGTTTCTGTTTTTGAGCACTAATTCTCACTTCAAAAAATGCAAAAGTAAATAGTTCTGTCAGTTATTTCTACACTCATACACGGTACATTACATTCCAAAAAGAAAAACTTCTGATATCTTGTAGTTTCATGAGCATCTCATGGAACCCAACAGATCTTTTTGGTCTTTCACTGATGGTTCTAGAATCTTTACAGACGCGTGCCGCCTCTATAGCGATCAAGGAAATCCCTGATGCCTCCATCCCGAGCTGAGACTCACCCCGCTGGTCTGATCTCCGTGCAGCAGCATCCCGCTGAGCTCCTTCAGCCGCTTCTCCACACGACTCGTCAACTGCACGGACCTCTGAGAGCCGAGGAGGTCGGTGGCGCGGGCCGAGGCCCGGCACGCCACCACGGCGAAGTCACAAGATCCCAGCATGATGGACCCCTTGCCCTCCACGACGGAGTCCAGCAGCTCGGTCAGGGTGTCCTCTAACACCGGCACGCCGTCCCCGTACGGGCCGAACCACACCGCCTCCATTCCCCCGCAGCCCTTCAGCCACTGCAGCGAGCCCAGAGACTTCAGGAAGTGCATGTGACGCAACAGGGCGCAGCTTTGGGGAGACACGTGGCGATCGGAGGGGATCGGCTCCGAACCTCCGGCAGCGGCCTCGGGGTTCGGCGACAGCTGCAGGTCTGGGGTCTCGGAGTCCATGTCTGCGTCAGGTTCGGCACTCCCGGGACCGAAGAGATCCTGCGAGTTTTCGTTCACTCTGCCGTTGCTCTCTGGAAAAGTTCACGCAGTGAAGATCAGTTCTCCCGGTCACACGCCAGAAGCCTCATGTAAGTCTTGCATGGAGTTTCCTACTGAAAAATTGACGAATGCTCAAATCCCCAAAAAGGTTGTACGCACTAAAAGAATCCTGATTTATTCATGTGTCTGTACGCATCAATCCAACCACATTTCATTTCAATAATTAGTTGATTTGGGTATTAATGAGCGGGCCATCTCCTCATGAGGTTACTATAAATATGCCAGATTTAGCACATAAAACCATGCAAGGCTACAAACATATGAAAAAAATAAAAACATATAAAAACAATATGGTAAAACAAAGACAAAGATAATAAAATAAATTCTTGCTAAAATCCTACAATAAGGTGCAAATATTAAAGTGCTTACTCAGTAGTCTGACATGTGCCATTTAAAAATATATATATATATATATTCTAAAGTGGATGATTGTCCTAATGATCACAATTCCTTTGTACATCCCGATCACTGTTGGAGTACCCGACTTCTCTTTGTCCACGCCTGTATCTGAATATGGGAATCATATTTAATTGAGCCCTGCACCTGAGAATCCCCTCTCTGTACCATCAGGAAATCAAAACAAAACAATGAGTAAGACGGGGAAAAAAGAGGAACTTCAGAGAACGCGAACTGGAGACACTTGTCGCCATGGGCGCAGATTTCTTTTTTTGGCCCGCCCGTGTCCTCCGGGGGTTGTCTCTGCGTATTCCGACCGGGTCAGAGGTAGGGACAAGCCCCAGGGTTGGAAAAGAGCCACCGCTCCTCTCACTTCATGTTGTTTTCCTTCAATGGGAGGAAATTCAATTTGGGCCGAATCTACAAGATTTAAACTGAGTGACGCGATGACAAAGGACTTGTAAAATCCTTTCTCACATGTCGCACCGGTAGAGCAGTGGCAGTATTTTAATATATAGAAGGCGAAACGCAGCTGTGTTCATGTTTTTTGTTTGATATTTTGATCGGCTACCCCCCAGTGGTGAGTGGAGGTGTGATAAATAGTTTCTCTGTCAATAGTGAGTCGATGGACAAGAACAACAATGGTGGCCTCCAGAGTGTCATGACCCCCAGGGTACATCCGAATAATCCCTCCTGTCTCCTTTCCTATCTGTTTTTCCTTAATCCCAGAAGTGTTTAAGTGATAAGGATGGTTTGAATTCTCAATAAGTTAAGGAAAGGAGGCTCAATGCTTCCTTTAGAACCTCCTTTAGCCGAGGAAACACTGACGCATCCGCAAGGAGAAAGGAGGGACTATTCGGATGTACCCCCAGTTTATACTCTCCTGGGACTGGGAGTGTCACTTTAATAGCAATCCAACTTTGTTTTCCGTCCATGTTAATGTTTATATGTTATATTTGACAAGTCAATGTTGACCTGATGTCGGCTCCAGGAGACGCCATCACTCAGATTTAAGATTCAGTTTTTTTCCCAGAAGGTAAGACTGAATAAAAAGCCTCTGTTCCAATTGAAAAAAGTTAAGTTCTAATGAAGACATTCATTTAAAAAATATTTAAAAAACCCTTTGTGGTACTACATCTAAAACGCTACGGTCTGAGGGGCGGGTGAGAGGTCGGGAAGTTTGATTTCTGTCATTTTTAGTAGCTCATCGATTGGTTTGAAGGGGCTAAAACTATCAGGTCTAATGTTGCTCCTTCATCTTCATATTGTGCGGGTATGAAAAGCATTAAAACACATTTCTAAAGGAAGTAAACGGGTCTGTTTTCCCAGGCCGACCCTCTGCTCAGGATCTGCTCTGGGTCACATCTTTCATACTTCTCCGATAATTGTGTGACGCCATGGCAACGACAATCTTCTCTCAGACAAAAAAAATAATTAAAAAAAATACAAAAATCCCTCAGAGAGAGAATGCCAGGCGTAATTTAGCACAATTTACCTGCAAACTACAAACTACGCTCCTCCAGTTTTTCATGTTTTCATTTTGGAGTGAAAATAAAGAGAAGAAATATTTGGTTTTGAGGAAAAGAGCTGCGACTCGGCCGTGATACACAATGCATCATCAGATGAGACACTTTGCGTGTTTACTCTCAAACTGACTGTAATTATGTACTTTATCCCACTATGACATGATTCCTCTTATTGATGTGTCTCTTGTAGGGCTGCAAGCCAAACCAAATAACAGAATAGTTTGATACTGTACAGATACGCAGAGTATATGTATATTAAAAAGCAAGCCATGTGTTGATATCCTCGTCAGACTGAATGCAAAGACGCACTGTGTGTTTCTGCATTTATTCAAAAACCGAGTTTGACGTCGCTCCTCAATATCTGTAAATTTCGGTCTACCTTCGGCGTCCGTGAGCGACGTGAGCTTCGCGATGAGCTCCTCCTGCCGGAGCCTCAGCCCCTGGGCCTCCTCCTTCCTGCCTTCATCGCGGTCCTTCAGCTGGCGGCCCAGAGCCTCGGCGTACTGTCCGCCGCTCACACCCGCAGGCTTGTTTCTTATTATAGCCAACGCCAGGGCCAGCTTGGCCCTCATGAAAAACCACTGGGTTTGACTCGCTCCTGAGGCGCGGCACAAAGACGAACAGACTTCAAAATAAGATTCAAGGCAGATACAATGTGGAAACCACTCGGGTCAGACGTGGCCGAGAGTTTAGCGAAGCGGACGTACGGGTCGTACGGGTCGTACGGGTCGTACGGGTCATCTTGAATTTGTTTTAAACTTCGGCTCCATTTACATAACAACGTTTTGCGGTCAAAATGGGAAACTTTTGTTTGTGTTTTCCGTTTACATGACAACGGTGCTCGGAGCCACTGAAAACGCAACTTTTTGAAAACACTCAAGTCTCCATGGAAACTAACTAATCAAAACTGATCTGAACTAAATCATACTTTATTAATTCCCTTGAGGATATTCCTTTTCTCTGAATTGACCCATTAGTGGGCGGCCCCCTGACGGCGCTCTGGGGAGCTGATGGGGGTCAAGGGATTTGTTCAGGAAGTGGAGAACGTCAGCTGTGGAGATCGTACTAATACTAAACTAAAGATACTTTATTAACCCCCTTGGGGAAATTCCTTTTCCGCATTGACCAATCCCATTTCTCGGGTGCGGAGTTCCATGGAGCTGGTGGGAGTCGAGGGTCTTGCTCAGAGACCCACAGCTGTCTGCAGTGGGGATCGAACCCGCGGGCTTCTGATCCCAAGCCTGCCAATATGTGGTGGTGCTTGCTCAGGGGCCCACAGTGGTGATCTGTCGGCCGTGGGGATTGAACCAGCAGATCCCCGGTCCACTTCTCTAACCTCGATGCCAGTGTTTTTCAACCTTCCTTGAGCCACGGCACATTTCTTCCATTCTTAGTATCGGGCGCGGCTCACTACCAATCAACAAACTTACAAAATGACATATTGTAGCTTTTTACAACACATTTAATGACAATATTTACAGTTTTTACAGATTTTGTCCTTAAGAAAATATTTCAATTAAAGAAAATGGACTGAAAGTGTTTTAATAATATCTAAAGCTGGAACACTAGAGTCTGAATTTTACTTTGAACATGACTCAAAGTAAATAAAAATCTTGGAAGGTGTCGCGAAATTAGACATGTGCTGTACAGTTTGATAAACTGACCCAAGATTCTATGATTTAGTGAGTTAAACAGAATCACTAAACTCAACCAAGAACCTTGAAATGAGTCCAAAGCCATTCCACTGCTCTGTAGTACCATTTCAAAACATTTAATTATACAATAGAATAACACGTTGAGCAATTTCTCTGCCATTTATTTGCTTATAAATTAAGTATTTTAAAGGCAATATTGACTAAAGTAGAATCCGAAACTATTAGAAAACACTTCACAGTGCAATATTTTAAACCTTCATTTTGTTTATGCTCAATTGTTTAGATTATAGGCCATAAAAAATTCTAAATATTTCAAAACATTTATGTTATGACAGATTTAATGAGTTTTTGGTATAATTATATTTATATTTATCGTTTGTTTTGGGAAAGAAAATACTAAAATATTATTTTCTTTAATTAATATTATCAACACTTGATGAAAACTGTTTTGCCAAATCCAGTTTCTTTACTTTCTTTGCTATTTTATTTTATTTTATTTTATGCGTTTATTATCAGACAATCAATTGAACTCTTAAGTACTGATATACTGTGTATATTTCTCTATTTGTTTACTATAAAAAAAATCTACATTTAGCCTAAAATGATTACATATTCATGTAAGATTAAACTTAATTAAGGAGAGAAAAAAACGACAAGTATTGTGCTGATTGTGTTTTGTTAGCTAAGGTATAAGAGCAAACGCTTAATTTCCAGTGTACACAGACTTCATGTGTCCACGTGTGTATCCGACAGCTTTTATCCGTCTTTAAACTGTGGTGTTTTAATCAAGATAAAGACAAAAAGTGTATGAAATGTGGAATTTGATATACGAGCTAACAGCTAGCAGCTAGTTCAGCCGACCCCCCCCCCCCCCCCCACGTATGGTTTATAAAATAAAACATTAGTTGATGGAATGAAGAAATGTGTAATTACCCCTTGGATTGCCCTCATCGCTCTCCATCTCAAGCGCAGGGCTGTTTTCAACAAGAAGATAAATTCAGTCTTGATTTGTGAAAAAGAAAAGCTACAATGGCGGACAGGTGTTACGAGAAAATCTGTGACCTGCCGATTTAATGTCCTCCTCACCTGCTGCCCTCTAGATGACGATTTATAATAATAATAATAATAATAATAATAATAATAATAATGATGATGATAATGATAATAATAATATAATATATATTATTATTATACTTATATACTTATATATATAATATTATACTTTTTAAATGCTACTAAATTTATTGTTATAGTTATGTCATAAAGTTTTGAAATACGACATCTTCAAAATTCATAATTTATTACTGAAAATAATGTGAAGGTTTGAAATATTAAAATTTTAATGAAATTATTGGGTATCTTTCATCTGATCGAGCAAGCTATTGGGGAGATGTTTTCTTTAAGGTTTTCACCCTATTATTGATTTTATTTAAGGACAAAAAATGATTGTATCATACTATCCGAATTAAACCAACTCATTATCTTTCATCTGAGGCCCTGCTGCTGTTCAATACCTCTTTTGCCATTCAAACAGTTTAAATGTCAGCAAAAATGTACTATATTTCTATAAAACTGTTAAATGTGACTACATTTCTTTTCAACCAAAACACAGACTATAAGTTCACACCTGTCTTTGGATCATGCATTTGTCATAACATTAGCATAAACTCCAATGGAAACACTAAAAATGATATCAAACACTCACAAATGTCAGGAAAAACATGCAACGTTGCAATAAGACATGCAAAATGACTCAAAATACCAATCAAACGGACAAAACAAAGCACATAAGCTACAATGATTCACAAAATAAATCTAAAATAATGCAACATGACAACAATCACATACAAATGAATTAAAACAGATGTCAAAGTCACAAGTATTAGGCATGATACAGCCACAAATATATACAAACAGACCTATAAACATACAAGAATCCTCTCAAACATTTGTAACTGTAATACAAAACATGCAAAGTAACAAGGAATAACATTTACATAAACTGGAGGCCCTGCTGAAGCTGATCTGCACACATGTATGAGGACAGTTGTATTATGTCTTCTCTGAGTTCAACTTGTTGTGGTCTAATTCACTGCAAACTGCCAAAGCAGAGGTCTCAAACTCAGATTCTCGAGGGCCGTAGCCCTGCATGCCTCCCTCCCCTGCATGTCCTGATCATCACTACGTTCAGCACAAAGACAAGTTGCTCATTGCAATCAGCCGTGTTGAAGCAGAGAGACATTGAAAACATGCAGGGTTGCGGCCCTCCAGGACCTCAGTTTGAGACCCCTGACCTAAAGTCTGCTCGCGGGCACGTAAACCTTTGTGAAAGTTTCCTGACTGATGTTTTCGAGCGTTGCCGCTGAAACACTACCGACTGTCTCAACAACAAAATCACACTCTTATTATCTGCATCAACAGCAGCAGGCACCGCCGCCTGTATCTGAGCCCTGGAAATCACTCAGCTTCTCTCATTGCTGTGTTTTGTTTGCTTTGATCAGTGCTGAAATCATTGTGGGCTGCAGACTGAGTTAAAACCTTATTTGTCTGCATCTTAATCTTAAGTGTGGTTTTATGGCATTAAAGAGATTTTCAACATCAACTCCATTACTATACATTTCACTTTTATAGCAGATCTGAACTGATGATGAATGATTGGTGAATGGAAACTATTTGCTTGCCTTTATTGTCTACTTAATGAGACTGGAACGATCACAAACAGGTACTAAAAGATGTAGACTGGACACAAAACAATGCAAATGATTCAAAACAGAAAGAAAATTGTTATAAGCAGGCATAGAAATAGAATAAACTGCCATAGAAGAACCACACTCTCCCCGACCGCCACGCAATGTTGCAGAGACGTGTCAGCCACGACAGTCCCTGCACATCCAGAGACTTCAGGGACTCAGGGAGAATCTCATCCACTCCCGGTGCCTTGCCACCGAGGAGCTTAGCAACTACCTCGGTGACTTCAGCCTGGGTAATGGACGAGTCTACCTCTGAGAACCCAGCCTCTGCTTCCTCAGCGGAGGACGTGATGGTGGGATTGAGGAGGTCCTCGAAGTATTCCGTCCACCGCCCGACGACATCTCCAGTTAAGGTCAACAGCTCCCCACCTCCACTGTAAACAGTGTTGCTGAAAAAGTGCTTCCCCTTCCTGAGGCACCGGACGTTTTGCCAGAATTTCCTCGGCACCAACCGATAGTCCTCCTCCATGGCCTCCCCGAACTCCACCTAGACCCGAGTTTTTGCCTCCACCACGGCTCGGGCTGCAGCCCACCTGGCCTGCCGGTACCTGTCAGCTGCCTCGGGAGTCCTATGAGCTAACAGCGCCCGATAGGACTCCTTCTTCAGCTTGACAGCATCCCTTACTTCCGGTTTCTACCACCAGGTTCGGGGGTTGCCGCCACGACAGGCACCAGAGACCCTGCGACCACAGCTCCGAGCAGCAGCTTCAACAATGGAGGTGGAGAACATAGTCCACTCGGACTCAATGTCTCCAACCTTCCCCGGGATCCGTGAGAAGCTCTCCCGGAGGTGGGAGTTGAAGACTGCGGGCTCGGCCAAGCGTTCCCAACAGACCTCCATGACACGTTTGGGCCTGCCAAGTCTGTCCGGCTTTCTCCTCGTCCAGCGCATCCAACTCACCACCAGGTGGTGATCAGTTGACAGCCCTGCCCCTCTCTTCACCCGAGTGTCCAAGACACGTGGCTGGAGATCATCGACCTCCAGCCTAGGGTGTCCTGGTGCCAAGTGCACTTATGGACACCCCTGTGCTCGAACATGGTGTTCGTTATGGCCAAACTGTGACTACTACAGAAGTCCAATAACAGAACACCGCTCGGGTTCAGATCAGGGAGGCCGTTCCTCCCAATCACCCCTTTCCAAGTCTCACTGTCGTTGCCCACGTGGGCGTTGAAATCCCCCAGTAGAACAACGGAGTACCCAGTTGGAGGACTATCCAGCACCCTTCCCAGGGACTCCAAGAAGGTCGTGTACTCTGTACTGCTGTTCGGTCCATAGGCCGAGACAACAGTCAGAGACCTGTCCCCTACCCGAAGTCGTAGGGACGCGACCCTCTCGTTCACCGGAGTGAACTGCAACACATGGCGGCTGAGCTGTGGGGCAATAAGCAAGCCCACACCAGCCCTCCGCCTTTCATTGCGGGCAACTCCAGAAAAATGGAGCGTCCAGCCCCTGTCGAGGAGCTGGGTTCCAGAGTCCAAGCTGTGCGTGGAGGGGAGCTAGACGGTATCTCTCTACGTCCCGCACAAGCTCAGGCTCCTTCCCCCCCAGCGAGGTCACGTTCTAAGTCCCAAAAGCCAGATTCTGTGTCCGGGGATCAGGTCGTCGAGGCCCCTGCCGTCGACTGCCACCCAATCCACATTGCACCCGACCCCTTCGATATCCTCTGTGGGTGGTGGGCTCACAGGAGGAAGAGAAAGAGGGGCCCGCGTCGTCCCTTCAGGCTGGGGCAACAGGCCCCTATGAAAAAACAACAAACACAGACAAAATAAATAAAATAGCTTTAAAAATGACAAGCAATATGCATGAAATAGCCACAAAATACACAAAAAGACCTCTAAGTCAAACATTTGGAAATGTAAGAAAAATGCTAAATAATTCAAAACAGAAATAATATGAGCATAAAAATGCCTGAAATTTGTAAAAACTGAAATGGAACAAGCATAAAGATATATGAAAAGACCCTATAAGAACAAACTCTCATACACAAAAAAAATAATAATTAAATTAAAAAAACAAAAAACACCTCAAATGCTAAATAAAATGGGCATAACAAAGCATTTGAGTCCCAGAGACTTCAAAATAATTTTATAAAGTTGCAACTGACAGTAAACACACGTAAATGAATTAAAATAGACGTTACAATACAATAAATAGTAGGACATAAGTAATAAGTAATAGCCATCAAACAGCAGCAAAATCCTACAAAAAGACCTGGAAATATCACAATAACATTTCATAAATGTCAGAAAAAACATTCAAAGTGGCAGAAAAACATGCAAAATGTCTCAAAGACTCAAAATAGAAAAAAAAGTGTCATAAGTAGGCATAAAATTATTTAAAAACATTTGCATAAACTGGAATCAAACAACCCTAATGAAACATGAAAAACCCAGAAAAATGCTCAAATGACATCAAACACTTGTAGAAATCCTGCAAACGGACTCAAAATAGGAATGAGATGATCATGAGTTTGCATAAAATTACAGTTCCAGAGTTAATGCTGGTTGTCCCCCCCCCCCCCCCCCCCCCCCCCCCCCTCCCCACCAGAGGACTGTCATGGCGCACCTCAGGGCTTTGAAGGTCGGCTGCCGGGGTTTGGTTGGTAGTCGGGATCGATGGCTGCTGCGGCTGCTCGGCTGCTCGCCGTGGCCACGGAGCGGGCAGAGAGAGTGAAACCGAGCGTGTTGAATGATTTATGTTGAAAATCTGACCGTGATTGCTGAGAGGTGCAGGCCCTCCATCCATCCACACACTCATCCATCCATCAACCGCTCCGGACCCATCCTGATGGGGGGGGGGGCGGGGGGGACCAACGAGACAGCGAGACATTTGAAAATGAGTGAAAACTGTGATTTCTCAATGCGTTCGGGCCTTTCGTGTAACCGAAGTCACCAAAAACGATTATTTCGGAAAACTGGAGCCAATGTGCAGATTTGGAAAAACACCGTCTTTCCATTTGCCTGTAGACACTCAGGGAGAGACGGAGTTTAACGTCAGACTATCCGACAGACGCGTCATTGACATCGTACGTGTGCGACCAGTGTTTACGGTTTCTGTTCTAAAGTCAGTGCTAATATGCCCGTATACTTTGACGTGATTCCTACGCTATATTCTCTTGTATTTGACGTGTTTTCTCTATCGCCACTTTTAGGAGGGACTCCACATGTCTATCCGTCCACTCGATGCAGGATCGCTGAAGAAACAGGAAGTAATCCGCATCATTGTTTGTTGTTGAGTTTTTTTCCAGGATTCTGATTGGTGAGAAGGTGTCTCGTTACACTGCCCCCTGTAGGTTTGGCATGCTCATAGTAGCTCGTAACAAGGTTTTTTTTGGCAGGTTTGTGGAAATGGAAAAGTTTTTTGAAAATGATCTGGTGAGAACAATGTTATTTTTGAAAATGTAGAGGGGGAAATATGTGTTTTTATAAATACCTGGCTATGTGTAAACGCAGCCTAAGTTTACATGACAGCATTCGCTCTTCAAACATTGTAAACTGAGCATTAATTTTCTCACTTAGTTTTGGTGTCAGTTGTTTGACAGTTTTAAAGGTTCTACTACAACTCTGTGTGACCAGGATCTTCAGAAACTGTTGCGTCATGCTCTTCCTCCTGTCGTTTCTTTTAGGGACTCAACGCACCATCTGGTGGTGTAAAGTTGAACTGCAGGACGAAACAGGCTGCGGAAAGTTGGAGAACAGGCAGACTTTGATCGATACTTCTATCTTCTCTCCCAGCTTGTTCCAGGTGGAGATCGGAAATCAAAAACTATTGATCATGTTCAACCTTTCTGAAATGAAACGGCAAAAACAATGTTTTCACTTGAAACGTAGTGTAAATGGGTCCGTAGCCACGCAGCCTGTTCACACCTTAAACAAAGTAAAAAAGACTATGAACATGATTGGTTCTTATTCTGCTCACTCCTCCCACTTTAGCCAGACGTACAGTATTTCAGTTTATATTTATATTTTCATTTTTAACCTTTGAAAGGGGTAGAATTAAAATGTGACGCTTGACGAATAGCGATTAATCACTATATGTTGTTTTTAATTCCTCCCCAAAAAAATAAGAGAAATTGTACCTTTCACTGCACCGTGAGTTCAACACCCTCCTCTTTACTCCCTTTCCAAAGCCTGTGGGCGAACCTACGGTGGCCTTGAAAGTCAGTGAAAAGGCTTTTGCAAATGATTCAACCACAGGAGCGTCGATGAAACAGGTTCATGGAGATCATGGCTGATTTTACGTCGCTCTCGCTCAACTGGTTCCAGCTTTGAAGGAGGGAGGAGGAAGAGGAGTCCATCTGGGAGCAATGTCAATGTGGGATAATAATGCCGGGGCGAGCAGAATGAATACATGAAGCAGGGACGGGGGGGTGTAAAGACAGGGGGGTGGGGGTGGGGGGGGGGGGGGTATTGTTCTCCGTACGCCTGCTGCATCTTCATTGTCCAGATCCTCTCTGGAGAACCGCTATTATCCATCAGCTGCAATCTGACGGGCTGAGAAAGAAGGGCTGCATCACTCTGCTGGCATTCACACCCTCTTTCCTCCATCGTCCCGGAGCGGCTGTCACTGAAGGCAAACATCTTTCACCAAAATGCCGCTGACATTTCTCTTTCTATATTGAACAAGAGCCGTCATTTAACATCCAGAGACAATTCTGTTTCCAGCCCTTTCCTCGACGAGGAGGGAGTCACTCCCTTCACGCTACTGCCCTCTGCTGCGAAAACACTCTCCGGCAGACTCACGATGCACAGAAATCCAACGTATCACCAATTGATATCCTGTAGGTAGTTAGCCTGCAGTGTCAGGGGGAAGGGTTCAACACTTTGGTGGGGGCCTTTCACATTCCACCTGTGTCTCTCAAACCCACACTGGCACAGAGTGCAGGAGGACATGGAGGAGTTAAACACTGAGACAGGAGCTTCTGGGCTTTGGTGGGAAACGTATGAGGATTCTAGAATGTGCAGGAACTTTGCAGCGTGTCAAGAGATCGCAGATGTGTCAGAAATTCTGAAAATGTGCAAAGAGTTCTGGAATGTGTTCAGAGTTTGAATATGTCTATATATATATATATATTTTTTTTTTTTTTTTTAAATCTTTGGGAATGGTTTTAAATTGTGCTCTGAAGCGGTTCAAGACCCTCGTGAGACAGGTTAGTTTAACCCTACTGCTGATGTGTTGTTGCAATAGTAACTTGGTTCTTAAGCGGTTTTAGCAGGTTTTGCTTAAGATTTGGTCATTTGATCCTGTAGATTTGGTCCAATTTAATCCTGGTTGAAGAGTCGTTTTGTGCTGGTTTAAACAACGACAAGACATTGTTCCAGAGTGGGTTTGACTTTTGTTTTGATTTGAGGCCAAAATTATTTTTGTGTGATTTTAAGCTTCTTTGAAACTTTATTTTTTTAAGTGAGTTTGACTTTGTTTGATCTAATGATGATCAGTTTTAGGAGCGTTTACTACTCGACATTGAACTGGTTTAGAACCACTGTGTTTTATATAAATGGGACACTACGTTATAAAATGTTTTTGGGATGAGTTTTATACTATTTTGAAGTGATTTAGGACTTGTTTAACCCTGAGAGTGGCGTTAGATTGATATTGATCCGTAGAAGCATGAGAAACATGGGACTGCTTTCCGATCATGGTTTTGAACTGGTGGCGGTTCCAAGCTGACAAGTGACAACCGTAACATTAAGTAAAGGTTAATCATATAGCAAAACCTTGAATCTTTGTTTTGTGAGTCTCCCAACGCCCCCACCCATCGCCCCACCCCACCCTATCCCCCACCATGAACCTGAAATGGACAACGTAGGTTAAAAAAAACGATAAGCGAAGGGTGAGCTTTGTTGCGTTCCCAGAAAAAACCCTCATCTCCTCATCAGCTCACAGTCTCATCAGAGGCTTTTTCCTGACGCCATCACCAGAAAAGAAGAGATCCATCACCGCAGAAGGCTCGTTTGTCTTGTCCGATGGACGCGGTATGTACTGGAGGGACCAGCGCAGCATTGCCAGTCAGTGAGATGATCCGTCTGACCTTTTTTCACTCCGAACCAGAGGTTCACATTCATCATCTTAAGTGAAACGTCTCTACATCTATTGCATCCACTGTAGAATTAAAGCACCAGTCAGAAAATAGAGAGTTTCCAGGATTGGGTCTTCACTTTCTGGTGCGTCTGGAGGTTTTATCAGTTCTTATATATGAGGTGATAGGGCCCACCTTGTTGACTCGGTTCTTTTCTCTCTTTTTTTTTGTCTGCAGTATGATTTGAAGGATAATGCCTCACAGTCTCAACTTTTTATGAGGTTGCTGCACTTTTTGGTTGCGTGCCTGTGACCATCGCTGGCCCTCCCTGGAGGTAATGTACTAAACTTTATTGAATGTAATTTCCTGTTGTCTGCCAGGGAAGATGCTGCCGTACGACAGTGACTCAGGGGTTGGTGGGCTTGTGTGTGTTGACTCAATTTTAATGGAATTCTTATTAAAAATTCACAATAGGTTTCTATTGCCTGAGAGACGTCAGGGTTTGGTTTTTTTTAATGCATGTGTGTAAATATTTTAGAATAATTTCTTGTTTCGTGTGACAAATGTACCGAAAAATGTTCCCATGTGTGAAATTTAATTTGACATTTTTAAATATAATATTCAATAACTTTTAAATATTTAGAGAGAAATCCCATTAAAAAAACCAGGAAGCAGTTAATACAAAATCACACACAAAAAACCCCCCAAGTAAAACCTATAAAACGTGCATACAAAAACTTTAGGAAGATATGAACGTAGAACAATTAGATAAACAAAACAAAAACGGAAAAGTTGCTGCTGCGCATGCGCACTACGGCCTTTCTCTTAATTACAGAATTGTGTCAAAGTGGGAACATTTAAGAACATTTGTCCATCTGCCATTGACGCGATCCAAATACTCCGCTATTCTGCTCATCGCACAAACGTCTCATTCCTTGGAAATGTGGCGCGATTATTGAAAGCATTAAGAGAGAGCCACTAATTACTGCGTTTACAGCTCGTTCCAATGTGGTCAGACGCTCTCGTCCAATTAGCAGCCGCCTGGAGTCTCATTAACACTGCTGACCGTGGTGCGTTCAAAGCCCCCGACGCTCGTGTTTTTTCATCAGGTACTCATGGATCGTCGTTGTGCTTTACACGTCTTCTAATGAGCTTTGATTAAACATGACGAAGGGTGGAAATCAGAGGGGGGGGGGGCTATAAAGTAGTCCGGGAAGGCTTGAACAATATCCAGACGTGGACGTCACAATTAAAGGACATAAAAGAAAAGAAAACTAAATTTATGGTGTCAGTGAACTAGTTTTGACTGGTTTATTTCTTTTTAAGTAATGATAATGGTGATTGGTTAATGATAAATGAAGGCTTAGTCGAGAGCAACAGTATTGGCGCCTGTTACGTGTTCATTTATTGTGCTTTGCTGCCCCCTGCTGGGGATCAGGCCGCACAGAACGCTGCAAACAGCAGTTGTAGGAAGGAAACCATGGGTAGAACACAACTCTTCTGAAATGATTCTAATGTGCATGCGCACCACCGCAATAGTAAAAAAACAAACCTTTATCCTTACCTTGAAAAACGTATTATCATTGTAAAGACAGAAGTGATGAATAATCTGAAGTGTGTAAAGCGAGCTGGCTTTAAAATTGTCTCACTATTTTTTTTCCTTTTATGCACATTTTGCATTTTCGTTTCAGAAAAATTTCATTTACACGGCAATGGTACTCGGAATCGCTGAAAACAAAACTTTTTGAAAACGGCTCCAAATTTGGGACTTTTTGAAACTGGGGATAACGCAACTTTTCCAAAATGCTACTACTGTGCATCATGGCTGTATTAAATAGTTCCTCTGCACATGAGTAGATGGACAATAACAACAACAATGGTGGCAGTCAACTTTGTAGATATATATTTGAAAGTCGCTGTAACAGTAATCCAAGTTGGTCATCTGTCGAGGCCAGAGGTCGGCAACTCTTTAGTCCCTCTGCTGCGGCTCCCTGAGCCTCAGTCCCACTGCAGTACATCCCTGAGCGGGACGCTACTGTGACACAGTGGAAAACTTTGTCACTGTGAACAGCAGCGTCCCGCTGGAGCTCCTCCTCCGCTGTCATGGAAGGGAGCGTCTGAACCCCGTCAGAAGACCGTGGAGCGCCGACGTTTCAACAAACCCAGTCAACAAAACAGCCAGTGTGGAGAGCGACGGTCGTCCCGACCAATCAGCAGACGTGTGGACGGACGACTCTGACGAAGGTCCTTCACTTCCTCACCCCACTGCAGGAAGACCAAGGTTTGACGCTCCTTCAGTGCATTCATTTATTTCGATATGTTTAGTCAGTTTTAAAGTTGTGGTTTTTATTTTTGATCCACCATTCCTCAGTATTTTTAGGTAGTTTACAGGTTAAAAGCAGTTTTAGAGTTTCTGCTCAGCGGGAAACGGGTCCAAATGGGCTCTATGGTCGGTGTTGTTCTCTGCATGTGTGTCTGCCAACAGTGCCACCTCATGGGCTGGCATGCTTCCTACATAGTTTTCAAAAAGTTGTAAATGCGGAATTTTTCCAAAACGAAAACGCAAAAAACAAAGCGATTTTGAAACGTTGTGTGAATGATGTGCATATTTAGCTTTATTAGCTATTTTAGCTTTTACATTTGTTTTAGCTTTCAATGTTGTTTAAGCTACTGTGGCCAAAATGAGTTGTTTTTACTTTTTTTTTTAGTAATATTAGGTATTTTAAGTTGTTTAGAGATGTTCCACATATTTAACTAGCCACTTAAACTAGTCAGCCATATTTTTTTTTTAAATCTGACTTTTCAGCCAAATGTGACACAAAAGTGGTGCAAAACAATCTAAATAAAGCCGAAAATGGGAAGAGTGTCAAAACATTTCACTCCCACGGGAGCTTTAGTTCCTCTTCTTGTGAGAAAAGTGAAACCAATAGTTGCGGGTCCAGATCTTTTGGTTTACCGTTAGAGTCAAACTATTAAACTTCTTCATTTAAATTCAGGAGAAATTTCACTTTTTATAATCGAAGGCAAAACTTGTGGGTTTAAGATTAAGATTTGTCATGTTTCATTCACTGTTTTATGACAATTGCCTCTTGAAATGACATAACTGAGCTAAATGAGTGATCGTGACTGGTGATGTCAGGTAGAATCCAAGTGGAGGAAGTGACGTGAACCTACACTGTAATAAATTCCTGTAAATTTACTGGGGATTTCCAACAGTATCCTTCTGTATTTTATAATAATTGTAGAATATAGATACATATTCATCCCTCACATGAAAATTAACAGTTAAATCAGTTACAATAACAGTAAATAACTCATTTAACAGCAGGAAACAGTATTTTCTCTCACAAAGCACATCTAGAAGACATCGTCTCGATACATCCAGAAGACGTCCTCAGAGGGGTCTGAATGAAGGTTTTTTAGACGTCTCTCTTGGACGTCGTCTGGACGTCAAATGGACGTCAATGAAAATACATTTCAAAAGAAAAAGGACAGGCCATCAGTCTCACACAGGACAAACACAGACAGGTAATTTAGCATCGCCATTTGTTCTGGACTGTGGGAGGAAACCAGAGAACCCATGTAACACTATTAAATCCCACTAACACCACCAACTGGGTTTGAACCTATGATCTTCTGTCTGTAAAGCAAGAGCGCCGACCAGATCGCCAATGAGACACCAGCCAACATTAAGTCACAGTGCAGATTAAACATTTACTCATGTCCATAGTTGTAGTAACAAGACAAGGTTCTCAAAGTGCTGAGTTTCTCTTTGGAGGCTTAAAAAAGGTCAATGCCTCGCGACCAAAACAAGAAATGGTCATAATGCAGACATTGTCCATTAAACTTCACATGCTGTCTCCTCTTGCCTGTCATGAGCTTCTTCCCTCATTATTTTAATTACAAATCAATAATTATACAGGCAGTTAGACTCACCAGACGGCTTCTGACCGTCTCTGTCAACTGACTCTAGGTGTCTTAGATGTCCATCGTTTTTAATAATGTCCATCGTTTTATTTTAATGTGTCATTTGTTAATTTATTCTGGCTGTGAAATAGACGTCTAGATTACGGTCTTGGACGTGTATGGACATTGCTTGCTCAGTGGGCGGTGGAGACATGTGAGACATCGCTTCTCAAGTTCAGGACATGATCTATCAGCATCTTACAGATTATTACCAGCTTATATTTCTATTTTTATGACAGCTCTTCTTTAGTGATCAAACTCCTAAAACAACAAATTTCTTTAGTGACAATATGTAACTGCACTAATCCTGAACGTGACTTTGGAAAGCACAGCTCCATCATATCAGTCCATCCAGAAAGAACCATGTGGACTTCAACAGAGCAGGTAAAGTAAAGTTATGCTCGTCTCCTGAACCTGCTGGTGTCCAGCTGTGGTGTTCCAGTGGCTCAGCCGTTGGCTAAACCGAATTAGAGCAGAATGAGACAGTCGGGGACACGACAAGTGGCTTCACCCCAAGCGACCTTCACATGTCGGTCTGCAGCATTAATATTTGTCTTTGATGGACCAACGTGTCCTGGGGGAGGTCTTTGACAAAGTCCCAGGAAAGTCCCCACTGACATCCAGTTTGTAATAATAATCACTGTATCACCGTCAAGTCTGTTTAATTGTTGTGCTGCTCTTCACTTGAAAAGAGTTTCTCTTCACCGGATGTTTTAAACTGGACTTTACTCCAAGAACCAGACCTTCAAATTCCTCTTTTCTTTATTGAAACAGCAGGTAAAAGTTCTTCAGGTAAAAACCAGCTGTTCATTCAGGTTTGTGAGCCTCAGAACCGTCACTTTCACTATTGAGTTCCCCCATTAGGCCATAGATAACAAGCATTTATTTAAATAAACATCTTAGAGATTGTTCTGTTATTACAGTCAATCACCAGTTTTGTGAAGACTTAACTAACCTGCGTTAACTTGTGGTTAGTTGACTGTGCAACCACAAACAGGAAGGAACTGGAGGATGTTCCACAGGGAGGGAGTGAGGATGAGGACCTACGATGGCCAGTCTCTCACCAGGTGGAGAAGCAAGGTGTGTCAGTGTGTTCCTGCCATTTGTAACATTAAAAACATATCAAACACATTTTATTATGTCCTCCATTGTAGTCATGTCTGTCTGTCTCAATCTGGGAAAATGAAGAAGGAAAACAAAATCAGCTTCCTTAACTTTGCTTCATCATGTCGGTAAGTCTGCACATTTAAACTCATCTTGATGTTTCTTTCTCTCCTTTCTTTAATCCTTCATATTTGTATATTTTTCCAGACGTTGTGTTGCAAATTATATTTATTTTATTTATTCTTTTACAGGCACTACTGGTGACTGAGGAAACCAACCAAATGCTGCTGTCAACTCCTCACTGTTTGCTCTTTCTTTCTCCCCTTCTTTTCCTTCTCCAGGTAAACTCTTATTGTTCACATGTAAAATACTAAACTGTTCTGTTACACTGTCCTAGGTGCTATTTTAAATCAGCGTCTGAGGTTATGATCCAAGTTCAGTAAAGCCTGTCACTGAGGATCGTATTGAAGACAGTTTAATGCGATACTTTGAACTATGAATGTTTTGTGTTCTTTCTGTTCTGTGTGTGTGGTGTTCCTTCCTCCCCCTCGCATTTTGACAGCAGAGCACGCGCAGCCGTGGGGGAGGACGACTCGTTTCACCTGTGGCTCATCCGCGGCTCCGCCCTTAAAAGCCCGGAGCTGCCAGTGGTCGTGGCCAGTCCGTTACCCCTGTGAGGGTAGTCGTTTGTGCCAGCGCTCTCTTCAGACGTCATGCACTGTAATCCAAAAAACAGTAATACACTGTTAAATAAGTTACAGTAGATGCGCTGTGAAATAACCACAACTGCCACTGTTATTTTACGGTCATATGCCGTAATTCAAAATACGGTAATATACTGTTAAAATAAATAACAAGAGTTGTATCGTATAATAACAGTAACATACGGGCGTCCCTGCTGCCAGTGTTTTACTGTTATTTTACAGTGAAATTTGTTACCGTGCATCACTGAAATATTCAGAGAGGTTTGAGATGTTTCACAGAGCCGCTGCGGTGTCACAGTGTCTGCGCGCGCGCGCGCACACACACACACACACACAATTCAATTTCAATTCAATTCAATTTTATTTGTAAAGCGCTAAATCACATCAACAAACATCTCAAAGCGCTCTTACAATGATAGAGTACAACAGGACCCAACTAAACCCTTCCAAAGCAAGCAGGTGTAACAAGCAACAGTGGCCAGGAAAAACTCCCTCGCATGGAGAGAAGTTCAAGAACTCCCTCTTCAGGAAGAAAGCGTGGGGCGGACCCTAGACTCTGGAAGGACGGCCATCCGCCTTGACCGGTTGGGGGGAGAAGTACATGGGATAGGACAGGGAGAGAGAGGAAAAGAAGAGGGAGAGAGAGAGTGGCAGACAGGCCAGATAAGTACAAATACTAAGAAAAGTCTATGATGAGCGTTGGTCTGATGATGAACCAATCTCAGTCTGGAGTTTAAGGGCCGTGCCGTTGCGGTGGGGTCCCGGTGCTGTGGGGGGGTCGGGTAGTAGGACCGTCGTAACTCCACTCTGTGAGTCTTGGGTCTGATCCCCTGGATCCTGCTCTCCTCCTGTCAGGGATAAAAAAGACGGCGGCAGTATCTGGTGTCTACAGTAATGTTGTTACACAGAGAGAAAGAAAGAAAGACAAGAAACAGAACCTCCAAATGTAGAGTTCCTCCCTTTAACGGGAGAGAAAAAATCCCCTCAGCAGTCTAGGCCTATAGCAGCTCAACTTAGTGCTCCTATTTTATTCCTAAGGATAAGCTTTATCAAATAGGAATGTTTTTAGTCTACTCTTAAAGGAGACATATCATGCTTTTAAATCCTTCCTTTTTACATATAAATCATACAGTTGTGGTCTATACAACGCGAAACTGCAATGCTTGGGTCTGAATTCCTCATTATTAGAGCTCCACAGGCCCCTTTTCAACCCCTTTTCTGATGCGCTTCTGAGAGCAACTGGTTTTGGGGCGGTCTCTTCATACCCCGCCTCCTCTCCAGGTTGCAGAGGTGACACTCGGTTCAACGTCACCCTGTTCGGCCATCTTTGTAGTTTGATAGAACAGATACAATTATCTAGCGGCGCAGAAACTTTATATTCACACATTATTTACAAAATGTCAACAACGGAAGATTTGTCCATCCAGCCATACATGTTGGAGCCAGAGTCGGACCCGGCGGAGCGAGATGAAAATGACGATGATGCACCTTCAGAACAACGTCTTCATATGGATGTAACGCAATGGTGTGTTACTATATTTACACTAACTTCTCCATCCATGCCCACTACTACAATACTGCCTGTATTACAACGACTATTTAACACAGAAGTTACATTCTAATCTAAAACGAGCACACAGCGCTAACATATGAAGACGGTGCAACTGCTAATGCTAACAAAACAATGACAGGGACGTCTTATCATCACACTTTTTAGCGTTATATACAGCTTACCGAAGTGCTCTGTTCGTCGTCTCCATAGATAGAAGGAACTGACCGCTCAATCAGACGAAGTCTTTCGGCAAATCCTTCTTTATACTGGCGGAGGTTGCTGAAGCAGTCGTCCTTAAAGTGATTCGCGCACACAAAAATGACCTTACCCACAGATGTGGGTACATTTCTGTGAAAAATAAAACTCAACCAGGCACTTGGAAAAGGTTCTGATGCTGGGAGACGGTGTAACGAAGCTTGTGGGTGACTACATCCAACAACCGAACATTTCCACTTATCCTCTCGTAACTTCGGTTGGACTACAAAATCGCAGCGAGAAACAAAAATGGCGGATTGCTCGAAACGTTGATGTCCTAATTTGGCAGTTCCGCTGAGAATACTGTGACGTCATTGTTCAAAAAACGTAATAGAGAATAGAAAAATCGAAACCGATCGCAAAATATGACCAAAACAGAATATAAAGATATCAACGGAGCACCTGAAGAGACTACTTTGAACTTTTCTGTACTTCTAAACACTCTAAATATACACCAAAATGCATTTAAGGGCTAAAAAAGTGGATTTAGCATGATATGTCCCCTTTAAATAAACTAATGGTGTCGGCCTTTCGGACCGAGGCTGGTAGTTGATTCCAGAGTAAAGGAGCCATATGGCTGAAACTCCTGCCTCCTGTTTTACTTTTATGGACTTTAGGGATTACCAACAGTCCTGCATCCTCAGAGCGAAGGGCTCGTGGAGGGTGATAAACTTCTAGAAGTTTCTCGATATAGGACGGAGCCTTCTGATGAAGAGTTTTATATGTGATCAGAAGGATCTTGAATTCTATTCTAGATTTAATTGGAAGCCAGTGTAAGGATGCTAAGACTGGGGAGATGTGCTCTCTTCTTCCAGTTCTGGTTAGTAAACATGCAGCAGCGTTCTGCACTAGCTGTAAGGTCCTAACAGAGGAGTTTGGACATCCTGACATTAGGGAGTTACAATAATCTAATCTTGAAGTCACAAAGGCATGAATAATTTTTTCTGCATCTTTGAAGGACAAGAAGTTTCTAATTTAGTCTAAACACACACACACACACACACACACACACACACACACACACACACACACACACACACACACACACACACACACACACACACACACACACACACACACACACACGAAACACTTCAAAGTTAACCCTCTTGAGATGAAGAGCTCACATCCGCTCCTGCTGCACCGCTGCTGCCAGTTGGTTTCTTTCCACTGAAAGGTTGCAGTTTACAGACGTGTGAGAAGTCAAAGGTGGAGGGAGACCGCAGAGAACAAGAGGCGGATCAGAACCTCTCCCTCCTCCTCCTCCTCCTCCTCTTCATCGTCGGAGCCCCGGAGGCGCCTCCTCAGCGCGATCTACTTCAGTTAATACGCAGAGATATATGGAGCAGTAGAGATGGGAGGAGGAAGGAGAAGAGCCTCCTCTTAGTCAAGTAAGTGGAAATATCCGCGCTCCTCTCCTCCAGTCTTTTTACGCGCAGCGGAGAGATGGAAGCGGTGCGCCCGGAGCGCCGGCTCTCTCATCCCCCACTCCTCCTCCTCCTCCTCTTCCTCCTCCTCGGATTCACCGTGAACTCCTCCACGGCGACATGGGACCTGGTGCTCCTGCACACCAACGACGTGCACGCCCGGGTGGAGGAGACCAGCGTGCACTCCGGGAAGTGCGGCGGCGGCAGCGGCGGCTGTTACGCTGGGGTGGCGCGGAGAGCCACGATGGTCCGGAGGATCCGCGCCTCCGAGAGCAACGTGCTGCTGCTGGACGCGGGGGACCAGTTCCAGGGAACCGTGTGGTTCAACTACTACAAGGGAGCCGAGGCAGCGCACTTCATGAACGAGCTGCGCTACGACGCCATGGTAGGTCGGACACGAACAGCGAGAGATGGATTCCGGTTTTTCTGTGACAGCGGGCGTCAGGATTTGTCTCAGCATGTCATTTCAACGTTTCAACATAACAAACAAAACCTTAACCTCTCACCTGCAAACAGAACCAGCTCCTCTGGAAAAGTACACTGTAAGAAATTTTACGATACAACTCCTGTTATTTATTTTAACAGTATATTACCGTATTTTGAATTACAGTATATGGCCGTAAAATAACAGTGGCAGTTGTGGTTATTTTACAGCGCATCTACTGGAACTTATTTAACAGTATAATACTGTTTTTTGGATTACAGTGCATGACGGTAGGATAACTGGGTTATTGTAATTTTACAGCGTATCCACTGTAAACTATTTGACAGTATATTACCGTATTTGGATTCCAGTACGTGACAGGAGGAGAACTGCGGGTTCTGCTATATTTGTATTCATATAAATCCTCACAGGTTTAAAAACAAAGTATGCAGGGCTTATCAAATACCCAGACCTCATCACTGCTCATGTGTCTGAGCTCACCTGAAGAAAAGTAGCAGGAAAAGTTAGTGGAGGACTCGGAGGAGGACATTATAGAGTGGACAGAACAACGAGCGCTCACTCTGAAGCAGTTTTCACGAGCTCAGAACCAGAACTCAGAGCTGAGCTCTCACTCCAGCACCGTGTCCCAGAACCAACAGCACAGAGCTCTCACTTTAAACTTATTCAATTGATAACTAATTTCACTTAATAACAAACTGTCTCAGCTGTTTGCCTCCGTTTCTATCATCAACACAGGGGTTGTTATTCTAAGTACTGCATTACCACATTTGGAAGAAACTGTCTTCAATACGATCCTCAGTGACAGGCTTTACTGAACTTGGAACATAACCTCAGACGCTGATTTAAAATAGCTCCTAGGACAGTGTAACAGAACAGTTTAGTATTTTACATGTGAACAATAAGAGTTTATCTGGAGAAGGAAAAGAGGGGGAGAAAGAAAGAGCAAACAGTGAGGAGTTGACAGCAGCATTTGGTTGGTTTCCTCAGTCACCAGTAGTGCCTGTAAAAGAATAAATAAAATAAATATAATTTGCAACACAACGTCTGGAAAAATATACAAATATGAAGGATTAAAGAAAGGAGAGAAAGAAACATCAAGATGAGTTTAAATGTGCAGACTTACCGACATGATGAAGCAAAGTTAAGGAAGCTGATTTTTTTTTCCTTCTTCATTTTCCCAGATTGAGACAGACAGACATGACTACAATGGAGGACATAATAAAATGTGTTTGATATATTTTTAATGTTACAGTGATACAGTGATTATTATTACAAACTGGATGTCAGTGGGGACTTTCCTGGGACTTTGTCAAAGAGCTCACCCAGGACACGTTGGTCCATCAAAGACAAATATTAATGCTGCAGACCGACATGTGAAGGTCGCTTGGGGTGAAGCCACTTGTCGTGTCCCCGACTGTCTCATTCTGCTCTAATTCGGTTTAGCCAACGGCTGAGCCACTGGAACACCACAGCTGGACACCAGCAGGTTCAGGAGACGAGCATAACTTTACTTTACCTGCTCTGTTGAAGTCCACATGGTCCTTTCTGGATGGACTGATATGATGGAGCTGTGCTTTCCAAAGTCAAGTTCAGGATTAGTTCAGTTACATATTGTCACTAAAACATTAGTCGTTTTAGGAGTTTGATCACTAAAGAAGAGCTGTCAAAAAAATAGAAATATAAGCTGGTAATAATCTGTAAGATGCTGATAGATCATGTCCTGAACTTGAGAAGGGATGTCTCACATGTCTCCACCGCCCACTGAGCAAGCAATGTCCATACACGTCCAAGGCCGTAATCTAGACGTCTATTTCACAGCCAGAATAAATTAACAAATGACACATTAAAATAAAACGATGGACATTATTAAAAACGATGGACATCTAAGACACCCAGAATCAGTTGACAGAGACGGTCAGAAGCCTTCTGGTGAGTCTAACTGCCTGTATAATTATTGATTTGTAATTAAAATAATGAGGGAAGAAGCTCATGACAGGCAAGAGGAGACAGCATGTGAAGTTTAATGCACAATGTCTGCATTATGACCATTTCTTGTTTTGGTCGCGAGGCATTGACATTTTTTAAGCCTCCAAAGAGAAACTCAGCAGTTTGAGAACCTTGTCTTGTTACTACAACTATGGACATGAGTAAATGTTTTATCTGCACTGTGACTTAATGTTGGCTGGTGTCTCATTGGCGATCTGGTCGGTGCTCTTGCTTTACAGACAGAAGATCATAGGTTCAAACCCAGTTGGTGGTGTTAGTGGGATTTAATAGTGTTACATGGGTTCTCTGGTTTCCTCCCACAGTCCAAAACAAATGGCGATGCTAAATTACCTGTCTGTGTTTGTCCTGTGTGAGACTGATGGCCTGTCCTTTTTCTTTTGAAATGTATTTTCATTGACGTCCATTTGACGTCCAGACAACAGCAAGATACAGTTGCGAGGAAAAGTATGTGAACCCTTGGGGATTACTTGGATTTCTGCATAAATTGGTCTTAAAACGTGTTCTGATCTTCATCAAAGTCACAACAACGGACTGATCCGCCTCTTGTTCTCTGCGGTCTCCCTCCACCTTTGACTTCTCACACGTCTGTAAACTGCAACCTTTCAGTGGAAAGAAACCAACTGGCAGCAGCGGTGCAGCAGGAGCGGATGTGAGCTCTTCATCTCAAGAGGGTTAACTTTGGTGTGTGTGTGTGTGTGTGTGTGTGTGTGTGTGTGTGTGTGTGTGTGTGTGTGTGTGTGTGTGTGTGTGCGCGCGCGCGCGCGTGATGATGAACACAAGATGCAGAACACACGAGACCACGTTGGACAGATTTGGGGGGGGGGGGGGACTCTGAAGAGAGCGCTGGCACAAATGACTACCCTCACAGGGGGTAACGGACTGGCCACGACCACTGGCAGCTCCCGGCTTTTAAGGGCGGAGCCGCGGATGAGCCACAGGTGAAACGAGTCGTCCTCCCCCACGGCTGCGCGTGCTCTGCTGTCAAAATGCGAGGGGGAGGAAGGAACACCACACACACAGAACAGAAAGAACACAAAACATAAAACTGCCAGGACCGGACCGGACCGGACCGGACCCACCGAATCCTGACAGTTCTATCATCAACATGGGGGTTCTTTGCATGCCGGCTCAATGAAAAGACAAATTCATTACAAACGTTTTGGTTAAAGCCAACCTCTCCTGACCTCTGACTCTGAATCAAACTCAGATGCAGAACTGTAATAAGTTTGAGAGTCCTGGTGTAGAACACAAGAGAATATATACATTGCTGTAGGTTATTACAAAGGGCTCTTTTGTAGAGCAGACTCTGTAGGATTGGTAACACAGAGAACCTTCGTAGTACAAAGATGAGAAAGTATCGCATTAAACTGTCTTCAATACGATCCTCAGTGACAGGCTTTACTGAACTTGGAACATAACCTCAGACGCTGATTTAAAATAGCACCTAGGACAGTGTAACAGAACAGTTTAGTATTTTACATGTGAACAATAAGAGTTTACCTGGAGAAGGAAAAGAGGGTGAAAAAGAAAGAGCAAACAGTGAGGAGTTGACAGCAGCATTTGGTTGGTTTCCTCAGTCACCAGTAGTGCCTGTAAAAGAATAAATAAAATAAATATAATTTGCAACACAACGTCTGGAAAAATATACAAATATGAAGGATTAAAGAAAGGAGAGAAAGAAACATCAAGATGAGTTTAAATGTGCAGACTTACCGACATGATGAAGCAAAGTTAAGGAAGCTGATTTCTTTTTCCTTCTTCATTTTCCCAGATTGAGACAGACAGACATGACTACAATGGAGGACATAATAAAATGTGTTTGATATATTTTTAATGTTACAGTGATACAGTGATTATTATTACAAACTGGATGTCAGTGGGGACTTTCCTGGGACTTTGTCAAAGACCTCCCCCAGGACACGTTGGTCCATCAAAGACAAATATTAATGCTGCAGACCGACATGTGAAGGTCGCTTGGGGTGAAGCCACTTGTCGTGTCCCCGACTGTCTCATTCTGCTCTAATTCGGTTTAGCCAACGGCTGAGCCACTGGAACACCACAGCTGGACGCCAGCAGGTTCAGGAGACGAGCATAACTTTACTTTACCTGCTCTGTTGAAGTCCACATGGTTCTTTCTGGGTGGACTGATATGATGGAGCTGTGCTTTCCAAAGTCACGTTCAGGATTAGTTCAGTTACATATTGTCACTAAATAATTAGTCGTTTTAGGAGTTTGATCACTAAAGAAGAGCTGTCAAAAAAATAGAAATATAAGCTGGTAATAATCTGTAAGATGCTGATAGATCATGTCCTGAACTTGAGAAGCGATGTCTCACATGTCTCCACCGCCCACTGAGCAAGCAATGTCCATACACGTCCAAGACCGTAATCTAGACGTCTATTTCACAGCCAGAATAAATTAACAAATGACACATTAAAATAAAACGATGGACATTATTAAAAACGATGGACATCTAAGACACCCAGAATCAGTTGACAGAGACGGTCAGAAGCCGTCTGTTGAGTCTAACTGCCTGTATAATTATTGATTTGTAATTAAAATAGTGAGGGAAGAAGCTCATGACAGGCAAGAGGAGACAGCATGTGAAGTTTAATGGACAATGTCTGCATTATGACCATTTCTTGTTTTGGTCGCGAGGCATTGACCTTTTTTAAGCCTCCAAAGAGAAACTCAGCACTTTGAGAATCTTGTCTTGTTACTACAACTATGGACATGAGTAAATGTTTAATCTGCACTGTGACTTAATGTTGGCTGGTGTCTCATTGGCGATCTGGTCGGTGCTCTTGCTTTACAGACAGAAGATCATAGGTTCAAACCCAGTTGGTGGTGTTAGTGGGATTTAATAGTGTTACATGGGTTCTCTGGTTTCCTCCCACAGTCCAAAACAAATGGCAATGCTAAATTACCTGTCTGTGTTTGTCCTGTGTGAGACTGATGGCCTTTTCTT
Source organism: Lipophrys pholis (assembly GCF_963383615.2). NCBI lineage: Eukaryota > Metazoa > Chordata > Actinopteri > Blenniiformes > Blenniidae > Lipophrys > Lipophrys pholis. The sequence goes on from NC_137649.1 coordinate 5,577,761, forward strand.
TTGAAATGTATTTTCATTGACATCCATATGACGTCCAGACAACAGCAAGATACAGTTGCGAGGAAAAGTATGTGAACCCTTGGGGATTACTTGGATTTCTGCATAAATTGGTATTAAAATGTGTTCTGATCTTCATCAAAGTCACAACAACGGACAAAGCCGGAAAGGGTCAGAGAAGTATCTCTTAAAGCCTTGATGTCCATGTGTCCACGTAAGACAGACGGTCTACAAATGGAGAAAGTTCAGCACTGTTGCGCCTCTCCCCAGGAGCGGTGGTCCTGTGAAGATGACTGCGAGAGCACAGCGCAGGACGCTCAGTGAGGTGAAGAAGAATCCTCCAGAAATCTCTGTTACACGTTGACATTGTTGTTGACACGTCTGCCACACGTAAAACATTAAACAAGAATGGAGTTCATGGCAGGACACCGCGGAGGAAGCCACTGCCCTCCAAAAGAAACATCGCTGCACGCTTGAAGTTTGCAAAACAGCACCGGGCTGGACGGATTGCTGTCATCGATGGAAAAATGAATTCCCAAGTTTATCGTGACATTTTGCAGGAAAACTTAAGACCATCTGTCCGCCAGCTGAGGCTCAACAGAAGATGTGTAGTGGTGCAACAGGACAACAACCGCAAGCATAGAAAGTAAATCAACAACAGAAGGAAATAAGTCTCCTGGAGGGGTCCAGAGTCCTGACTGTGGCATGACCTCAAGAGAGCGATTCACACCAGACATCCCAGGAATATTGCTGCACCGAAACAGTTTTGTAAAGAGGAACGGTCCAAAGTTCCTCCTGACCGTTGTGCAGGTCTGATCTGCAACTCCAGGAAACATCTTGTTGAGGTTGTTGCTGCCAAAGGAAGGTCAACCAGTTATTAAATCCAAAGGTTCACATGCTTTTTCCACCCTGGACCGAGAATGTTTCGTGGAACTGCATATGTGAGGGTTCAAAGATTGCCTTATGTTTCCTGCATGAAAACAGCAACACACATGTTGTTGAGCAACACGCGAATCCCCAAACTGCTCTCGACGGCTGGTTTGAGCACTGAGCATGGCAGGTTCTTGGCGGAATTGGGAGTTCACAGGTTCAAATCCCACAGTGCCAAACCATCAAGAGAACGGATGAACTTTGAAATTGAAGTATTTCCCCTCTCGTCATGGATAGAGTTTGTGCATTTAAATCATGAAATCCAGTGAATAAAAAAAAAAGTGGGAAATTCTTCAGTTTTGTGGGTTAGAAACTTTGAGCCAAAGATTCAGTTTCACGTTTTTCATCACAGGTAGAAAAATATTCCTGAATCCTCACGTTTTGACACAACACGTGGAGATTCATTTTCATTCAAATTCAAGTCAAGTGATTCAAAACATGACCAGACAAAAAATAAAAATAAAAAAAATAATGACTGAAGATGAGATGTAAAATAACGAGAGAAAAATCTGTGAGAAAAAAGCAAAAAAATAGCTTCAGATTTATCATAAAAAAAAAAAAATTGACCACGAAAAAAATCACCAAGAGACAACAAATAATTAAATGAGCCTTTAAAATGGTCCAGATGTGAATTTTTTTTTAAAAAGAGAGAGAAAATGAGGTGACTGCCTGTAATCTATTATTAATATATCGTGTTGTCAAATATGACAATGATGAGTATGAAATGAGTGTAAAAAAAAAAAAAAAGAAATAAAAATGAAATGAGTGAGCAGAGAAGAAAAGGAGGCTGGTTGAGGAGGGAACAGGACCAACTCGTCGCTCTCGAATAGAAGTCAAAGTACCGCTTGTGTATTCTTCCAAAAATACTAGAGTATTAGTTGTGGTTGTAATCAGCGTGATTGTCAAAGTAAACGTAGCAAGAGAAAGGGAACATTCCAGAGTAACAACTTGGATTCTATTTCACTGAGAGACGAACGTCAACAGGATGGCGTGTTTTCTACCAGCAAAAGGGATTCAAACCGTTTCACAGTGAACTCAAAGTGATTTATGGGCTCAGATTGAAAGGTTTCATTAACTTAATTGCAGCAGGTCATTGGAAAACGACTTCATGGATCAACTGGCTGCTGCAAATCAAACAGTTTCTCTTTCAAACTGAGAGGAAAAACCAACGTGGACTTCTGATCATCCGACCAACACGAGCACAAAAATGAATGAGGAACTTTAAAAACAATCCTGCGTAACCATACTTTATGATTTTTCCTAAAAAGATAACGTTTTACGAAAAATTGCTTCCCATGTTGGCGATATACAGCTTTATATTTTCCATAAATGTAAATGTTTTTACATGAAACTATTCATAACAACATAATCTGAAATAAAATGGTTGAAATGTGATTTCGAGCTGTAAATACTGTCAGTTATTAAGTTTTTTATTATTATTATGGATATTTTTATTATTATTATACTTAAAAGTGACTCTTGCCTCATGTTCAGGAGTTTTTAATTCACCAAATGCCTAAAATAATTTTAAAAGTAAATGTAATTTATCTATTTTATCATGCATTTTGTTTAATACAATGAATAAATAAAAATAAGTCACCATTTTTGGGTTAAAACGACTCTAGCATGTCTTTCAGGATAGTTTAATCCGCTGAATTTATAAAATACATTAAAAAAATAGCCTTAAAAATGAAGTTTCCAGAAGAAAACATGACAGTGGTTTATTGCTTTGTATGCTGATGACAGTCAACTTTACATTACAGTTGAATGTAACTGATTTTACTGCACCGATTCACAAATAACCTATAAACATCAATATTTACTGTAAGAAAACGGGCCTGATGTGATCATAAATAGAGAGGGATAGATAGATTTCAACTGTATGTGTAAATATTGGTTGTTTGTTCTTGTTCTGATCTGGTAAATCACTTCTACTTTTTAGTCAATTGTTTTTAAATGTGACTCAGAGTTCAAGGTCGTTCAGGAGAATTTAATAAATTTTATCTCAGGCGAGTCGAGAGGAGTTTACCTCAGAGCGAATCCTCACATGTAAACAGGTTGTTTTGGCCGGGAGCTGGAAGTGATCAGCAGGGAGGAGCCCGAGAGACGAGGAGGACGGCCTTCAGAGGGACGCCGCTGCGTCTGTGGGCTTAGTTTAATTAGTTTAACGGAAACTCAAACCACAGAGTGCTGCAGCAACGTCCACACATGGTGCAAATCCCTAGAAGTTAAAGTCGGAGGAAAAACAGCTTGTAAAGGGCAAAGATTTGAAGTTGTGTTTGGGAAAAAAAACTCTTTACTTCAGTGGTCATCCAGCTGCCAGATACACTGGGCCGCCTCAAATACTCTGACAAAGATGGACTGCACATCCACAAGTTGGATTTTTAAAAGTCTACAACAGAAGAAAATCAAATAATTTTAAGTTTGTTATTTCTCAATCAAGACAAACCTGAGTCATTTCATTTAAAGGTACAGTACGTAAGATTTAAGTAATTTGTCCTTTGTCCACTGCGTGGCAGCAGTGAGTCACTGTTTTTAGAGGTTGTTGCGTTATTGTTGAATTTCTCATGTCAGAATTTACTGCTTGTTTTATTCCTGCACTTAATGCAGGGTTAATATATTCAGAACCTTTCCCGTGAAACAAAAAAGGCTACACCTTTTAGCACATAATCTTCTAACATATGACACGGTTTCTATATTTATGTGCTAAAAATGTCGAATAAAAGGGTTTTTTGTGTGTGTGTACTTAAACAGGTTTTTGGGAATCACGAGTTTGACAATGGTGTGGATGGACTCATGAAGCCGTTCATGGAGAAGATCCAGTGTCCCGTCCTCAGCGCCAACATCAGAGCCGGACCAACGCTGGCCTCCACCTTCGGCAGCTCGTATTTACCCTTCAAGATCTTCACAGTCGGAGGCAAGAAAGTGGGAGTGGTGGGATACACCTCCCGCGAAACCCCGGCTCTGTCCAAACCGGGTAAGAGGAGGAAGAGCTCAGGGTTTATATGTGAAGACAAAATGTCTAATAAAACTTCCAATTTGCTATTTTTAACCCTAACTCTCTCTCTCTCCCGGTTTTAAACCGTTTTCTTCCTTGTCTGTGTTTGTAGGACCAGACCTGCAGTTTCTGGAGGAGGTGAGCGCCCTCCAGCTGCAGGTGGACAAACTGCAGACGCTGGGCGTCAACCAGATCGTGGCTCTGGGTCACTCCGGGTTCACCGTCGACCAGGAGATTGCCAAGAAAGTGCGAGGAGTCGACGTGGTGATCGGAGGACACACCAACACGTTCCTCTACACGGGTGAGGCAAATGACGAATTTACCCGACGACGGAGTTACGGAAACACTGCACATCCAAGTTGGTCGTCTGTCCATCCGAACGTCTGTGTTCTCCCATTGTTAATGTCTGTAGCGTATTGTTCTCTGCTGAATGTGTGTGTGTGTGGTTTCATTACAATAACAAACAACAGCACCCGCTAGTGGCCCAACATGAGAACTGCATCATTTTCAGCGTTTGTGCCTTTTCTGTGGAAATATGCATCATTTTCAAAACATTGGCATGTAAATGTAAAAATTTTCTGAGGTGAAAATGCAAAAACGATGCATTGTCACTTGAACCGTTGGCGTGTGAATTAATTAATCGAATAAGCAATTAAAATTTTTTATGGGGAAAAAGAATCAAACAATGTAAATGATTTTATATGAACTCGTAAAATTGCCCCAAATAAATTTTACAAAAAATTCATATCTATACAGTATATATTCTAAATAAGTAATCAAGCCTTCAGAAAACCTAAAACAAAAGAAAATAACTAAAAGCTTTCCAAATTGTCTAAGCAATACGTCTACACATACACACAAATAAAAAAAAGGAATAAATCACATCGAAATCATGTCAGTCAGCAGGATGAAGGACTGTTCTTACCGATTCTGTCAGGTACTTCCCCCTGAAGCGTCTCACTCCAGAGGAAAGTGGGATTATTTGCACTGCTGGCTCATTCCAGAGTGACCACGCTGTCCACACACACGTCTGGTTTATACGAACGTCCCTGCGGTGTTTTTTATATAGAACAGACTGAGGAAGTGAGCCGCCTCTGGTCTAAACCTCAGGCAGACACAACTCAGAGGCACTGTGAGTCCTTAAAAGTTCTGAATGGAGAGTTTGGCTCAGAGGAGGACTGGGGACGCCAGACACTGGAGCCCAGAAGAAAGAAGAAAAAAGAAAAAAATATATAAATAAGTCCTCAAGATCACAGGGAGTAATTACTGGTGAAAGCGAGAACAGAGACTGACGCACAGGAGAAATATTCCTCCACAAACAGACGGATCAACAAGAAGAAGAAACAGAACTCAACCCCTTTATGTGACACACACACTGCTGTGTCCAGGTGCAGACAATCACACACTCAGGCACAATCAGACACGAGGAGGGGAAGTCAAGGAGCTTGAAAGACAGGGTTAGGTTCCGTTGACACTGCAAGGTCTTGACGCTCAATTCAGATTTTTTTGCTGGGATCCGATTTTTTTTTGTGTGATCGATCACGTTCCATTTTAATCACGACCTTTATCACACTGCCGAGCGAACGTGATCAAACTCAACATTTCAAGGCCCCAGAACGGATCTGCAGAAGAACGCGTGAAGTCTTGTCGACCACGCTGCTTACAGTGTAGGAATGGCACGCCGGTCAGCACCAGGGTTGCCAGATGTGACTCATTGTTTCCAGCCCAAACAAATTAAAACCAACACACTTCAACAAAAACCAGCCTAAATCTCAGCCTGTGTAGAAATCATGCTAAAACCGTAAAACGATTATATGTGTATTAAAGAACACGTCATAAACACACAAAAGCACAAAATAAACAAAGTTAAAAGGTGAGAGAATTTGGCTCCCCAATTGGGGGTTTGCCACCATTTCTGGCAACGCAGGTCAGCCACTGTAGATCCATTTTCAAGTGGTTGTTAAATACGAGCCGACAAAATCCAACAACAACATGACGAGGGAAAGAAGGAGAATGAGGATAAAAGAGAGCAAAGCTTTTAACAGTTTTGAACATTTTGGCGGAGCCACTTCCTTCGGCGTTTATCCGTGACATCAGTCACACGTCTATGACGAAGATGTCGCATTTAGAAAATATCCAAATTGGTACCACTTATGATGGAGGCCTGGGGCTACGTCTGAGTAATCCCTCCAATCTCCTTTCCTGTCTACTTTTCCTGTTTAAGTGGCTGCCATGATAAGGAACATTCAAATTCTCAATAAGCAAAGGAAAGGAGGCTCAGTACTTCCTTCAGAACCTCCTTTAACCTAGTGAACACTGATGCATCCTTTACCAAAGGAGACCAGATCATGCTGCCCCACAATTCCTTGCGGCAACATTTAAAGGGACCTGCTCATCGGAGCGTTCACTGAAACTCACCATGACTCAAAGCAGATCATGCTAAGTTACCAAAGCAATAATCTGCCTTGAACAATTTTAAATAATCTAAAATCAGATCCCAACTAGGAATGTTATGCGGATGTTGTAAAACAAACAGTAAAGTAAACTTTTTGTGCAGCCTATTCTCAGATTGATTGGTTATTTATTCACCTGGAGCCTCTTTTCCTTCGATTTAAATTCAAACTTTGTGATATTTGAGATTATATCAGTGGTTAGGTTCACAGGGGAAAGTGGTAGAAATGTGCTTTTTGTAGTCCATTTTTGGAAATTTGACGGGTTTTTTTCACCACAGCAGTTAGCGGGGACTATTCGGATGTACCCTGGGTCTGGTGTGAAAGAGTTTGGAAATGGAGCTTTCACACGGCCAGAAACAGGATATGGGTCACTTGTGAGCAAAAAATCTGAATTGGGTGGTATTTCCCTGCAGTGTGAACGAGGCCCTAGAATCTCAAAATAACACAAGAACACTAAACCTGAACCAAGACAGCACATGAACATAATAAACGCATTTAGAACAGTGATCGAGTTGAAAGTTGCTCCTTTGAATTAATCCACTCATGTCGAAATGTATTATTTCCATGTTGCTGCGAAGAGCGAGTGCGATGTTTGTGAAGGAACCCGGAACAGGGTTCTGTGACGAGAGGGCGTGATATTCCTGGGTGATTTGAGGCGCTAAATACCAATATGGGAAATGCGCAAAGTTCAAGTTGTTGCCACGAAAAGGACGAGAGTGTGTGAGAGAGAATGTGAGAGGTTTTAAAGTATTTTCAAACGGTTATTGGAAGATAAAGGTTTGAAGTCCCGTTCAAATTGCTCTTCTTTAATCCGAGGCGCCCAAAAATGTCACAATTCGTAGACTTCTCAAACTTTCCGCTTTCTGTGTTTTCCCAGGAACTCCTCCTTCCACTGAAGTACCGGCCGGCCCGTATCCCTTCATGGTGAAATCAGACGATGGACGGGAGGTTCCTGTCGTGCAGGCCTACGCCTTCGGGAAGTATCTGGGTCACCTCAAGGTGACCTTTGACGATGACGGGAACGTCGTTGGGGCGACTGGGAACCCGATCCTGCTGGACAGCAGCGTCCAGCAGGGTAATGACCTCTGAATCCTAGAGGGTTTTTAACTTTGTTTTTGTTGGACAGTGTGTACAGTATGGTCCTTATCTGGACACGGTTCCTCTGATTGTGTTGAGGGCGGGAGCTAGTCAATGTTCCAGACATGGAAAGCCTTTTTATTGCTAACGAAAAGAATGCGCAACAAAATAAGAGATAAAACTACTGCCGTGGATATTTTGTTGTTGTTGTCGGTGCTGTCTGGAATAAAGTGTTAGAACAAATTTTTTTTCTGTCAGGAGGAGTTTATTGGGGTCCCCAAGGCACAGGATCCTGCAGAGTGCATTCAGCTGTCTGCAGGATCGAGTGAGCGTCTCACAAGTTGCGCCTGTGAGTCTTAACCGGTGGGTAGGAAACGGAGGGGTTTGAAGCAGAACAATTGAACTGTTGAGTTTTAGCAATAGCGGACCGTTGACCTTGGTTGGAAACGGGGGGAAAACGTGGCTTTTCTGAAATGCTCCGACTGCGCATGCGCACCACGGGTGTAGAAAATAGTACTTTTGCACATGCGCGAGTAGAGTAGACAGTAACGTCCCTATAATAATAGCATATTGTTCTCTGCGACCATGTGTGTGTGTAGTTTAGTTACAAGAGCAACCAACAGCACCACCTCGTGGCCTGGCATGCCAACTACATCGTTTTTAGTGTTTCTGCTGTTTCCGTGTAAACAGTAGTCATTTTCAAAACGCTACCCGTGGAAACAGGGCCTGAGTTAGGAGTAAAAGTAATCAGTTACCGATTCATTACTAATAGAAGCAGAATTGTTCCAGAAAGGTTTTACTTTTTAACTTCTTATTGATAACACGCTGCACAGTGTCACACACACTCTACATGGAGTTTAGCTGATGGCGCCAGATCACAAAGCGAGAAAACATAATTTATTCTTATGAAACTTTTATTCACTCAGTGGCGCCCCGTGTCTCGTTCAGATCCAGATGTTCTTGCCGACGTGGAGGACTGGAGGAAGAATCTGGCCAACTTCTCGGCCCAGGTGGTGGGATCGACTCTCGTCTTTCTCAACGGTACAACAGAGGCGTGCCGGTTTCGGGAGTGCAATCTTGGAAACCTTATCTGTGACGCCATGGTGAGAGTTTATTCGTCCCAGGCTGAACATTTGGAGGAATGTTCGACTGTTTGTTGAGTTTCCGCCCAACTCCTGACAGACTTCAGGATTTTTCTCTCCATCCTCTAAACTGTTGTGGGTCACATTCTTTCTTGCTTTGGCAGTAGTGCTAAAATAAGTGATCACTTACATTAAACAGACAAGAGTTTATTTAACCGCGTTATAATCAAAGTCTTCAAGACTTAAAATAAATCAGACTTAAGGCTTTAAGATTAGTAGAAAAAGCCTTGATGATATTTTGGTTTATAGCACATATGAAAATGAAAAATTGAGCTTAAGGTTTCTCAGCACAGAAATCTGCACCGTTAAAGTGAGGCAAATTTTTTATTGATGGATGGTGAGCATTAAAAACGAATCTCTCTTATGGTCGGGGTCTGTCATGTCCACTGACTTAGTTCCAGATTATTCAGACACTCTTGCTCCAGAAATGAAAACCGGCAGCTCGCCGACTGTTTTCATTTACAGAAGTAATGAGCACATTCCTAAAAGAAGAGGTTTCCTTTATTTATTTATTTATTTATTTTTACCAGATTGACAACAACATCAAGTTCTCAGACGGTCTCCAGTGGAACCACGTCAGCGCCTGCATCCTCAACGGAGGCGGCGTCCGGACATCCATCGATGAACGCACAAGAAACGGTGACGGCCGATAGAAAACACTCCAGCGTTTCACATCAAAATCCCTTGAGGCACAAGTTGTCGCACTCATGAATTCCAGTATGGGGAGCCCGGTAAAACAACGCCGATGTGTCATTTGTAGGCTCAATCACGATGGAGGACTTGATTTCGGTCTTGCCCTTCGGAGGAACCTTTGACCTTGTGCAGCTGAAGGGTTCAACATTGAGGAACGCTTTCGAACACTCGGTGCAACGATACGGCCAGAGCACGGGAGAGTTTCTACAAGTGTCCGGTACCTTCACACTCACACTTCCTCAAGTATTCAAGTTGACTGGTTGGTTTGTCGGTAGCAGTGATGCCGGTAACGCGTTAATTAGTAACGCCTTACTCTCTTGTGACCACTTTTTTTCAGTGACGTGTTACGATTTCCAAACCAGTAATGTGTCTCCACTGACAAAAGTTTTGGATGGTACCGAAAGAACCGTACCCGATGGTTACAATTTTTCAAAACCCCTCCGTTGGAGTACTTAGCACATCGGTACGGTTCCATAAGGAGCTGCATCGCAGCCGTCTGCTGATTGGTCAGTGACGATCGTCACTCTGGACAAGCAGCAATATTTAAATATCTCATCGGCCGTATGGACCCTCCGCTGTTTACTTACGCCACTTTGTGCTCACTGGTTGATTTGTTAACTGGTTCATTGAAATGTTGATGTGCGGCACTGGCCCCTTGTGTTCCCACGAGGTGCAGACGCTCCTCTCCATGACAGGTGTGGAGGAGATTCAGCAGCAGCTGGATGCTGCTGCTTGGAATGAGAATGTTCTGCAAGCTGTGCCACAGAGAACCGAGGCTCACGGCTTTCCTCTCACAGCCGCCCGAGTTACGGCTGTAACTTCCCCGTTGGTCCTGCGATCACTGTTGCATAATGATGTCACATCCCTGCGGCATTCACAACACTGCTTATATTCTAACTGTACTCTTTGTGGTGGGACCATGCACCAGAGTTGAGTCTGGGTACGTTTTGCCTTACCTTACCGTACCGATTCAGCCCGGCAGGTACTGCGTAGTGGAAACGCGGCTTTTCACATCTCAACATGCCTGACACTGTTTACTTTGTTCAGGTATAGTCATGGGCAAGCGGGGTCTGAACAAGGGCTTGGAGGACACTTCTCCTTAAAAAAGTCATTTAAAAAAACTTGACTTAATTTTTCTTAGGGGGTGGGGGGGCTGAAGTCGCTAAAATGGTAACTATGACATTTCCTTGTCCACCGGCAGGATTTCAGGTTGAGTTTGATCTCTCCAAACCTCCGGGGAGCCGGGTCAAGAGCCTCAACATCCTGTGCTCAAAGTGTCGTGTTCCTCGCTACGAACCGGTGGAGGACGACTTGGTTTACAAGGTGGTGCTGCCGTCCTACCTGGTGACCGGAGGTGACGGGTTCTCCATGATCCAAAAGGAGACCCTCAAACACGACAGCGGTGAGACGCGTGGACATTCACAGAATTCAGATGTTAGAGGTGTGAACATTTGAAGGGTGTTTGCCTTAAGGGCATCGTCTTACTTTCTTTTGTTTCTTTTCCTTCCAGGCGATTTAGACATTTCAGTTGTAGCAAGCTACATCTCACAAAGACGGAGAGTATATCCTTCTGTCGAAGGACGAGTCAGGATCTACAACTCAGCGTCTGGACTTCAGGGGAAAACCCCTCCGTTGGTTTTACTGGTTTTAGTGGCACTGCTCTGGACTCGGTGCGCAGGGCTCTGAAAATATCCCAAAACACCAGAGACTGTTTTTATAAACTGCATGTGAAGAATCAACACGCCCCGAAGGACTGAAGACCTTGCTGCAAGAATGTCTGCTTCGATGTATGTTTTTTTTTTGGAGAAGTTTCGGAGACTCTCATACAGGAGAATCAGAGATTTTTCCCTTCATGACGTCATGCGGGGAAATAACCATTACCTCTGGTAGTGGAGCTCTGCCTCACTGATGTACTGAATAAATTCAATATATTGTGAAAAAACACAACAATTAGCCTTAAAATTAGCAGGAGCTAGCGTTAGCTACTTGGTAGTAATGGTAACAACACATACGACCAAATTCAGACACACAATATTTTTAACGCACCATCTTCAGGAGTCTCTCCTTCTATTTCAAACTGGTTGAACGACAGCGTTTATATGAGTCCTAGCGATGAAGCCACCGTAAACATTAGCACATTGTACCGGTCTTTCAGATTAACTGGTTTTCCTACTAAATCCTCACCGACTTCCTTTAGCGGCCATCTTTGCTGCTCGTAAATACGGATTTCTGTCGCCAGCCGCAAGGGATGCTAAAGTCACCAGTTAGCAGGAAAACCACTTAATCTGCAACACATCTGAAAGCTCTTATCCTATAGACGGGCCTGGAGTAGGCGTGGACAGACACAGCTCATCAGCATTTAAAGGCACAGACAGCCTGTTCTCAGTAGAGCTCACTGGAGGGACTTTTAGAAGTTCAGGACCAAGCCTGGATTTGGGGAAATACACTTTTAATACAATGTTTTTGGACCTCTGACAACAATGTGAAATTGTTGAAAAACTGTAGAATATTTAACCTTAATTGACCTTTAAGCCACGCATGAATCAGGTTTGAGCAACAACAAAATGTGACCATGTGTTGAAAACGAAAACGTTGCAGTTCTTCCAATGACCACTACACCGTGAATTCATGAAGGATTATTTTGTTTGAGATAAAAACTAAATAAATACACTTATAAAGAAAGATCTTGGTCATGTCCAATATTGTTCAGCCTGCAAAAACGGCTGAGCTATATTAATGACTAGTTTTTGGACCATCACCTTTTTTTCAGAAATGTGAGGGTGTTTTTTTTCCTGGATCTCAAATTACAGCAGCTGGACAAAATAATGGCTGCTTGAAGTAATGAAATGGGTTTTTTGAATTAAACAAGTATCTCTGTTGGTCTTTTAACTATTAGTTTGTGGCCTTTAAAAACAATATCAGTCAGTTCATTGACGTTAAATCCGTTGATCCGTTGACATTCACTCACATACCAGTGCCTGTTTTAGATTTTTTTTTTTTTTAAATCTGAACAAACATCAAATATATTGTGAGAAAAATTGTTCCTGAGGTTCACGATGTTTTGGTGATCTTTTAGCTGTTTAGTTTTTTTCCCAGTGAAACTTGGTTTGTTATTTCTTTTGGTGTGTCGTTTCTGGATTTGACTGAAAAACCCTGATTCGTTGTCATGATTCCCAGACGATGAACCTTCGTGCGTTCGGTGATCTTCTGACGCTCCCCTTGGTCGACACACTGATTTCTCATGTTTCTCAGGGGATTTACCGTCATTCTTTCTACATATTGTTCATCATTTCAAGAGGACAATCGCCCCCCCCCCCCCCCCCCCCTTTTTTGGGCAATTTTTTTTTGGACATTTCTGTCCACATGCACAATTGAATGTTAAATATTTGTGCCACTGTTGAACTTTTAATTGCTAAAATTGGTGCAAACAGTGACTCCAAGACGATGAACCCAAGTTTGATTCAGGTCAGCAAAAAACCTCCAAACATGGAGGTTCTCCTGAATGTCCCTCTCGGAATAACAGCCAGTGCTGGTGTTAGTCATCCCCTCCGCTCCTCTGAACAAGGCCTCTTCTGTGCGGAGGATCTGACAAACAGGCGTCGGCTGCCTGCTAATGCTCAGGAAACTCCTTTTTAGTGGAAGCGCTGACCGTTTGCACTTCTGGCAGACTGCCAACTTCTGCAGGGGAAAAACAAAAACCTGGACTCCAGATTGAGGTCGTCTCTCTCTGTTCGCGTTCAATCGGAGAGGACGGATCTGGCAGGGGTCCGCTGATGAGCTTCATGAGTATTTCTTCATCGGTGAATGTTTCCGGTGTCACGGTGATCCACTGGGCCCTCGTGATGTCATGATGACCTGATGTTACCAACCAAAAGCTCCTAGGTGGAGTGAAGAGGTCAACAATGGCTCCCCATGCATGACTTGAATTGCTGAGGCAGTGTCGTCATTTATGTTACTTTTCTTTGTGGTTTCTGGTGAAAACAAGGATTTTAATTCGAGCGAATGGATTTCTCTTTCTGAAGTAAAGATGTTAGAGCAGTTTTGTCTCCTTGTTGTTTTCAACTCTGCAGTTTTCTTGTGGTCATTTTTGTTTGACGATGTTTTGAGGTCAAATTCTCTCTGTTGTCGTTTGTTTGGTTTGTGCACTTTTGTTTTTATTGCCAGTTTAGGAATTTCCTGTGTTGATTTTACTCTATTTTTCATCTTTGTCTTTTTGAAGCTGTGTCTAGTTTTTGTAATCTTTCGTATTTCTGTACTTTTGTCTCTGTTGTCATATTTTGGGTGTTTTGGTGCAACTGGGAGAAGAGAAATGAGCAAAGTTGGAAAAATGCCTAATTTCAGTGCAACTGGGAAGGTCCTCCGGAAAATGTTGGGAGGTTGTGGAGAGTTCCCAGAAGTGGTTTTGGAAAATGTCAATTGTTTTTTTTTGTTTGTTTTTTTTGCTGACACTTATAAGCAAACTTGTAGTGAAATATATTGTAACTATGGAGTTTAATAAAAAAAAAACTGCCAACGTACCAGCTGTAGAACAAATGCGTATAATTGTAAAGTGAATATAAATTCTACTTCCTGGGCTTCGGTGTTTGGAGACACTGAAAATGCAACTTGGTCCTGAACAAAACATTTTTTTTTCCTCACAGTCGTTTCTTCAAAAGTTTCCCGCCTGACATCATTTCCAAAACGTTGCCATGTAAAGCCTATATTTTTAACCCAGCTGGATAAAAATAGTTTTTGCAGTTGTGTTATGTTTCGTCTTTTAGTAGCCAAGTTTTGGTACTTTAAAACATTTGTTTAGTATATTTGTAGCCATTTTTTTTTCTGTAGTTTTGTATCTTTAAAAGCTTTTTGTTACCGGTTTTGAATCCTGTATCTTCACAGCCGTTTACCTTCTGCAGCTTTGTAACGTTGGAGACTTTTGTGTAACTCTGCGTCACAGTTGCAGTCGTTATCCTGAAGAAACAGGGTTGTGTGGACTTTTCCTTTTTCCGAAAAGTTAAAGTGCAAAACAAACTAACCAGAGTAGTTTGAATAAATAAATGTCTTTATTAGTTCTTTAGTGTAGAGAGGAATGGTTGTCCCGCAGCTTTGGAAACAGGTGAGAGTATTGCACTTGGTCGACAGGATGAGCGCCTCCTCGGCTCCTGCTGGGGGGGGGGGGAACAAAAGCATGACTCGGGGGGTGAAAAAATCCGTCTTCAATAGTCTCGTGTTGAGTCGAGGAAACGCCCACGCGGTACTTCGTACAGCGTGAAATGACACGATCGTAAAACTGCGAGCAGCTGCGTTCCTGCCGCAGACGGCCACAAGTAGAAAGTGTGTGAGCAGCTGGACTCGAACCCGGAACCTCTGACATTTATAATCTAAGACGAGCATTTTTGATTCAGGGCCAAGAGCGGAGGGAGACCGCCCACATCAACAGAGGGTCTGTTCTCAGAACGTCGCATTTACACTGACAGACGACTCTTTTTTTTTTTTTTTTAAAGCGTAGAAACCTCGGATACCAAATGAAGGCTGTTGGATTGTTTGAGGTTTTTAGAGTTTCTTTCTTGTCTCTTTCTAGTCTCTCTTCATTTTACATCCGTTATTATTGTCTTCTTTTGCTCTTTTATTGTCCACCTGAAGACATTTTTTATCTAGTTCTATTTCTCTGGAAATTCTTTGCAATTGTACTTATTTTTCGTCTCATTTTCATTCCCTTCAATTCTTATTGACCGATTTATTTGTAGCTGGTGGAATGTCTTCCTTGTATTTTGACTCTTTGAGGCCGAGGGTTGGAGTTTTGCTGCCGTTTGTAGCCTCCGTTGTATTTGGAGCAACATTTGAATCTTTGCAGTTGTGTTCCGTTTCCTTGCAGCTGTTTTGTGTCTTCTTCTGTTTTTGCCTCGTCTTGTTGGAAATTTTGACGTTTTGCCACTTCGAAGTTGGTTTCATTGAATATCTCTGTTGTACATCTTTGTAGTAGTTCTTTGAATAAAGCAATTTTTTTTGGTTTGGCATCTTTGTAAAAAAGAATTCTGTAGTTTTGTATCTTGAAAGCCACTTATCAGGTAGAGTTACTTTGATAGCTATTGTTTTTACCTGTAGGTTTGCATCTTGTATCTTTGATTTTATTTCTGTGGTTTTACATCTTTGGAGACTTTCTGTCTGTAATTCTGTTTCTCTCTTGCATTTTATTTTATTTTTTTATCTTGAAGAAACAGTTTTTTGTGGACTTTGTTCAGTCTTTCCATTTTGTTTCTCTGAAGCCAGTTTTTTTGTCTTTGAGGCCATTTTCACAAGTACATTCTTTTGTGTTGTATTTCATTTTGTGTCTATGACATAGGTTTTACATCTCAGTAGCTGTTTTTTTCTTTCCTCTCCTCTCTGCTTTTTGCAGAACTTCTTCCATCGCAGAAATTTGTATTTTTGCAAACGTTTGACTCCTTACGGGTTTTTTTTGTTAAAGACCACGCTCTAAGCATGTTTTATGTAGGTTATGTTGGGATATTTTGTGGTTTTACTTTTGCTTTCTTGTTTACAGTTTTTCATCCCTACCTAGTTTTCTTCCTAAATGGTCATTTTGGGTGTTATTGTATTGCAGATCTGTGAGAATAAAAAGCTAAAGAATTAAAGTCAAGGTGGTTTGTTGGGATGTACAATGAGTTTAATCGACTGAACCTGGACACAAACCATTTAAGATTTGTGAATTTGTGTTTCTTCATTAGTGAGAAGTGAAGACGGATCTGTTCTGAAATAAATGGAGGCTGTGAGCAAAAAGCAAAAGAGGCTCGTCTGGCCAGGATCCAAAGGTCTCCTGAAGTGCAGGACACTTTGTCACGGCCGACATTCGTGGGGCATTTGTTGATAAAATGAGGCCCCCCAGGGCGACTTCTAGGTATTTGCTGGTCCTGACACTGTTAACCTCTGGACACTTAAAAACAAAATGTGTTACTACAGTCTTAACATTTTATTTCTACTAAAAGAATCTCATTTGTTTTCATTTTCATGACTTCATTTGAATCGATTTAGGCTTTTGAAAGTACTTAAATGAAGTAAAGATTGTTCAGTGCAGCATTAAAGCTTTAAATCTGAGATATCTGGATTGGGGGATTTTTAATCCATTTACTTTCAATCAACAATCAAAATGAACAACTGCAGCTGTTTAATCTTGAACAATTTTTTTTACTTTTTGTGTCCAAAAGGCATGTGAATGTGTGTTTATTGCTTTAAGCAAAAATGTGGACTCTAAAGCTAAAACAACACCCCACATGTGATGAATCCATTGAATACATCTGTGCTGCAGGTGCATCATGGGACGACACAGAATCTCTGCAGGTTTAATAATAAACAGCATACCAGCTGCCCCAACGCTAAATATGCAACATTATTCTGCAGAAACTTTGAATTGAATCGTCATTTCTTCTTTTTCAGCATGTCTGGGTGATTTCATCCTAAACTGTGTTTATTTGGTTTCAGTTGCCGCAGCAACGCTTTCAGAACAGACCAAAATGTCACTTTATTCCTGAGCTACAGAAACTAAAACTAATGTTCTAAACATTTATTTGCGTTTTTAAAACCTCCTCCGAGAGCATAAACCGAGGAGAGGTGAGACGAGGCGAAGCTTCTTTCGCCTCGTCTCACTGCTTCAGACCAGTTGGGACTCTTTTCCAAACATAAACCTCCTCCTGTATCCTCTCTTACATTCCCCGCTGTCGGTTGTTTACCTAGCTGAGTTCAGGAAAGAGCTCCAGCACGGCGATGTCCAGAAGGACGTACGTCATCTGAGGAAGACGAGAGGAGGGGAGTCTTCAGACTGCACATCGATAACAAGGCAACCCGTTTGTTGATAGAAACCGTTCAACTAAAGAGCAACATCTTATGTAAGTCATGTAATTCTTGTATAACACTCAACTGTGACCAAAGGTGCTCTGTAAATAAAGTTTGTTATCATCATTACTGCTGTTATTAAGGAGTTTCTCTCTCTTTTCTAATTATTGTATGTGTGGGATTGTTTTTTTTTTGTTGTTGGTAAAACTCACACATTGTATAAACAAAACCGACTTCTGTTGAAGTGACACTACGTTTGACATCACGGAACATTAAAAATCTACAATTAAAGTCAGAATAGAAACTCCCCTGTACCTGTTTGTTGAGGAGCGGCTGCTGCAAAGCCTCGAAGAGAAGCTGGATGCCTTCCAACTTTGCGTCTTCGCCGACACACTTGCCCACAAAGTCTGGAATCGAACAAACAAAGTTCTTTAAACGTTTAAACACCATCAAAAATATATAACTTTTTTTTTTTAAATGTAAGCAATAAAACGCAAGAAAAAATAAAAAATGGTGACGGCAGCAAAGACCAACAAAAGTCAAGACACTTAGTCTGCTTTCCTTTTTTAAACATCGCCGGAGGGGATGGAGGCCACAGCTGTAGGGAAAAAGCTGTTCCTTAGCCTGTTTGTAGGAGATTTTATTTTGCGGAACCGCTTTCCTGATGGTTGGGGGGCAAACAGATGGCATCCAGGGTGAGTTCTGTCCGTGCAGTGGGAGCATGAATTAGGCTTAATGGCATTTAATTAGTACTCGTATTGGTACTTGGAAAGTAGCTACAGGTTAGTACTCGTCCTTCAAAGAGATGGTATCAGTGCATCTCTAGAAAGGCTCCCCCACACTGTGAGATTTTAACGATCTTTAGTCGTCACAGCCTCTCACACTGCACGATAAGGATTTAAATAATCTGCAGACTGTACGAACACACACACACACGCCGACTCGCGTCTTGCTCTGTCGCCGCATTCATGTAAACATCCACAGGAATGGCGCCTCAGCGTTGTGGCATTTATGTGTTTGGAAAGAAATCCTGAAAACAGACGAGGAGGACAATAGAGACACGGTCGTTGCTCAGCGACCCACGATTCTCCCACGATCCAATCTTTAGTCTGAGACGGCGGAAAATCTCGCCGTCTGTGGAGCCTCGAGACCGTGAAGCTGTGAGGATTGGCGCGCGGCCAACAAACCCACCTGGCAGATATTTCATCATCTCCTCAAACGTCTGCTTGGCTCTGATCTGTTTATCCTCCGCTGTTCTCTCCTCGCTGTTCTCACAGAAAATGGCATCTGCAAGGCGGGACGATGAAGATGAGATCAGCTTTCATGAGTTAGTTTATTAAAAGAAAACAAAAAAAACTGTCATGGGCTGCTGCCATTGCTCGTGTGTTTACACATCAACTCTCCCCCATGACTCAGACGGTTCATCAGTGTATAAACGACCTGACGGTTGATTCATGGAGGCCAAATGACAGAAAGCAGCTTGAGCTGAGGGTCTGAACGGGTGGATTGACGCTCGGCGTACCTCTGAGCTGGGTGATGAGGGAGACCACGCGGTGCTCCTGGAGGATCTGCTCCAGCTTGGACTGCATGTACTGGTCCATGTAGGCTTCAAACGTGCTCTTGAGCAGGATCCGCCCGGCGACAAGCATGTGGTGCAGCCAGTCCGGTATGTGGAAGACCACGTGGCCTGAAACACAGGAGAGTCCACTTGGAATTGATGCCCAAGGTCACATGATACGAACACTGAGACGCTGACGTTACAGATCTGAGAGTTTTGCACGGCCACACGAAAACATCGTCGGCATGTAATCAGTGAGCGAGCCATAAAAATCTCTTCTGTTCAGGAGCATGAAGAGGAGGCAGGAGTTACGATCACTTCAAGGTAAAATTCCAGTCAGAGCCGCGGGGGAGAGGCGCTGTGACGCAGAATGCCGGCGTGTCCGAGGGTCCTGACAAGAAACAGCCTTGTGTTCACTTACCCACATACATCATGTAGTCGTACATGCCGTCCACCTCCAGTAAGTCGTTGTCGCCGTGTTTCTTGTCTGAACGCTGGGACACGACGGCGTTGTTCCTGAAGAGGTTGCTGAAGAGCTGCAGGGGAAACAAGGAAAATAGAAAAGTTCATTTTCCAACTGTGTGCAAGAATCGCCAAGTCTATAGAGTCACATTTTAGTATCTTTAAACAAGCACATGAGCTTTGCATCACGCAAACAAACTAATTTAAAGCCATATTAAAACTATATTGAAAACGGTGCAGCTTTCACGTTGGGCCACTAGTGGGTGCTGTTGTTTGTTTTTGTAATGAAGCCATACATGCAGCCGAGAACAAAACTGTGTAAACATTAATCCAAGTTGGATTGTTATTAAGGTGACTGTCAACTATAAAACTACCAAGTCCAGGAGAATCTGGACTGAGAGTTAAGACACGACGGAGGAAACACTGTTCTTATCGTTCATTCATTCATTCATCATAACATGTGCAGAACAAACTAACTACCACAGTAAAAGCCTTTCAGAAAAGCTGTGTTTCCCCTCCCATGTCCACAGAGACGGACTTGGAGAATTTTCAATAAGTTATATAAACAGACACTCAAAACGTAATGAAAGTCTTTCCTTCCAACTTGAAAACATCAACGAGGCCGAAAATGATTCAAGTAGCTAAAGCAGAGTATATATATATACTGTGAAAGCGGGGCCTCACCATCCTTCTGACTTTTTGGGTTTTAAGCAGGAGGTGTCAGAAAAGTTACCACAGGGTTAAATGCCTTATGGCGGCCAAGCGTTCATAGCGACGTCGCTTCTTGATCCTTGGACGTCGACTCTTCCTCTCATTGTGAAGCAGAATTCACCA
Source organism: Lipophrys pholis (assembly GCF_963383615.2). Lineage (NCBI taxonomy): Eukaryota > Metazoa > Chordata > Actinopteri > Blenniiformes > Blenniidae > Lipophrys > Lipophrys pholis. Next base: position 5,597,711 of record NC_137649.1, read on the forward strand.
AGCGTTGGGATTGTTCACCCACTAACAGGGAACGTGAGCTGGTTTAGACCGCCATGAGACAGGCTAGTCAGTGGTTAAGTGTTGAAAAACGTCTTTTTAGGTCATACAGATCGCAAACCTGTGTCCTATATCAATATTATCAATGCTGCTGTTGTTTCTGCGCCTCCCTGTCGTAATCCTGATGTAATTAATAACATTTTATAGGAACATTTTCAGTTGCCAGAGCGGCTTTGTAGCGCCCCCCAGAGGTTAAAGGCTCAAAGTGAATGAGAGCGATCAGACAGGACGCTCTGCTGCTTCTCACTCGTCCTCTCTTTAAACAAGTGGGATCAAATCATTCTGGGAATTGCAGATTATTCCATCAACATATAATCCCAGATAATAGGTGACCAAGATACCAAGAAAGAAGGTGTGTGTGGTTAAAGTACAATCAAGGAAGAGACAACATGTTATGACAGCACTCTAAAACCACACTGGGGCCAAAGAGACTAAAAATAAATATTGAATATTGAAAGAGAGTGAGGTGAGATTATTGATGTTGTGTGTTTGTCGCTTCAACAGCAAATCGTCACTTTAGTATTTTGTGCTTCTTATAAATAAAAACTTCTTCCAGAGCTGTTTGTTGTTTTTAAGGCGCAGCATCTGTTCGCAGCTCCAGCGGTCACTTTCACTACTGCTTGGAAAATCAGCCGTAATTAGAGGAACTTTCCTTTTTTCCCCCCAATATCCATGAAGCAGCAGTTAGTAACAGGATTTAATCGGTTTATCCTTCTCCCGACTCCTTTTGAACCATGTCAAGTTTTCTTTTTCAGGTTTATGTGCACATTTTAAATATTATCAAGGAATTATAGAAATTACACAATCACTCCAGAAATTCCCTGAACTAATTTTCTTCGTAAGGGAGTTTAGCTTCATGACTTCTGGTGTCAAGAATGTTATTCTCTCTCTGAGACTCAGGATTTATCCCCCCCCCCCCCCATGAAGAACATCATCTCCTCTCTCCTTGACCTTTTTTATACTGCATCTCTGAAAGGAAACGGGCTGTTTTGAGCCGGTGTGTGTGTGTGTGTGTGTGTGTGTGTGTGTGTGTGTGTGTGTGTGTGTGTGTGTGTGTGTGTGTGTGTGCGTGCGTGCGTGCGTGCGTGCGTGAGAAAGGTTGTGCTGCGGTGCGTCCGGCTCCGGTGTGGGAGCGATGGTACCTTCTTGTTATTCCCGGCCGTGGGGCTGAGGACGGTCAGCTCAGGCCGGCTGGGTTTGGGTTTGGGCGACTCGCAGGAGTTGAAGAAGGACTGAATGAACTGGTCCAGGTTCTGACCTTTCTGTGGAAACACGCCAAGACAAAGTTACAATACATCTTCACTGAATATTCTGTTAACCTGTGAACTCTCATCATCTGAAGCACAAAGATGTGAGAAAATACAAGACCACACAATTTTGTTTTACCACTTTGCTCTGAACATTTTATTGTAATTCTTAATTTTAACAATATATTCTGCTTTTTGATTTATTAATTTATTAATTTAAAGCTTTGCATTTAAACTCCGTCCTCTTGAGCTCAAAATTTTAAAGTATTATTCAGTATGCATTTTAAGTCTTATATTTTAATACTTTTTTTATTCTAGCTTAAAAATGCATTTTAAAGATTCCATATGTAGTATTTTAAAACTTTCAATTGCCTATTTAATAATATTTGATGTTTTATGAAACTTAATTCGCAGCATTATATTTTTATTAAAAATGTTTTCACCTTAAATTTTCAAGCTTACACTTTTTTGTGTTGGATTAAAAATATTGAACATTATTGTCAAGATTTCATGTAATAAAACTATTTAACATATTTTTCCATTTTTAAAAAAAAAAAATCAAAATGTAAATTTGATTAATTAAATAAAATACATTCTTTATTAAACTATTTTATTTACTTAAATAATACATGAATAATTAATGTAATATGTAATATTAAAACATTATACATTTCAATTAGATTATTAGATTATTTAATATAGTCGTCTATCTTAATGTTTTTGTTGTTTTAATTGATGTTATCAATATGAAAAGCTTTGTTTCCATTTGTAAACCTCATGTCTTTTTCCTCATTTTCTTTGAACTGTAACACCTCCATGTCTTCCTGATGGAACCCCACACACACACACACACTCACACTGTCCGTGCGGTGAGGATTAACGCATTACTATAAGGAAGTATATGCAATCACTTTCCAATCACAGGAAATCCTTCAATTCTTTTCCAATGATGCCGGACTGAAATCACAGCAGCTCTCACTGATTTACTGAGACGAAAACAAAGAAAGAGGAGCAGTTCTTTAAGAAGGTGACTTAAGTGTTCTATAGTGCTATAGCACATGTGGAAGGAAGCCGCTGTCCTCCACCCTGCTCAAGAAAACATGACTCCCTTTGTTTCGTTGGTTTGGATTAAAAAAAAAAAAAAAAAAGAGTCATAATTCAAGCATTTGAAGTCAGGAATGAAACAGCAGTCCAGAACCTTCTGAGTTCATCCATCATTTTTGCAGCAGCTCAGGAGAAAACTCACCTCTTTTATCAGCTTTCCGGGAACCGACTTGAAAATCTTACCTGCACAGTGAAAAACACAGTTTTAATCACAAGCAATCACATAAAGCGCGAGAAATCAATCAACAGTAGATTCAGGGATGTCAGTTTGAATAACATAATTAAATGGTTTTACGTCACACTTCATTTTATTTTTCATCATTAAAAAAGGCATTGAGTTCCTGCTGCGCTCCGTCTCAAACTCTGGCAAACCATCGGTGAGCTTAAATAAAAACCTCTGACAACTGAAGAGGCTCTGGCCTCGTTCACACGATAACGACATACTGAAATTGCCAATCACATTTCAGAAAAGTTTTATATTTATACAGCAATGTTTTGAAAATGATCGCCGTGCCCATAAACCTTCTTGCTTGTTTCACTGCTGTAATTGTTGAAGATCTCCTCTGGTTGTTTTGTATGCAAGTATTTATCACAGGCCTTAAGATGTCTTGTAATTAAAAGTAATACTGTCTTGTTTGTATGTGTTTCAAGAAATAAAGACTTTAATGACAGCAAGAAAAGAGTTCTCCAACGTGTGAAAGTTTTGGAATATGGCAGAGTTCTGAACTGTGCGAGAGCTTTGTACTGTGAGAAAGTTCTGGAACATGTGAAGGATCAAGAATATGGGTCGGTTCACACCAGGCGTTAACAAGCGTCTCAGATGATCAGATGGCAAAACGCATGTTAACGCCGAGTGTGAACGGGCGCGCCAGGTCAGAGTTGTAGGATGTGAGAAAGTTGTAGAACGTGACACAGCTCGAGAATATGTCAGAGAATTGTGCCATGTGGTTCTAACAGTGGAGGAGGTGATTGATGTACGACATACCCAGGTTGACATCAGGCAGCATCCGCTCCAGGAACTGGGTCTCCATGCTGTGAGGAGACAGGAAGTCTGCCAGCAGCTGACTGTTACTGAGCTCCGGATGCTGCAGGAGTCTCTGCACGCACACGCACAACAAATCACATGTGGCTAAGTGCATGTGTCCACTGCAGGGTGTCAAACAAATGGTTCGCAGGACAAAACTGGATATGAACGCTAATAACCATCAGTCATATTTTAATCGTGTTCAGCATGTGACCTCGCTACTGTTTGAGCCCCGCAGCTCATTGTCATGTCGGCGGGCGGAGTTACGTGATGCACCTGAACGCATCACTCAAAGCTGTCAGTTCCTGCAGTTAAAACCGGATTAACATCGCGGCTCAGACAAAAAACTTTCTCTTTTACTACTGAAACAGTTCAGAAAAATGTATTTCTGAAAACATTGGAAGCGAGAACAAAGCTGCGCAGTTGAAAACTTAAAACGCTGCTTCACAGACGTGTGTCTGCCGTGAGGGGGCGTGGCCTGCGAGTTCAACAGCTTCTTCACGTCTTTATGCGCTTGTGTTTTTGGCACTAAATTGACGCCATAACTGGACCATCGGAGAGTGGAACCCGTACATTTACCGTCACTTCACACTCCTTAAGGCACACTTTAGTTTGTGCTGACCCCGGGTTACTCTCAATATGGCTTGCTCTCTTGTATAGATGATAAAATGAATGCACATTTACACACAGGAGCCAAAGTGTTTTTTCCAATTATACCAGTAACAAAAAACACTTTCTTCTTTTCACATGAAAACACGTGAATCTCTTCTAGGTAAAGGTTACAGCAGCTGAGTTTAACATTACAGCTTCATTATATTCTATTCATAATCAATTAGTAAGTAAAGCAATAATAATAATAATAATAATAGTAAGCTGCCCAGGGGCATGCTGACAGAGGCATGGCTGCCACTTTGCACCAACGGCCCCTCCGACCACCACCAACATTCATACCCATTCATATGAGGCAATATGGATAAAGTGCCTTGCCCAAGGACACGGCGACAATGACTTTTTGATAGAGTGGGATTTGAACCGCCAACCCTACGGTTATTCGACAACTGCCTCTACCACTGAGCCATGATCACCCCACAATAAGTATTGTTGTGCTGGAAATATTGACTAACAATGTGTAATAATGGAGCGAAAAAATGTATTTCTATAAGATTTCTTGAATGAATTTCAGTTGTAGAGACTAATTCCATCATCAGTCTGAGAATCCCTTTTTTTAAATGTTTGCAACATTTAAAATGAGTGGTTTACTTGTAAATATTCCTCAAATTCTTCTCTTTTTGAGGAGAGGAAATCGTAATTCTTTGGTCCAATAATTCTTTTGGATGGCAGCTGTGCGTCTGCAAAAGTGCCTAAGAAGAAAGAAAGAAAAAAATAAGGTCGAAAACAAAAACATGAAAATCCAAACGGATGATATTTATTTCACATGAGGCGAAAAACTCAATGATACCGTGAAATTCGGTGAGTTTGGACTCCAGGACGTAGAACTCCAGGTACCTTCTGAAGACCGACCACTTCTCAGTTTCATGACCCACCGCTGGAAGACAGAAGGAACAGACCAGAGTCCAGGATCAGGGACGATGTGAGTTGGACTCAAACTCACACGCTAAAGTACCCAGACACTCAGGCCCCCTTCACACGACAACGCTTCAAGTAAAAGCGCTTCATTTTTGTATTTAAAAATGTATATATATATATACATATATGGATGTGTCTCGGAGATGCTTATATTTAACACATATGTATGATATTATCTGAAAATAATACTAGAATTACTTAAAGGGGTTAAAAAAATAAAATAGTAAAACTGTTTAGGAAGGAGACGAAATGATCAAAATGTCCTTCCTCTGGCCATAAAACTCTAGAACTCCTCTCTGTAGATATTGTTTGTTGTATTTTGGTTAATTTCACCCTTTCTATGCTTCTATTAGTCACTGTTAAGTCTTTTATATATTCATATTCAAAATTATTTATTCAATTTCTATCCTGTTTTATCTGATATTCAACTTTCTATTAATTCTGTGTGGAGCGAGGCCTAGTTCCTCTGGGAGTAATAAAGTATTTCTTTTCTTTTCTATTCTATTCTAAAATGTCAGAATTGTCTGAACGATGCTGGAAAAGAAGGATGAAACCTCTAAAATCAGGTACGAAAACCACTGGAAATGTCATGTTTGGCCTCCTAAAGTGTAACTGAAACTTCCTAAATGCCAGATAAGACACCGCTTTTGTTTCCAAACTAAACTACAAACTCATTTTGAAGGTTAAACGAGATCTGCGGCTCCAGTTAAATTTGGTTTGATGGAAAAATCACAGCAATCATAAGGGTTGCGGGAATAAAGCCCTCTCGTATCAGAGTTGGCGCGGCGGCGCTCACGGCGGTGTGCAATTCCCCCACCCACCTTCCTTCCGGTCGTTTCGCACCACGTCGATGCAGAAGACGGGGACCCTCTCCTTCTTCACGTCGTCGTCGTACAGGTCGATGTAGGGGATGGTGATGGTCCACGCCAACAGATTCCTCTGGCTGCCCGGCACGCTGGCCAGCTCGGCGGCGGAGTCATCCTCCATCACTACGGTGGCCTCCTCCACCTGACGTCACACATCACACCGGGTTTAAAGGCGGTGCACTGGCTGACTGTCTCTGTCTGGATCAACTGAACGTTTTTTGAAAGTCTTGTGTCTTCTTATCTTACAGATTTACTTTTATCTTATAAACCATGTTGAACCCTCGGGTTCAGGTTTGAATTTTAAGGTTGTTATAGCTCTATTTTAGCAGTCTGGCCCACTCAGGTTGGGCTGTATGTGGCCCCAGAACTAAAATGGGTTTGAAATTACATTAATTAACTGATGAATAAATAAAGTGAATCAACTGCTTGGCTCCTACACCTTCTTCTCGTAGCTGAACGCCACAGCAGTTCAGAACAGCACAGACACACGTCGGTGCTCACCGTGTCGTCGTCCATGTCGTTCATGGCGCTGGGCGGCAGCAGGGCGCCCTCCATGGTCGTACTCTTGAAAACTCCTTTGATTTTGCTGCCGATCCTGCTGATGCCGAACGACTCCCCACGTTTGGAAAAGATTCTGGTGCAAGCAGGGAAAATCTCACTTGATCAGACTGATTTTTTATTTTTTTTTTTTAAATCGCACGCACGCACGCACGCACGCACGCACGCACGCACGCACGCACGCACGCACGCACGCACGCACGCACGCACGCACGCACGCACGCACGCACGCACGCACGCACGCACGCACGCACACACACACACACACACACACACACACACACACACACACACACACACACACACACACACACACACACACACACACACACACACACACACACACACACACACACACACACACACACACACACAGTCTCTATGAAGGTATGAAGGTGTGATTCGTGCAGCAGGCGTGCAGACATGCCTTCTTTCCAAACGGCTGAAGCTACACTGCTGGTCGACAGGAAGCAATGTGCATCTGAAACCATGTTTGAAGGATATTTCTACAGCGACAGGTTTTGAAAAACCTTTGACCAGCGGCGTATTTCTCAAACTCAACCAGGTGCTTTCACCATTCAGAGGAAACAGACGGAGTGCTGCGCTTGTGTGCTTCAAACATTGGGAGAGAGAAGAGTGCAGCAGCAGCAGCAGCTCGTGGTGTTGGGATCAAGTAAATAAAACCATGTTGTCCTGATCCAGCGTGCAGAGGGAGACGCTCTGTACGTGCAATGCACTCTGCAGACTGTCTGCAAACATGCCGAGGGCGTACTCACCTGTTCTCCTCCAAACTGAAGCTATTTCTGAAATAAGACACACTTTTTTAGTTTCTCGGGCGGAGGCACCGTCGGGTCACTTCTCTTCTCAGACGTGCTTCATATCGAGGGTGCGGCACAGTTTTGCCATTCTGGTCCAAATATCACAGCAACTTGATGACAAGACGGGAAATCGATTGATTTTGATTTTCTAAAATAAAGATGATATTTAAAATAAAATGATGATTCTCAGCTGGTGGTTTTTAGTAGGTGGCAGGCCTTCGTCTGAGCAGGAACATTAACGCAGCGACATGGAATCCCACCCCTTAATCCCCTTAACAGAGGGAATATAGTCCCTTTATTAAAGAAGAAAATTAGATAACAGATTTTATTATTGAGAGAAAAAGGACAGAAATGTCATGCGTTTTGGATCGAAGCACAAAAAATAAAAAAGTAGTTGAGTGTGAGTCACTGATGTGGAAACTTTACCTTGGTTAACTTTATTTTTGTGACAATAAGTCGCAACTCGGGTAACAACAAAATAATGTGGCAAGAAGGGAGAAAAACAACGTTTATTTAAATAAAAAACTTCATATGTATAATTTGAATAGCCTGTCAGGACTTTTCTGTTAAACAGATTCAGACCTGTAAGTGTTGTTTTGAGGAGATTTAATAAATATATACTTCTTTAAGGTCCATTTTGAACATGAACCACAGACATTATGTTCTTGGATTTCTGTTTTTACTGCGTGTTTCATTATTATTATAATCATCATTATTATGATTGTTAGTTATTATTATTGTGTGGAAGTGTCCTATTAATCCTACTTTTCTTCTCCTGCAGGGTGCGACTGACTAGACGAAATCGTTTTCAAGTGAAAATGGAAAACTGTTTCCGTTTAAACGGCAACGCTGCTCAAAGCCACTGAAAATGCAACTTTTTGAAAACGGCTCCCATAGTGGAACTTTTTGAAAACGCTAACGGTGTAAATGGAGGGGGGGGGGGGGGGGGGGGGGGGGGGGGTAAACACAACTTTTCTGAAACGCTGCTCCTGTGCATGTGCACGACGGCGCTCATGAAGTAGATCTTCTGCACATGCGGGAGTCGACGGACAATAACAATAATGTCAGTCACCCAATATAGCAATCCAATTTTGTCATCTGTCCCTACGAATGTCCGTGTTACTTTTAATGGCATATTGTTCTCTGCACGATCGTGTCTGTGGTTTCATTACAAAAACAAACAGCAGCACTCACTAGTGGCCAAACACGAAAACTACAGTTTTTCAGGATTTCTGCCATCGTTTTCTAAACGTTGCCGTGTAAACAAAAAACTGAAACGAAAATGTAAAAACAATACAATGTTGTCGCCTAAATAAGGCTTTAATGTTGCCGCCTTAAACCGGTCACTCATTTAAAAGACGCCTAAATCACAATGAGATCTTTACCTGGTTTGAATAAAAGGAGATTAATCAAATTCTGATCTGATTTGAATCGATGAGCCGAAGTGAACAACAACTCATGAAAACAATAAAGTTGACAAACCTGCTGATTCTGGAGTTTCTTGTTGTGAACTCGGCTCCTCTCAGCAGATGTCTGAAGTACTGAAATAGTTTACATATACTGTAACAAACAAAACAGCTGCATATCGTCTGAAGCTAATATAAAGATGTAAAAATTCTAACATACAGAAAGAGAGAAATGTTAATACATCAATATACCAATAATAAAACTCTACAGAAAAAATGTTTCAATTATTTTATATCTTCTCTGAAAAAAACTAAATTAACACATATTTGGGGCAAAATTTGAAAAATACGTTAAAATGATTGAATTTAGTGTGAGAGATGTGAAGTTTCAGAGTTGTAGTGACAATACGTTGAACTGAAGATGTAGTTTGGGTATTGCAGACTCATTTATTATTGCAGAAAAAGAAAAGCCAAAGAGTCTGACATAAGCATGACATGCATAAACTGTTTGGTTGTCAAACTCATAGCCACAAGCTGTCCTCGATAACAAAATAACTAAAAAATAACAAAAGTCCAAATGTTCACTCTTGTGCCTGAATACTTTCTGGAAATCGTCACACTTTGTATATATAAAAAAACAACTTTACATCGACTCCCAGTTTTCTTATATTCAACACAGTGAAGAGTGAAAATCGAGGGAAACGCTGACAGGAAGTGGAGTTTTAGACGTGTGTAGTTTTGAAGCCTCACCTCGTCGCTGTGGCAGAACATGGGGGTGAAGACCTTCTCCAGCAGCGACAGGACGTGTTCGTACGCCTCGAACAGGCAGGTCATCGTCTGCAGCTTCACCACGTCGTCGTACGATCCTTCAGCGACTGAACGGGAGGTGACAGACAACAGACGATTTCATCCTCAGATCACCGCTTTTTCAGTTGGTTGGTTTTTTTTTTTTAATCAGGATCTTAACATTGAAAGAAGTGAAATCAACTCCGGCTTTCTTTGTTTCAATTTCTATCACCTGTTATTGTTCATACTCAGCAGTTTTCTTTACTAAAATGTCTCCTGAAATGTATTTTTTTATTTTTTTTGGTATAAATGAGAATACGAGATTTGCAATTTATTTAATCTTGCTCTTCTCTACAAAGCGTGCAAATCTTTTTGGAAATAGTGCAGTGAATTACTACAACCACAACAGTACCTGAACCATGTAAAGAAAAACCAAAGTGCCACTCAGGCCCTAGCTACAAGTGAAAACGCCTTGCATGTGCAAATTTTTGCACATTGTCGTGTAAACGGGGACCGTAACAAAAAACTATTAAACCTAGAACTATATGATGATTCAAGCTGATGTTTTTGAGTTTTAGGGGGCGAACTGGCATTACTAATACACTTCTCTGTAATATTTTATCAACAAGTCTGCAATTTAATCACAATGTTTTGAAAGTTGTTTATATTTGATCATTTTCTACATCATGAACGCTTTCTACACTCGAAAAAATAAAAAAATCTCAAACATACATGTTGCATTCTTGAACAGCACATTAAATGCAAATATGGTCTGGATTCAAAGTGTCTCACTGTTCTTGATCTCCTCCACGATGAACGGGTCGAAGCTGATCTTGTCGATGCTCTCGTCCAGACAGTAGGTCTCGTAGATGTGCACCACCTCGCCGTGCAGACTCTGCAGCTCAGAGTCGCCCAGCTCCGGACGCAGGATCTTGTCGTTGAACTCCTCTGGAGGCAAACAGCGGAGCGTTAACAAATCAATGTGTCCAATCTGCACATTTCAATGGGACCCTTCAGATCCTGGGGTTATGAGAAGATCCTGGTTCATGACACAGCGACAACACGCAAACTCGTACAGCTTCTTCTCACAGCCATAATAAATGGAGCGCGGCCTTCATGACGGCGCTTCTCTCACCCGCGGCGAGGCAGAACTGCAGCACGTGCACGGCTCCTTCCTGCTTCAGAAAGTTCATGAAGCGAAAGAGGAGGTCCTGCTGCTCCCGGATCTCCTTCAGCTCCAGCTTCAACACCTGCACATCACGAGACACATGATCATTAGGAAAACACAAATAAATAAATAGAGAAACGATACAGAAAAAATAAAAAAACAGCAAAGGATGAAATGGGGGGGAGAAAATAAGAAACAAAAAGTAAACAGAGAAAGTACAAAGAAGGAGAAGATACAGACAACAAAAATAAAAATATGAGGCTAAAATAACTGGATGTAGGATGAATTTAATCTAAATTAGGTGTTGAACATCAAGCCCGAGGGCCAAAACCGGCCTTCATGAGGCTCCAATCCAAGCAAATGGCAAAGAAAACAGAAATTGTTTTTGCAATTTTCTTAAGCGCAGCGACAAAACTCAACACTGAGACCTGAGCTAAGATATCAGTGATGCTGCCATGAAAGCAAACAAACGGAATTAGCCTCAAAGCCCTGCCATGAGGGGGGTGAGTTTGTAAAAACACCCAGAATGCAACAGCTATAGGAGACGTTTTTTGGACAAGTTTCATTAAAATTAGATTTATTGTAGACATTTTCCGCCGTAATTCCCTGATCCAGACATCAGAAGCAGAGGTTAGACTCACAATTTGTTCTACAAGAAAACAAAACCTCTGAGATCAGACGGAGACACACTCACTGAAGGCTTCTTGTTGCAGATGCCGGCGTATTTCTGTAAAAATGGAACCAAGGCAGATGGAGGCTCGGTGGCTTCTTCAGGCTGCAGAAAGAAAAAAGAAAAAATCTCAGTCTTGTAAAGCCTTGTTTCTACTGTTACAGAATGTGCCGGTACAGTAAACGGACCCAGACCCAACTCTGTTGCGCGGTCCCACCGCGGAGAGTACGTTAAAAAACTGTAGGCGGGGTTGTGAACAGCCGCATCATCACACGGCAGTAAACATTTCGGGACCAGCCACAACAAAAACGGTTTGTTGCGTTGCAGCTCAGGCGACCCAGTAAAGTTCCCAGCATGCTCTCAGAACAAACCATAAGAACAAGAAGAAAAGTTTGGATGTGCCGTCAGCATCCCGCTCCAGCTGAATCTCCTCCTCTCTCCTGTTACTGAGAGGAGCTTCTGCAGCGTCAGAACACCAGGGGGCAGTGTAGTGCCCACATTTCAATAATTCCAGTTAACTAAACAGCCAGTGTGTATGTAAACAACAACAGGAGGGTTTATACGGCTGATGAGATATCTAAATAATACCAAACAGTACCAGCCTATTCTGTAGAGTGGAAATGAAGCTTAAGATCAGCTGAAGAAAAAACCCCAAGGTGAGGAAGGTCGAAAAGATCTGACGAGCAACATTGTTCTGCATCGTGTTTTGCTAATTTAAAAACTTGGGTTTCCATTCCTGAAAAGACATCATTCTTATTCTATATGCATTCAGATATTTGAACTCACCGGAGTGTCGTCAACAAAGATTAGCACCATGAGGTTCACAGTATCCTGAAAGAGCAAAAGAAGTGAGGCTTCAGCTTAAAGTCTGGATTTATTAGGAGCAAAAAGTTGTAAAAGCTCAAATGAATTATGAATGAGATTATTGAGTCCTTTTACATGACTATAAGAATCAGACGATTGGAATACCGTATTCCCTGTACTATACTGTTGAAAAATATTTTGGATGTCTGTTCACACGGCGGCGGCGCTCGGACCCACTGAAAACTGAATTTTTTTCAAAACGGTTTCCAAAGCGGAAGATTTTGAAAACAGTCCAACTCCGTGGAAATGGGGGAAAATGCTTATTCTCTTTAAAACATTGTTATTACACATGTGCGCCACAGCCGTAGTAAATAGCTCTTGTGCACATGCTCAGTAGATGGACAATGTTTGCCTCCAGAGTGTCATGACTCCACAGTCTCCTGGGAGTTGTTTTGTCTGTATACTTTCCATTCTTTATGTTTATAGCGTGTTGTTCTCTGCGTGCATGTGTCTGTCACTTCATTACAAAAACAACAGCACCCACTAGTAGCCCAAAAGAAACACTATCAGCATTCCTGCCGTTTCCATGTAAAAGGAAATCGTTTTCAAAACGTTGCCGTGTAAACGCAAAACTTTTCTAAAACGGAAATGTAAAAATGCGTTTTCACTTGATAAGTTGTAAACAGGGCCTGAATCAGGCTCTGGCAAGGGACAACATAAGACAAGATAACTGTTTATCAGTTTATCAGGCAATAGCAAAGACCAACTTAGGTTAAGATAATAATCCGTTTAAAATCGAGCTAACTGAGGCCAATATAACATAAGATCAGTATTTATCAGTTTTAATCAGGTACCAGGGATTGTGTTCAAAAAGTTGCAGTGTAGTTGCACTTAAAACGGGTCAACATGGTGGAACAGATGCTCGCTGTTTATTCGTCGCAGAGCAGAAACGTGTGATTCTGATCCACTCACAGGGTCGGCCATGAAGTCCATAGTCGGTAGGATAACAGATCCAGCCATCACCTCCCTCATCAGAAGAGCCAGAGACCTGCAGGATGAAGCAAAACCACGTATCATGTTCACTTTGTGATGCTGCGTTCTTTTTATCTGAACATGAAGATGTTAGAAATAAAACAAAAACTGATGCTTTATGTCTCTTTGGGTTCAGGTTGTTATAGCTTGTAAGGGAAGTTATTGAGCACACACACCCACACCCACACCCCCACACCCACCCCCACCCCCCCCCCCCCCCACACACACACACACCCACACACACCACACACACACACACACACACACACACACACACACACACACACACACACACACACACACCTGCAGTCGGTGGCTTTGGGCGGCATGACGAAAGGAAACAGCATTTCCGTCAGCTTCCTCAGGTAGAGCAGCTCGTGTTTGCGGCTTTGCAGAGCAACGTGAAGGTCGGCGCCGTACAATTCCAGAGCGGCCTGTTGTAGACCTTCCACGCCGTTTACTGCAAACAGCACATATACAATGATCAGCAAATACATCCTGACAACCTTCTCTCTTTCTGGGACCTTCATGACTTCATGACTTCATGACATCAGTCTCCTCTCATGTGGAACCAGCTTCCAGTTTCACGGCTACGGAGGCTGACACAGTCTTTTCTATTTAACAAAGGTGACCACTAGTGCTGGTTCAGGACATCCTGGACCTTTTTCTAGTGAAGCTGCTCGAGGTTTCGACTGCTGGAGGAACTACAATGTCCTGATATCACTCAACAAGCATGAAATTCTTGTCTGTGTTATGGGAACTGCTTCAATATTCTGACCCTTTCCTCGAGCTTCCGCGATGATTTCAATGTGCTTCATGGCAGCTTTCATCACTTTGTCTGCAAACACACCGGGGATGTCCACCTGCCGTACGGTGAGAAAGAAGAGAGGAAAACATCAAGCGATTAATGTTTGATCAAATACAGCACTGCTCATATGACATCAATGTCTGTTTGGTGTATGAAGTCATTTGTCTAAATGGTAACTATTAACACTAACTGGTCATTAAAACAGGATTTTATTTTATTTTTATTTTCTGGGGGGGGGGTTACACGGGATTATGGTTAAAGAAAAACATTTCTGATTATGAGCGTCACCTTCTGAACTCGGCGGACAATCACCGAGGCGAAGAAGCGAAAGGTCATCCTCATTTCATCCACGCACGCCTCGTCTTCTGTGATGTCCCTACGACCAGAGGAAGAACTTTGAAATAACGTCTGTCTGTTAAAAACAACCAACGAAACCCTTGTCGTGCCAGGGATTCTTCTCACCTGTACCAGGGGTACACAAAGTTCTCCAGAACCAACTCGAAGACCTGCAGAAAGAGGAAGGATGAGGAGCTGCACACAGCCTGAAAGTGGAGGGTATGAAGACGAGCTGAGGTACCTCTGCTATGGACGCGTCCACCTTGGAGTGGACCTTCAGGTCCAGCCATGGCTGGTAGTTCTCCAGCACCAGCGTGGGCCTGCAGTGAACACAAACATCCGTGAACCCCCACGTTCACAATGCGAGTGTCGCCCTCTGGAGGAAACTTACGGTACACCCAAAATATTCAAATGGTTTCACACAAGCACTGAAAGAAAGAAATAGTGCGTCGATATTTAATAATGTTGAGACTCAACCGGGGGCTGTAATGTGTAGTGGTTAGCACTCTTGTCCCAACCGTGAGAAAATCCCTGGTTCAAACCTTTGAAGGTTTGCGTGATCTCCAAAAACATGTTTGAGGTTAACTGGAGACTCAAGGTTGATGATCTGTCCAAGATGTCAAATGCTTTCGTACACAATCAGCTCCAGTGATCCAGAAACAGCATAAAAGACATATGGCTTTTGATAGATTCCATACAGAATACAGTGAAAGGTCCAAAGAACTTCTCCTATATCCATTGCATGATGGGTTTTTTCTAAACTCACCCTGGCAGTGAGGCTAATGCTCGTTTGCTGGCTTTCATGGCAGCGTCACCGATACCTCAGCTCGGGTCTCAGGCCGAGTCTCTGCAAAACTCCCTCCACTCTGGGGGGGGGGCCGTTTACATGATGTCGGTGTTCAGATTTACTGCATCCGTGACTTTGTTTAACCGGCTTCAAAGGTAGAACTTTCATTTCATGGGCAGAGACTGACGGAGGCGACGGAGTGCATCTCTCCCTCCCATTGTAAATAGTTCCTTCTGCCCATGCGCCAGGAAATAAACATGGTGGCCCCCGAAGTCCGTATTCTAGCTTTGTCCTCCATATTGGTAGTTTAATAGTTGAGACTCACCGCGATAGTGGGCCAAAGCTCACGTTTGACACTACTGGTTTACGCGAAGACATTTTTTTTTCCAGATGAATATTTAAACAACTACTTGTGAACCATTATTGACATGAGTCAGACTGCAATATTTAAAAAAAAGAAGCAATATCCACAATAAAATGTGTAATTTGCATCAAATAACGTGGTTAATTAGTCATGTGAGGCTGTTGTACTTTAAAAAGAAGCTCTCAGTACATCTAACGAGGTTTTTTCACTGATCTTCTGAACGTACCGGTGGCGTTTGCACTTGACCTTCCCGCACACGGCGCAGCTGTGGCCGAGAGGAAACAGCTCCTGTTCCTGCCGCTGTCAAGACAAAACAGCAGCATCACAGCGTGAGACCGTGAGGAACGGTTTACGCTTCATGTGTGGTTCAAACGTTGTCATGCGAGACTCACCCTCTTCCGGGGCTTGACGGTGAAAAGCATGTTTGGCAGGAGCGACTCGGGACCGAGGAAGCAGTGGGAGGTGACGGCGCCGGCCAGCAGCGACCAGAAGCCCATCAGGAGGAGGGTAAACCTGCAGGGACGATGACGCCACACTGAGACCCACAGTCGACTGATGATGGATTTATAAAAAAAAAACGTTCCGTGATCATTTCATCCTCACAATACTATACTTGTCTTTTTCAACGTGTCTTCGTATAGGTCCACTCCGTATAGGTTCAGTGTGTTTTTGTGGATTAAAAATCTTGTAAAACAAGTAAAATAACCCAAAAACAAAAGAAAAGAAAAGAAAACGTCAGTGGGGATCTATCTATCTATCTATCTATACTATCTGAAGCACGCTGAACTCTTCCATTCAGTGTCTCACACAAATGTGAAACATGTACAAGAGAATAAGGGATGCAGATGGAAACTGGCTAAGGCCAAAATCTGGTACGGAGCATCTTTTCTTCAAGATTAATGTTTTTGTACATTTTGAAAAATAAACTAAATGAATAATAAATTGCAAAAAAAACATAAGTAAATAAATTAGAAAAAATGTATTGAATCAAATGAAAAATAAATCCAAATAAATAAATAAATGGAATTAGAAGATCTATAGTAGTGGTAGTAATCATAAAAATAATAATAATAATAATAAATTAAAATAGTAAATATAAGATCAATTGAAATAAATAATAAAATAATAACAATAAAAAGTTTAGTTAAAACACGGAAGGATGGCTGGATGAATTAAATAAGAAATCAATCGAGGTAATAATAAAACTAAAATTAATGTTAATGAATGAAAACCAAAATAAATAAAACCAAACACAGAGCAGATTGATTTAGCTTCACTCAATACTGAAGCATCTGAAGTAGCATTAAAACGTTATTTCAAAATGCAATAGCCACATCCAATAAAGTAATAACACATAAATATTGTAAATTAAGGAAGGTTTTGTGCCATTTTCTTATCAGATATAGATATAGTGGAACGGATAGTTGTCATAACCATTGATTCAGGATACAAAATATGCAAAACTCTAAATTATTGTAGTACATTTTTGACTGGTTTCTTGTGTTACTGGTTGGAACAAGCTCAGGTTGATGAAATAAGTAAAAAAATAAAAAGAACATCAGTGTCGATGATCAGTGGATATTCATGGTTTATAAGTAAATTATAACTAAAAAGACTGAATGACAAGGAATTATCATTAGATTCTTTTTTGCAGTATAAAAGTGAACCTAAGTGAAATCCAGTGAACTCAATAGCATAGCACAGGAAGTCGTGATAAAATGAGGAGGTATTTTTTAAACAAACATTTGACCCTGAGGTGGCCTGTGAAGTGACTGAAGATGAAAAACCGGTCGGGCTGCTGCGTCACATGATGCTCGGATAATGTGACGCTCGTGATCTCAGGGAAACCTGCAAAGTCTCGTGATGAGCGCCAATGTGAGTGTTTACATCCTAAATACACAGCTTCCAAAGTACAACTCCCACCAAAACTTTCTCGTCAATAAGTTTTGAACCTCATTCGGAGTTAGTTATACATTCAGATAGATTTCAATTTCATCAGAAATTTTTCAACTTTACATCTTTAAATAATTATTTTAACATTAATATGCAAATTGGAACATTTCAGATGAAATTCAGTGTTTGGCTGCTGCTCGCTGCCGACGACGACTGTCCCCTTTCACTTTGTGGTTTTTCACTATAATCCCATCCACTTTGACGGGACAATTTTTCCCAGGTTTGTTTTTGCAAGTTTTGCAGAAAAATGCAGGAGAACTATTTATTACGGCCGAGGTGTGCACGTGCAGTAGCAGCAGTTTGGAAAAGTTTCATTTTCCGTCATTTGCACAGTGACAGAGACAGTGTTTTTGAAAAGTTTCCATGGAAACAGACTGGGACCATTTCAGAAAAGTTGCATTTTCCGCCCATTTCCAAGGAACAGGAGTCAGGGGCAACTTTTGGCGACAAATTCAAGTTTCTTTTGCAAGCAAAAATCACGCGTTTTGTTTTTCTGTTTTGTTTTTCTATGCCGGCAAATTCAAGTTGTTGTTTTTTTTGCCTTTTGCATTCAAAGTTAAGTTACTTTTACCACAAGTTCACAAAATATTTGCCACAAAGTCTAAAAAATATGTTCCTGAAAATTTAAGCAAAATGAGTTTTTTGATTGCCTGCAAAATTTGTTTGCCAGAAAAGTCACTTTTTTTTTTTTAACCTGCAATATCAACTTTTTATTTTGAGTAGTGTAGCTTCATGGTCACTTTTAAGCATCCCTCTCCAAGTTTTTTTTCATGCAAAATCAAGGTGTTTTTAGTGCAACATCTTTTTTTCGGGTGCAACATCAACGTATTTGGAGTATTGTCGCATCTTCATCACTTCTCTTCCTCCAACTATAGATCATGTAGTGTCAGGCGGAATACTTTTGTCCTGAGATCTTTTCTTGGAGTGACCCTGGAGTCTGACCAGAGTCCTGGGTGTTTTTCTTAGAGTGACCCTGGAGTCTGACCAGAGTCCTGGGTGTTTTTCTTGGAGTGACCCTGGAGTCTGACCAGAGTCCTGGATGTTTTTCTTGGAGTGACCCTGGAGTCTGACCAGAGTCCTGGGTGTTTTTCTTGGAGTGACCCTGGAGTCTGACCAGAGTCCTGGATGTTTTTCTTGGAGTGACCCTGGAGTCAGACCAGAGTCCTGGGTGTTTTTCTTGGAGTGACCCTGGAGTCAGACCAGAGTCCTGGGTGTTTTTCTTGGAGTGACCCTGGAGTCAGACCAGAGTGACCCTGGAGTCAGACCAGAGTCCTGGGTGTTTTTCTTGGAGTGACCCTGGAGTCTGACCAGAGTCCTGGATGTTTTTCTTGGAGTGACCCTGGAGTCTGACCAGAGTCCTGGGTGTTTTTCTTGGAGTGACCCTGGAGTCAGACCAGAGTCCTGGATGTTTTTCTTGGAGTGACCGTCTGACCAGAGTGACCCTGGAGTCTGACCAGAGTCCTGGGTGTTTTTCTTGGAGTGACCCTGGAGTCAGACCAGAGTGACCCTGGAGTCAGACCAGAGTCCTGGGTGTTTTTCTTGGAGTGACCCTGGAGTCAGACCAGAGTCCTGGGTGTTTTTCTGGATGTTTCTGCGGATCTCTCTCACCTGTGGAGCAGCACCGTCAGGGACATCATGGACACCAGCAGGCAGCAGGACAGCGGGTACTGTCGCCCCGCTTCCAACACGACGTCCAGCTCCCGCTTCACCTCCCGCTTCAGCTCCCGCAGCACCCCGGCCATGCTCCTGGAACATGAACGGGCGGCTGTCAGCTCGTTGCCCGGCTCGCGGAGCCTCTCTCGCGGCTTCGCTCGGTTCAGTTCATGCTAAGCTAACAGCTAGCTTCACAAAGTACCTGCGCTGTTTTATCGCGTCTCGTTTCTTCCGCGGTTGTTGTTCCCGCCGCCACCGAAGTTACTCCGCTTTATTAAAACAGAAATAAAGTTGCTTCTTCATATTTTAATCCGTCTGAAAAGTCCGGAGAGACTTCCTCCTCTTCCTCCTCCTCCAATGAACTGCGGTTAATCCCACCGCGGGTTGCCAGATCCGCCCCATTCAAGTATTTCCACACTGATATTTTCTCAAAACTCATTTTTAAAGGAGTTATAAAACATTCAGATCAACTTTTAACATTTTACACACGTTATCGTGTAAGTGTGGAACATTTTAAGCCCAGAAAACTAATGACATTTGACTTCATGGAAACAATTATTAAAATATTTCACTAAAATCCTGAGTTTCACTTCATTGTCAACCTTTTAGTCAATGTATGTATAAAAACTCAAATCTTTTTATTCTCAAGATCAAACTGATTTGTTCAAGACAAACAACTGGATTGTCATTCTTTTTTTATTATTATCTAATGGGAAGTGAATCGTGAAAACACGTGTTTGATTACGATTGAGATCAATATAAATCTATTCATTAATAATGTCAACGTGGATTCATAGATTAGATGACCCGCCCCCCCCCCCCCCCCCCCAGAAAAAACCCTCCACATATTGATGTAGTGCACCAAAATATTGTCAAGATTAAAAATAACATTTCTAGGTGAGAAATTGAGTTTTATTTTTCAATTTATATTAGAAAAGTGAAAATAAATCTTATCATTGGAATGCTTTTTTTTAACAAAACTTTTACTGTTTATTTTTTTTTACAAAGAAAATTTAAATTGGTATTCACATGAAATGTGTGTACAAACTTATGTTTGCTGCTGTGTCCTTATGTGTAAGGTTATGTACCTTTTGTTATTTTGTCGATTGTATGAACTGAATTTGTTTTCTTCACAATTCTCAACAGTGGGAAGAACTAAATATTTGACCCTTCCAGCCCCTTTTCAGACACGTTCAACTAAATATATATGTGGTGTGTGTACGTTGAATATGGATGTATCCATTTTGTGTAATTGTATATTGGTAAAATACATGTATTTCTATTTACAAGGAATTTCTACATGTGTATGTATGTATATATATAAACATTCATATTAATTTAAGGATTATTTTTCTTTTTTGTAACTATTTTGTTGTATGTTTTGATGTGTCTGGAAGAAATTAATACATTTACCATCTATACTTCTCAAGGTGATATTTTTAGACACAAAACTCAAGGTTTAATTATTCAAAGTGTTTAGTCTTTGATACTATAGTATATACATAATCTAAAAAATGGTCATAAACATTGAACTTTCTAGGTACTTGAATCAGATTTGAATAATCTGGTGAAAACAATTACACTTAATCTCTTTTTTCCATCAACATTTATTTTAATGTTTTATCTTGCATGTGGGCTTTGTCCATGAATTGTTACTGAACATGGAAGCTGCCACTTTCAGAAGGATTATGAGCAAGTGAATGAAAAGCAGCTTCAACAGGTAGCTGCACAAAGCAGGAAACTGCCAATATGGCAACCCTGATTTCAACGTGCGTCACTTCCGTGTTGGGGATCCAGTTGTATTGGAAGTAATTTAACCTTTAATTGATTCAAACCGATCAAATATCTATTCACCTTATAGTGTAAACAAAGGCCTTTCAGTACATTTAGAGAACAAACGACACAAAACCACAATCAAAGTCAATAACTTTATTAGAAAAATAGGTTTAACTCACCTCACTGTACAGTATAAAACATTTCATTTGCAAGACTGCAAACACACTTGTTAGCAAAAAAAAAAAAAAAAAAAAAAAGACTTTAAATTGGAGAACCAATCGAGTCAAATCTAGTTTGTAGAAGAAGGGGAAAAAAAACTAATGTGGAGGAAGCTGCACAGTCATCTCTGAAGTGGAAGAACTCCGACTTTAATGGCAAAACGTCACAAGAAGGCAGAAACCAAACCAACAGAGGAGAATAAAAAGATGGGTGATGTACGCTGCATGTCCACACTCTAATCAGTTTTCCGGCTCATTTTGAATAAACAGAAGAGGTCAGGGATGAGAAACACTCTTTGAATCACCTGTGTGACTAATTTCACAGATTTGATTGAACTCTTAAATCTCTGATTAAATTAAATGATTAAATCTGATTAAATCTCATGCTTGAATTTAATCACAAATAGAGCAAAACTTCACTGTTGGACCAATTTCAGGCCCAAATATTCACTTTAGTACCAATATTGAATCTGAAAAACTAAAGTTGAATTTAACAAAGCTTTTAGAACATTTTTAAACTTTTTTAGACAAATGGCTAAATCCAGACTTGTGGTTGTGTTCATGAGGAGCGGGGAAGAAGCTCTAATTTTAGAGTGGAGGAAGGGAAAATACATTTGAAAGAGGGGACATTTCCACTTAAAGTGCATGGACATGAGAAAAACCTTCTGTGTGTTGTCAAAAACTACCTAAAAGATGTTGCAGTAATCAACTACAGTTAAAGCTTGACATGAGCTGCAATATCACTTTGCACCACTAGGTGGTGGAGTGAGTCAGTACCAATAAAGCAGTAAAAAATTTGAGGAGCACAGACGCTCTTGGCAACAAATAACTAGTGAAACTCAAGAGGAGGTGGCTCTCTACTGCCACCCGGTGTGAAAAATTACTTTGTTTAAATGTTACACATCGTACGTTCAGCCAATGTTTGCAAACTCAAAAAAAACAAACAAAAAGAACAAGTTGTAAAAGTTCAGTTTTGTTGGTAGTTTCAACTTTACAGGTATGCTTTCACCTGAGTTAGTTTATATGACGGGATTAATGGCACCGACTTCTTAATTCCAGCTCTATGAATGCAAAAGTATCAGTTTTTAAACTGAAATAATCCAAAACCTCCTGGGGAGGTCTGTAAAATTGTCCTATGTAAAAAATAAAAAATAAAAATAAAATAAAAAGCTGCAACGTACATCACCCCGAGTGTCGAGGCCTGAGAAATCCCGCCATGCCACAACAGAAATGTTAAGACAGCTGTCCCGTCGTGGAAGACAAAGGATGGCCACCGTGCTTTCTCCCAGGCATTCGTTACATTAAAAAATAAACAGCTCTAAAAAAACACTTTCTGTGCGTCCACTACATCTTTGATCGCTTTCCGCGAAGACAGCGAGGCTCTTTCAGGCTCAGTCAAGTCTTAAAACCACGTCCCGGGCTGCGTTCACACGCACTGGTGCAGCTCACGGGTCCAAACTCAAGCAAACCGTGTTCGCCATTAACGGATCCAACCGGCCTACGAATACGTCCGACTTAAGTCTGTGTACATTAACCTGGACTACATTTGGGTTCGTGTATGAACAAATTGTTTACATATTTGTGGAATAACATGAGCATGCACAAGGTAAAAATTTCACGTTTGAACTTTAGTATCTAGGATTGTGCATGTGTACATACTTTGTTATAAATACATTTGTGTGTTGAGGTTTTCCAGCGCCCACAGCAACATGTATGTGTGTCACTTTGACAAGCAGATAAAACTGTGCAATCCTGTACATATTACAGATTTTCCTATGTTGCTTCATTCTATTTTGCCTATTTTCTCTATTTTATCAACATTGTATTTATACACCATGTGTTTTGCTCTCATGCCACATGGTTTGAATGACGTGTCCGTCAAGACTTCTCCCTCAGTCTGGACTCACAGGCTCAAATGTATCGGGTTGTGTAATGTTTACATCGCTGAGCATCACCAAGCTCAAACAAACTTTTACAGGTACTTGTCAGAACACACAGGGGCAAATAAAGTACGTACAATCAGCATTATGTTATCCTGCTTCTCATTTCCAAGTGCTTTCGTGCCTTCGTAAACAAACCTAGGTGGTATTTCTTCTCCATTTTGCCCCGTTAATCTACACCGATGCTGAATTTGTCTCCTTATTCCACATCCGTGTTGTGACCTCGCAGCAGATCTACTTTTTTAAAATTCATTTCATAATAGATCTCAACTCATACAAAACAAAAATCCTCCTTGCATACTAAACTAAACTAAACTAAAACTTTACTGACGCCTTCGGGGAAATTCCTTTTCGACAAATCCTATGTCTGGGATGCGGAGGTGTGGCCACATTACGGCGCTCCAGGAAGCAGGTGGGGGGGTGGGGGTGGGGGGGGGGGGGTGGGGGGGTCAAAGGTCTTGCTCAAGGAGCCACAGTAGTGACCCGTCAGCTGTGGGATTCGAACCTGCGAACTCCCGATCCCAAGTCCGCTTCTCGAACCTCTAAAGTCCCCCCCAAACACAGCTGATACAAGTGCCTCACGTTGACATGATTTAAACACATTGGACCACCTCTAGCTGTGAGCTGCACCACTGGTGTGAACGCGGCCTTAAATAAGTGCTCCGTTGTTTCCTGTGCAAACCTCTGAGGTATCGGACCCTGCCTCAGCTTCCCCAAAAAAACGAGACAGAGCAGGCGCGAAACCGAGGTAGTAAACAAACCTTTTTTTTTTTTCCCCCTCCTGGAATGCCCGACCTTTAACGGCCAGGATGGGGGGGGGGGGATCGCACCTCAACGCCACCTCAGATAATCATAGATTATCAATCCATCCTGAAGATGTAGTTTAATAAAGCACTCAAAGAAAAAAAAAAAAAAAAAAAATTAAATCTGCTAAACCACTCCAAACTTTTACAATTAAAAAAAAAAAAAAAAAAAAAAAAAGTGCAAAGCCTTTTTCCAGGATGTCCATCATGAACTTGAAATCCAACTCAGAAAGTCTCAAATGGTAGATGTGGGATGGTACCGGGGGCAGGGGGAGGGGCTTATAAACTTTTTACAAAACATTTTCTCTTCTGATTATCTTCAATTGTGGTATCAAAAAAAAAAAAAAAAAAAAAAAGGTCTGGAATACCATTGGACCTCTGAGTCAGTCTGTTGACCTTACCACTCCCATCCACTGGCAGCCTGCAGCACCGAACGCTGGGTCAGTCTTCATAGCGACGCGTCAGGACCGGCCTCGACCCCTTTGTCCTGCTAGTCAGGTAACAAAAGGAAGCAATTAGAGGATGAACAACAGGATACGACTACACACTTAAATGCACAGCTAAGTCTCTCACACACACACACACACACACACGCACACACACAGTCGCGTCGGCTAAGAAGTGCAGAGGGAGAACTGTGTGAACGACATGAATATGCAGAACAAGACTCTCACGCCTGCTGACGTTAAAACATGCAACATGTCAGTGCCTCGGTGAGGACGTCAAGCAGGTTCTGATCGGTAAGCGTAAACTGAGGCGAGGCGGCAGAGAGAAGGGCGAGGGAGGAGGAGGGGGAGGAGGAGGGAGGTGAGGGTTAACGGCAGCCCACGTGTTGGAAAAAGCAACATATAGACTTAAAAAGCGAGACATGCATGGCAGTTCTCCCACAAAAAAAAAAGAAAAAAAAAATCAAACCTCAAGATAAAACATGCAAAAGATTAGTATCCAGGCCTTCAACAGCTAGGTAGATCCTTCTGGGACAAGGAAAAGCTTCACTTTGAGAAGAAATCAAATTGTGCTTTCTTACTCCCACCACCCCGCGTCGATAGTAGGCGACAAAACGGGACAAACTCGCGGGAGGCGGGGCTTAACTCGTCGGGACACCAATTCGTGAGCCATTTGGGGGTTGTTGTTTTTTTTGGACATGAGAAGAACTCATAAGGATGAAGTATGTCACTACACATACAGAGCACTCGAGAGATGCCGACTATAAGAAGTAGGTGATTTGAAATTTGATGGCATGCAGAGGTGACACTGTAGCATGTGGCCAACATTGGCAAACCTTTTTTTAGTCCATTTTCTTCCACAAGGAGCCTTTAAAAATTTGAAGGCAATTTGAAGAGAGAATTTGCCGAAACATGAATTTTCAACACAATTTGAAGTTTTGTACACGTGTGCGTGTATGTTTATTAAAGCAGACAAACAGCAAAGAATACAAGCCAAAATGTAAAGCCAAAAAATAGGACTGCGACGGTCCCTTTTTTTTTCTCTTTTTTTTTTTCCTTTTCTTCTCAATAACAAGACACGCATTACTTTGTGACAATACAAATTGTATTTTCATTTGTTTTAAATACATGTTTAGGAGACATATGCTTTGTCGCTGTTAGCTACTTAAAACATGGAAACCAGAAGTTCTAAAAACAGACATAAAGCTATAGCCAAATAGACAGCTCGAGCACATTATTTGCATCTAAAAATTTGTTATGGAAAATCTTTTACGACCATCTTTTTTTTTTTTTTTTTCTTAAAAAATAAAAACCAAAAATAAAGAGGAGAAAACCAGTTCGCCAGAAACAGGTGGGAGTGTGATTACGGTTTGAGTCCAAGCGGATTATTAAAATATGTACAAAAAGTTGTTTTCTTGCCAGATGTCACCAATTGAGGGAGAGAAAAGAAAAAAATGCAGGCAACCGTATGGGATTGAGGGCCAATCAGATCAAGTCTCTAAAGGAACAGACAAAAACAAAAAAAAAGAACCAAACACGTATTTTGTTATCAAAGCCCTACTTGGTTTACTTCCACTGTTGCCCAAAAGAATCCTGATAAAATTCCTGGTTGTCAGATTTGTAACCGGAATAGTTACCAGAATGATCACCACCTTGGAGCGGTTGCTGAGCAATGGGTTGAGAGCCCCAGTTCTGATTATTGGTCTGGCGACGCTTGGAATCTGGCTGGTTGTACCCGTCAGCTTTGCGCTTTCCTCCTACATTTCCACCGCGGCCACCCCGCGCACCACGTACCCCTCCTCGCCCTCTCGGCTGCACGCCTCCTCTTGCTCCCCGCCCGCCGCCGCCGCCGCGGCCTGGTCCGGGCCCGCCGCGCTGGGAGAAGCCGGCCCTGCCTCTGGGTGCCCCGGTGCCACCACGTCCCCTGGCCGGCGAGGCTCCGCCCCGCACGCCCCTGCTGCCGCTCCGCCCCCGGCCGGGCGCCTGGAAGTCGTCGTAGCCGTAGTAGGGGTCCTCGTAGCCGCCGCGGTAGTTGTGATAGTCGTAGCTGTAGTAGTCATAGTAGTCCTCATAACCGTAGTAATCCGGGGGGTAGGAGTAGCCGCCCCGGCTGCCGCCTCGGCCCCGGCTTCTCACCGGTGGGGGCATGTGGGGAGGGGGAGGGTAGTAGTAATAGTCATCATACCTGACAGAACAGAACAAACATTAAAAAACAAAGCGGAGAAAAGCAAAGTGGAACTCTAAATTTAAGTCCCAGTTCCACAAAAGCATTTTGAAAACTTTGTCCATTTACACAGAAGCTACAGAAACACTGAAAACAATGTAGTTAGGATGCCAGGCCATGAGATGGCGCCGTTGTTTACGTAATGAAACCACACACGGTCAAGAGTAATACACTATAAACATTACCAATGAGAGTATAGGACATTCTTGTGGACAGACGATGATGTTGGATTGTTATAACAATGACTGTCAAAATAAAACTACCAAGTCCAGGAGAGTCTGGACTGGCTGTCATGACACTGTGGAGGAAACTTTGTTCAGATTGTCCATCTGCTTCTTTCATTACTGTGTGACTTTAACAGCTCATATTACAAATGTGTGACGTGCTGACGAAGTCCCAGAGGTCCCTGTAATACAAGTCAAGTAAAAAGCTCTTTATTTAGTTGGTATCTTAGAAATGTCATCAACAGTCTCATGAGTTTTAGGTTATGAGGCGTCTGCATAACAAATCCCTTCAGTGGCGACGTCGGAACAAAAACTTTAGTTTGTTGTCAGACCGTTTAAACGCTTATTTTACATTGTGATCCATAGATAAAGTATTTAAAATGTGTTAACAGTCAGCATACAAAGTGTAGTTTATGTCCAGATAAGTTAAAATAACGTAATGTAATGCCGGTGGTGTTTTAGTCAGTTTAAATCCTTTTTTGTGGTCCATTCAATAGGGGAGAGAAGTAGAATTTAAGCCACCAGAAAGCACTTCAAATTATGAAATAGTTATTTATTCTAGTCTCTGGCCATCCGGACAAAGTTCAAATGCATATTTCATCGCTTTTTCTTCTTCCGAGAAACAAAAAAATTATTGATTTCTTTAATAATGATAAAGAACAATTTCCTTCCTTTAACATTTTAAATGTAGAAATCATCAATACTGGCGTTTTTTTCCTAACATGCAATTCAAATCCTCCCTGAATAAAAAAATAAAAAATAAATAAAGATTTTCTGATGCTTTGGCATTTGTAGAGTTTAAATATGAAAAGACAACTTTAATATGTTTAAAGCCCCACAGGGAGAAAATGACCAACAGATGGAGCTTCTATTCTTGTTATGAGTCCAGTGTAGTGACGATCCACTGGAGCTTTATTGTTCATTGTTGGTCTGACTGAGAGTGTTCTGTAATGGATCCAGGTTTAAGGGGACACGTTGACATTTATCTTTGGTGTGGTGTTTCATCTGAGGAAAAGTTTCTTACATTTGTGTTTTGGCTGCTTGTCTCTGGGCCTTGCGCTCCTTCCTCTTCTGATCTGGCGGCTTGGCGAAAACAATCTCAATGGGCTCTCCCTCCAGCTCCTTCCCGTTCAACTCCTCCAACGCCTGAGAGGAGATGTGATGCATGAGTCAGCGTCTCAACGCAGAAAAATGCTCACGATTCCAAAAGGACGCTACAGAAAAAGGACAGACCTTCACTGCACCATCTCGCTCCTCGAAGTGAATGAAGGCGTAGTCTTTGAGCTTCTTGACTCGCTCCAGTTTCCCAAACTGACTGA
The DNA here is from genome assembly GCF_963383615.2 of Lipophrys pholis. Lineage (NCBI taxonomy): Eukaryota > Metazoa > Chordata > Actinopteri > Blenniiformes > Blenniidae > Lipophrys > Lipophrys pholis. The sequence goes on from NC_137649.1 coordinate 5,625,689, forward strand.
ACGACTTCTCCAGGATTTCCTCTGTGACACTGTTGGCGAGGTTTCTCACAAATAAAACCTTCACCTGCAACAAAAAAAAAACATCTCCCATCAGTCACATGAAGGAAAGACCGAACCTCTAAGACTGAAACTCAAGTAAGTAACGGATAATGACAAAATGACTACATCTCCAGACTTTGAAAACATCAATATATTAGACAAGGAAGATCTAAGCCAAAAGCACACAAGCTCCTTTGACACCAGAGCTCAACTTGGTCAGTGAATGTGTTTAATTTCATATATTTTGAATGTAAGATTGGATAGTTCAACACACATCTCCATAAAGTTATACTATAATGGAAAAAGTCATTGAAAGCTGGAGGGATGGAGGCCACATATGGTTCGGGGGTGTGGGGGGGGGGGTTAACCCCAAAATAGTCACATATTGATACTCCAATTATTTCTTAATCATTGTAAAACTGAAGACGTTCAAGGAAGAACTCATCACATGCATTTTCTCAATACGCTCATTTAACAGCCTCTGTGTTCAATGAATCGCTCCAATTATCACTTCTTGGTAAAAACATGTTGCACTTTGGCCTTCTGAGGATTGTGAGGTGGTCTTAGCCTGGACGGGAGTATTTTAAAATTCAACAAATATTAAGAGTTCTTAGAAGTTATTCTTAGTTTTTATTTACAAGTCATGAAGTCCTTGCAAAGTAGCAAAGTCCTCTTTGTTTTAAGCGGTATGATAATTTTCTATGTCTTAAGATTAGTCAGAATTTGCAGAATTAAACCAATCAGCGTCATGCCCAAGACTTGGGGAGACTTTTAAATGGCCACTTCTTCAGTGATTGGCTTAAAGTCAGTTCTGGGTTGTTCTCGCGAGGAGATGTTGAGATGAAGACAACAAGCAGTGAGTCTCTGATTATTAACTCTGTCACATCCTCTAATTTAACGGTTTGAAAGAAGAAATTCGTCTGAAAAGTTGCAGGTCAGGTTCGACTTTCTCTATCAGTTATTTTTAAATGCATACAAACAGAAATGTGTTCAGAAATTTTCAAATGTCTCCAGGTTTGTTAATGTTTATAAATGTTTAGATATCATTCATTAATGACTGAAAATCTACGAGCTTAAAAAAAGCTGTTTATATTTCACTTCTTTTTTTTGAGGTTCCTATCAAAGAATTCTAAAATGCTTTGAAAGATGGATTGATGTGTTGTTCGAAAATACCTTTTGTTTTTCTTAAACTCAGACTATTTATATATATTCGTCATGTCAAGTAAACCACCCCCAAAACACTTTAATTTTCTAAAAAGTAATAATTAAACTTCTGCTTGTATTTGTTTAAAAGGTTAGTGAATAGAGAGCACTTATTAAGATGACTCTTATTACCAGCTGTTTAAAAGAACTATAATGTTTTATCACTGGGGCCTCACTCAATCTAATAAAGGCAAGTATGTTGTAATGTGGCTTATAAACACACTATTGAGATGAAGTTAACATCGGCTAAAATCGAATAATAATGAAGAGCCTCCTAAGAACGGGTCAGTAAGTATCTCGGTTTTATTCTCGTCCCGGAGCTTTCTTTCAAGGAGCACATTGCAATTTTGCTTCACAAACTTCGAATCAAGATTGGATTTTATTTTCGGAATAGATCATGTTTCACCGTATGTGCTTGAAACCGTCTTGTGTCTGCAACATTTTTACCCTTTATTGATTATGGCGATGTCCTTTATAAGAATGCTTCATTGAAAAGTCTGCAGTCTTTGAATACAGCTTATCACTGTGCCGTGAGGTTTGCGACCGGTTGTGGTCGTCTCACTCATCACTGAACTGTACGCCAGAGCCGAATGGCCCTCACTCAGAGCGAGGAGGTATTCACACTGGATGACTTCTCTACAAGACACTTCTTATCTGAGTTCTCTTCTCCAGAGAACCAACAGCCGGTATTCCCTTCGCTCCAATTACATTCTTCATCTACATGTTCCTCGTGTTCGGACTGATCTGGGAAAGCCAGCTTTTAGTTTCTCCGCCTTCTCTGCCTGGAACAACCTCCAAACTGGTTTCCTTACATCACTTCTGATCATTATTACTCTCCAAAGAGTGAGACCGATAAATCAGTGCTCGTGTTCTTAAAGGTTTTCCACTGTTGATGAATATACCTTTTTAACATTTTTACTGTTTAATAATTGTCTTAATTTTATGGCACTTTATTCTATTATTATTTACCTTAAAACCTGCCTTTTATCATCTAAAGTTCACGTATGGATCTCTGCACTATCGCACTTTAACTATCGTATTATGTTAATTCAGTTTTATTTGTTGTAAATCTATTGACCTCTTGGCCAGGTCACCCTTGTAAAAGAGATCTCGATGTTTTTTTTTGTTTTTTTTTACTTTTCCTGGTTAAATAAAGGTTAATGAATGAATGAATGAATGAATGAATGAATCTATCACCAGCCGCCACTGACTGGACGTCAGAACTTTACTGGCGCAGCGTAAACCAAACATTCAGATGACCGTTTCAATGATTAAATCTTGTTTTAATGTCTAAAAAAATATATACTTCAGAATCTCACCTTGGCCATCACTTCAGGATCGGGGTCCTCGATGGGGTCGGCCCACTCCACCGTCACCACGTTGCCCCAAACCTTCACCTTGCCGCTCATTAGCCGGCGGCGGGCCTGAGCCGCCGTCTTGTGGTCTTCGTACTCCAGGAAGCAGAAGCCGCGGTTCTTCTTTTTGTCGTCGGGTTGGTGGTAGAGAATGACGTCGCTGAGACCCTCTGGGTCAGCACACACACACACAACCACACACACACACACAACCACACACACACACACACACACACACACACACACACACACACACACACACACACACACACACACACACACACACACACACACACACACACACACACACACACACACACACACACACACACACACACACACACACACACACACACACACACACACACACACACACACACACACACACACACACACACACACACACAATGAGTTCATTAGTGATCAGCTGGTACATCATTAGTTTGTTACAAAGCAGATGATGGAGAAGATATGTGTACCTGTGACTTTAGCAAACTCTTCAACAATCTGCTCCTTTGTTTTACTCTTGGGAATGGAGCCAACGAATAACCTGTTGTTAGCGACTGATATACACACGCCGATGTGTTTGCCAGGACGAATCTCATGATTGTTACACTGGAAGAACACACACACAAAAATTTGCAAATGCAAATTATTACGAGTGATTGTTTCTTTACTTTTCCACAATATTTCCAATACATTATCAGCACTTTGTGGAACGCCAACTGATCTTTTTTTTTTTTTTTTAAACTTCCATGAAAGTGAAAAATTTAAAAGCATATTATTACAAAATTTCAGGAAATGTAAAATAGAACTCATATTGTATGTACAGCGTTAATTGTGCGAAGCTGGTGCAAGACAGCACAAACAGCAACTGAATATACACGTTTCCATTGTGGAGGCCATCCTGCAGCATTCCTGACTCAACTTACCAGCTTCACTGCCTCCTGCGCCGCGTCTTTTGTGCAGAACGTGACGAAGGCATAGCCCCTGTTAAGGCCACTGAGGGGGTCCATCATCAGCCTGAGATCCCAGATGGGCCCGGCCTTCTCGAATAGAGGAACCAACTCGTCCTCGAAGAGGTCGCGGGGAATCTTGCCAACGAATATCTGGGAAAACAGAATAGTTGCACACGTACGTTATAATTACAGGATAAGAATGTCAAGTCGAATGTTTCACAGTGCTCTAAAAACTGAAAAATTAAGAATAAAGTAGCCTCCTATCTCAGATCTAATGACGTTACAACGAAGTTCCCACACCTCAGATTGAAAACTATGAGATTATATCAGAGAAAACCCAGCACCTGATCAGGTTTCTCAGAGAAACTGATTGTATCAGCTCATTTCTGTGCATTGTTACTGTGTTTACATCAAGGGTGTCAAACACAAGGCCTGCAGGCCAAAACTGAACAAGTGGCTCCAAATCCAGTTAAACCACAAATTGTTAAGATTTCAAAGAAAACAATGATTTTTTTAACCTTCTCAAGAGTAGTGAACACAACACTGAGACGCAATCAAAGATATTGGTGGTGAACAATAGCAAACGAGCATTAGTCTCAGCCTCAAAGCCATGCTGTCAACGCAAGTTTATAAAAACATGCATAATGCAACAGCTAGGAGACTTTTTCTGGAAATTACAATGTATTTCGCACCAGTGTAAGAAGGTTTTATTAAAATTGGCTTTAAGTTGAGATTATAGTAATCGTTTTTTAAATATAGACATTGTCATGACATATTTTGCACCACAACAAAAGAAAACTCTAAATTTAGTAATTATTATGGCACTATTCTAATGGTCAAGCCCACACCAGATGAAATTGGGTGATATGTGACCCCTGAACTAAAATGTGTCTGACTCCGACTCTGACCCCACCCCACGGTTTACATGATTTGTTTACGTCCCAGTACAGATACGTTTGAGTATCTAGTGATTCCCTGTAAGTATAGATGTAATTTATGTTCTAATGATGTACCTCTGTTCCGACAGTGGGCTGGGACCCAGAGTAGACCTCCTCGGGTGGGGGCCCACCATACTTTCGCTGGCCAGTCGTCACGTCGAGCGTGTAGTTGGTTCTATCCAGCAGCTCTTTGATTTTGGCCTCGTCTGGTCCTTTAGTGGAATCTGAAACTTTTGTCCCTTGTTTCTCTCTCTGCCTGTAAGTCTTCATCACCCCGCAGAGAAAGGCACTTTTGTTCTGCAAGGGAAAGTTTATACAATGACACGGCTTCAATAAAATCTCCTTTTAATACCATAAGCTGGTGTTAAACACTCAACATACCTGCACGTGTGACAGATCACTCTCTTTAAACTGGACCAGCACTTGAAGGGCTCCCTCCTCGTTGAATTCTTTCAGAGCTTCGATCGCCCTTTCATCGAGGTCACTGTGTGCTACCAGGCCTGAAAAACAAGAAACATTTTTGGTAAATTAGAATATTGTGTCTGTTTCTGCATTTGTGTCACTGATCTTTCATTACTACTGGAAGAAGTCAAGAAGAAATTGATCATTTGTATAAGATATGTACATAGTTCAGGTATAAATGTAACCAAAGGCCAACAGCTCCAGTGTAGTTTATTTCATCATATCTCTTTTTCCATATCCTAACTTACACTTAAACATCTACCTGAAATGATTATGTTGGCTGATGCTTCTCTCACACAGATAAGCACAATTATTGTACTTCCCAAAAACACAAATACAGTAAGTTGTCTTGTTCCATTCAATCCCTACAGTCTGACCCGAAGAACATCTTCTGTTAGCCTTCAGTTAACTCGCCATTTTGTTTCTGACCACTGGCCTCAATCTGCCCTCCGTGTCCAAATTAACACCAAGCGACGCCTTAGCGCTAATTAAAAAGCCAAAGTGAGGATGACAGGATACATGGTGGAAATACAGGATCCAATTTAACTTTCACATTTATTTCCCAGGTGGATCTATGTTTAAACTCAATGTCTAAAAATAGAAGTTAAGTATTTTAATAACATTTATTTAAACATGCAAAACCTCAATTTTAGCATCTTGGCCTGTGATTCCATTCGCTCTTAAAATAAATATAACCTTAACAGCTGGACATGGTCGAGGTAGATAATACAAATTCCATACATTAAATAGAATCATATTTTAAAAACGCCCAGATTTTATTTTATAGTTACATGTTCAAGTAGAGAGGACCCAAGCTTAATTGTGTACTGCCTATAGACTTGTGGTGGAGGATATTACTCTCGTCTCTAGGCTTTAAGAGCCCGGTCCACTTAACGGGTATGATCAAACCCACATTCCTTTTTAGTGTCAGTATCCCTCCCAACAATAAACAACACTTATTTGTTATCTTATAGTTACTTTTTCTGTATTTTTACTCCACGATACACCACGTCTGCAAGTATTTATGTTCCTCTGTTGGACAAGACTGTAATTATAAAAGGTTATATAAACTGAAAATAATGCAATGTCAGGATGAAACAATATCGGCTCAGTTTACTGGTGAGCCGCCTCCCAACGCTGTGGAAATGCGCTTGCACTTAAAATAGAAGTAAATCGATACCATGTCTCATTTCAATGAGGATAAGAAATATAGATGATTGAGATCAGGGCAGATCACCCTAAAGTTTCTATTAATAATTCATGACTGCAGCAGAGATGGCATTGATTTGCAGTAGATTAAAGTCATGTAAACGGCGTCCAAACAGTGAAGAGTCACACAAAAACAAACGTGTACAAAGAACTACCTGACAAATGGTGTTCAACACAGCTTTACAGAACGGAAATCAGTGTTCAATCTTCATCTCACCTGCTACATAAAGCTCATCTAATTTCTCAGCGACCTTCTGAGGTAAACCAGCCTCCAGTAAAGCCGGGAAGTGTTCTGAGTGGGTCACTGCTGCTGTAGTGTCCATCGGTTCCTCCGTACCGTTCCCATTTACGTGATCTGTGGCCATGTCTTCAGACATCTGTGCACAAGGGATTAGAGCAGAATTAGGAGTTGCAATGTTTCCATGCACAAAGTTAAGCAACACATTTATGGAGATGTTTTTTTATGCTTATGCACATTCTAAATTCATAGGTAATTACAGTCATTCTGGGGCTACACTGTATTGTGTATGTATTTCACGGTATATTTTACCTCTCCAATTTTCAACATTTACTTTAAAATTGTGTCACAATTCAGGATGATTAACATTTTCGCCTGTTTTCATACCTGATTATACTGGTTTCACCCTTCATTTTTACAATTTAACACACTTTAGCTGTTCAGCTTATATAAGCAGTTTCAAAAATAGTTTTCCCATTATCAAGTTATTCTTCTTTTAGAAACTCTAGTCATTTATGGGTTATTTTTTTTTATTTAACTTTCTGCATTCTTCCTCCCCATTTCTTGTGGTTTTAGATATTTGGGCCATTTAAATTGCTGCACCTTTTATTAAAGCCTGTTTAGCCAAGAGCCCTATTGAAAATTACTCATATAGAAAAAAGAATTTACATATAATTTAACTAAAACGTTAGGGCGTCACAACGGAAGGGCTGAAGAGCCACAGGTCACAGAACCCTGGTCTACATTGTAGGAGGTCAAGTCAGACATTTGTGTCCTATATGTACAGTAGAGCTCACCTCAACTTGGACTTGAAAAGCAAACAGATAAAGACAAGCGAAACATGGATATTACTGAGCTCTTGATGTTGCAGATCAGATTGTTGAAGGGAGTGAGGAGGAAAACCGGGATGATTACATATATTAGGCATGAACAGGTTTGTAAACATGGCTTGTAGGTATTAGTCCAACTCAAATTTATTAGACCTCAATGTTAAACCATGCTCTCCTCTATCTGATCTGCACACACACACACACACACACACACACACACACACACACACACACACACACACACACACACACACACACACACACACACACACACACACACACACACACACACACACACACACACACACACACACACACACACACACACACACACACACACACACACACACACAGGTTACTGGGTAGAACAGAGACAACAGATTACGTGTACAGTTTGGCGCCATCGTTCAAGACAAGACACCCTTTAAATGCTGCAACGATGGCTTTATGATGTCAAATATTTAATCAAATATCTTTCCAGATACGACACTGAAAGATAAACGCGCATACTGTTTATTGAGAGAGAGAAAACGTTTGGCAAGAAGCTGTATTGATGAAATGTTGACATTTACAGAAGCAATTGCTCGCCCCTACAAGTGCAGGCGATTCCAAACATCTGAAATAATGTAAATAAAGACTTGATCGATAAAATACTTTTAATAGTGAGGCTGATCCATTGTAGCGACTTTTACATTTATGAAACGGGCAACACCAAGACGGGGCGTTGGAGTTAATAAGTCAGTTATAATTAGATATAAATAATAACCCTCTGTTATTACAACAACTTAATTAAGACATTTGTGTAACTGGCTTCTTTCACGTCCACCACGCCTCTGGATGCTAGCTTGCGTTCGCATCGCTGGCTCGTGCGGGCCCGACGCGTCGCGTGGAGCCGCGGCTCCACCGATTCATATTCACGCAAAAACAACTCTGCAAGCAGATTTCCTAGTAAATTACGTTCATTCTAATTACTTGAATAGTGTGCATACCGTGAACGGGACGTCAAGTCAGAGCGGGCCTGTTTTTTCAAAATGCCGGCTAGCCGAGTGAAGGAGCCGCCGTGTTGCTAGCAAGCTGCCCGGCGTGCACGGAGAGAGCGTGGAAACGGAGGGAAAACCACACAGCGGCTTCGCGGAGGAGCTCCGCGCGTACGTACCATGCAAATCTAAACACGGGTGCACGATGCCGCTCCGCCGTGATCCAGGTGGAACAAAAAAAAAGGGAAATATTCACGCCGCCGCTTCTCGGCTCGGTTTCTTTACTCCCGGTGAAACAAAATGGCGACGACGTAACGTCGCGAGCTCTGCTTCTCTCCTTCAGGCACGGGGCTTCCGGAGCGGTTTCCCACGGGCCGCTTCGCTCGGCTGTGCTCCGTTTTTTTTGTTCGGTCTTCAAACAACTTTATTAACATAATTGCACGTTACACAATTGGTAGAGATACAAAAATAAAATTTATGTGATTTTTGTAATGATTAAATGATGTCAGACTATCATTCCCATGTCTCATATTAATAATATACTACTAACATTTTACGTAAGATTTTTTTTTAACTCAATTACAAATACTGTTAAATTGCTGGCACTTGTCCTGGCACTGTTGGACTGTGAATACTATACATATTGTAAATATCAATACTACTATTAGTACCCCCCCCCCCCCAGTATTTCGATGTGTATATATATATTTATCATATTATCTCTTTATATACACATACATAGTTTATTCTCTTGTGTGCAACTATCCTGACTGTATTTGTGTAATGTTGAGCTGCTGTGTGACTTAATTTCACCGTGTAGGATGAATAAAGTCTCATCTCATCTCATCTCAACAAATCTCATCTCATCAGGAACACCAGGGCCCCTCAATGGAATGTACCTCAGATTTCAATTGCTGCATTGGGTGGACATGTACTCTGTACTGCTGGTCTAAGAGAGAAGAATCCGGTCTAAACTGAGATCCATCCTGAACAATGTGTTTTCTTGTATTACAAGTCCCTAATAACAGCTAACCTATAAGAGGGAGCTATATATTTTCATAAACTGTCTTCATGCTATTTAATTGTTTTCTGCCTTTTTATGTTTTACAATTTAGTGTATGGTCAAGTTTAAAACAGCCCTCTCCAGCTTGGCTTTCATGATGCATCACTTTCATTTAAATGTATTCCCTATACTTATTTTCATGGAGGACTGATTGTGCCAAAATTAAATAAATAAATACGCCATTAAATAATTAATTCAATGTGTCATTAATTTATTAAAATGGGAATTAAATATATAAATGTGTAATTAAATCATTAAACTATTAATTAAATGTGTCATTAGTTAATTAAAATACCAATTAATTTTATGTAAAAGACATATATCATTGTTTTACTATTTAATTAATTATTTCTTTGCCTAAATGTGCCAAAATAAATAAATACGCCATTAAATAATTATTTATATGTGTCTTTTATTAATTAAAAATAATGAATTCATTTTATGTTAAAAACATGTAATTATATCACTTATTAATGGATTATTTCATGGTCTGGAGTTGCACTGCTTCATAAATATATTTTATCTGCCAAACTCATCAGTCAAAGTCAGTGGGCGTGGCTATCGCTGATCCAATCAAACATGAGGCTCCGTTACTGGAGGATCTGCATGAGCTTTAAACGTTTTTTTCCTGAGATGAGCTCCCACAACAGCAGCCTGTGACCAAGATTCATTTTCAACTTTTGGTTATAGAATTTTTCCTCTTTGTTGGTATATATTTTTTTGCATTTAATTGTATTGATTTCATCTTGTTTTTGTTAGGGTTAGGGTTAGATGACTTCTGCACAACATAACTGATGGTCCCAACCCTATCAAGGAGGCAAGAAATCCCTCAGATGAACCCTGTCGAGACACACCTGTGAAGTGAAATAATCATTTCAGGTGACTATTTCATGAAGCTCATTGAGAGAAGACCAAGGGTTTTTAGTGCTGTCAACAAACCAAAGGGGGGGCTACTTTGAGGAATCAAGTATAAAACATGTTTTGACGTATGTCACACTTTTTTGATGACTGCATAATTCCATATGTGCTCATTCATAGTTTTGATGCCTTCATTGGGAATCTACAATGTTAAATGTCAAGACAAAAAAAACATTTAATGAGAACATGTGTCCAGACATTTCACTGGTATTGTGTTTCCTTTATTTCCTTGTAAAGCACAGTTAATTGTCTTGTGTCAGATGAGTGTTATGGAAATGTATTTGACTTATCTCAGAGCCTAATTGTAATGATTTCAAGACAAAAAACATGTTAATGAACAAACATGTTAATGAACAACACTAGATCATAAATACCGCGGTGATGGCTCAGAGCAAAAGTTATGAAAAATCAATAATTGTTAAGCGTTTCATTCAGAAAAACTTGTACCGTTTTATTTTTTTCTCCAAGAACTTTAATGCACAAGAGGGAACGTCCAAACAGTGCAATCAAACATCAAACACAGCAAAAACAAACAACTAACAGACAGTGCTCACAAATAATACACTCATATAATCTTAAGCTCTATGACAGGTAATTATAGTTTTTAATAAAAACAAATACAAATGAGAATGACAAATGTTTTTTAAAACAACCATATAATAAAAATACAAAAGAGACCAGGGGAGCAAAGGGTCTCATTGTTCTTTTTGTTCTTTAAACATCTCAACAGTTTTATTGCTTTTTGTCTGTGTTTATGTTACTTAGTGTTTGAATGTTTTCTTTAAATTCAATATAGAACTTAACAAAATCTGGGTTTGCCAATCTGCATTGGTGAATGTGAAATTTTCCCATTAGAATTATTAAATTAACTATTAGTTCTGTGTCATTATTTTTGTTATCATAATATGCAATTACACTTTTACAATCAATCCTAACATTATCTTTAGTTTTACAGAGAATCTAATTCCCAGTTTTAGTCCATAGGGCAGTTGAATAAGAACAGTAAAAGAATAAATGACTTAAAGATTCCTTTTTATCGTGACAAAAGGTACATTTATTTTCAATTTCAAAAAAATTGGAACTGTACATATGAATGCTTTGCACAACACACACACACACACACACACACACACGCACACACACACACACAGACAAATACATTACCTTCTCTGTGAACTTCGTTGGTCGCCGAACTTCTGTTGGAAAAAGGTAACAAATGTGTATTTCAGTTGTTGTTAAATATTTGTACAGATATTCATCAATTTAAAAAAAATGTACAGATACAGAAAACTTTGTTATGTACTTGACAGGTGTCTCAGGTGACAAGCTCAATTGTTTTTGAGCTTGTCACCTTGTGCTGCATGTTGTTTTTTTGTTTCTATAATCAATGTGTTGATGGTGTAGGACAGTGGTTCTCAACCTTTTTGGGGTCCTGGACCCCGCTGCATATTTAAGATCCACCCTGAGGACCCCCCGCCTCCACCCCTGTAAATGTCATAGGACAGGGGTCCTCAATTATCCCCCCCACGAGGGTCAGAGTCAGACCAGCAGGCCAAACCAAGGGCCGGAATAGTCACGTTTTTTTTGCACTGTGTCACTAAAGGTTGTTTTAATTGCAGATGTTTTAGCTGATGTTACCATTATTACTATTATCACTGTTATTATCGTCATTATTATTATAGTAGTAGTAGTCAAGGTGGTTGTAGTAATATTTAGGGATTAAGGGATTTTCAAAACTTGTGTTGAGGGTCACATGAAAAAGCAGTCCTGATCCACTTTGCTGACAGCTCCGGTCTGCGTGCAGATCAAGCAATGGCCGGTAATATAAAACTAAACTCTTCAGTCCAGTCAGAGTTCAACTGACGCTTTTCTCACTCCACTTTTCCACGCAGCAGGTCATGCTGTTTCTTTTTTAAAATTCTGACTCACTGTTGGATGACGTGTGGTTTCGAGGGTCGTGAAATCGAAATCCGTGGACGTCCGAGCAGAGCCATAGACATTATATCGGATAGGAGTTGTTTTAAAGAACCACTACAGATTCTCAAGGCCTTAGCCTGCACTTGGTCTAGTTTACTGAGAACAGATTTGGAAGTTGGACCAAAAATCACACAACCATAATCTAAGATGGATCTAATCATTGCACGATAAATCATAGCCAGGGTGTCTCTTTCAGCACTCCAGTCGCTTCCAGCCAAACGACGGAGAATATTTATGGCCTTCTCACACTTTCCAGCAACTTTTATTATATGCCATTTCTATCTGAGTCTTTTATTCATCCAAAAGCCAAGAAATATTTTAATCTTTCAACTGAGCAACACAATGAAATGTCTACTGCAGGAATTGTCCTCTTATACCCAAAGATCAGGTATTTTACCATTTGTAGGTGAAATTCTAAATCCCCAGTCGTTTGCCCACTGAACTACCTGATCCAGAGCTTTTAGCATCTGACAGAAAAGGACAGGCATATTTCTCCCCCTCTTCCAGATCGCTCCATCATCTGCAAACAGAGACTTCCAGAAGAAATTAGGTACTTTAAAAAATATATTGTCAATCATAATGTTAAAGAGGACCGGGCTGATCACTGCCCCTCGAGAAGTTCCGTTAATGATGTCAGCAGTTTCCGAGAGATCACCTCCAACAGAATGGACCTGTTATTAAGGAAATCCTTAATCCAGGAGAACGTCCCACCCTGAACACCTGCATCATGAAGTTTTATTCATAATCCCTCCTTCCACATTGAATCGTCTGCCTTTTCAATATCCCAAAAACACTGCAATCACACCTTCTTTATTAATGAGAGCATTTTTTGACATCTTGATCAAGTACTGCAAAGGAGTCCATAGTACTCCTACCAACCCTGAACCCATTTTGATAGCTTGCAAAGAAACCCGTTGGTTCAAGGAAGTAGACTAACCTGTTAGTCACCATTCTTTCCATCACTTTACATAAAACAGCTGTTAAAGCTATCGGCCGATAAGATGAAGGGCAAGAGGGATCTTTTCCTGGTTTCAGGATAGGAACCACGACAGCATGTTTCCACACCTTAGGTAATGCTCCTTCATCCCAGATATAATTAAACAAAGAAAGTGTTTCTTCCAATACTACTTCATCTAAATGTTTAAGCAATTCATAACTAATCCTGTCTTGTCTATTAGTAGAGTTTGCTTCTGCTTGAACTGCCCGCCTGAGCTCCTTCAGAGAGAAGAACACATTATAACCAGCTGTTTGTGAAGAAATAACATTTAACTTCCGTCCTTCAGCCTGCAAGATTTCTTCCCTCGTCACGAGACAATAATCTCCGAGAAACTTTGCTTTTTCTAAGTTATTCACTGCTTCACTGCCATCTCCAGAGAGGGCTGGCATTAATGACTTCACCATTTTCCCAGACATTTGATGTATTCTAATCCAGACCTGCCTAACTGGACTATCCGGCCCCAAGGTTCCACAAAAAGACTTTCAACACTTCCTCTTAGCATCTTTTATAGTTTTCTTGCCTTCGCCCTACAGTGTTTAAAATAAATACTGTTTTCCTGAGTAGGATGTCTGTGCAAAAGCTTAAAAGTTTGTCTTCTTTCTTTCACTGCCTTGTCACAGTCTCTATTCCACCACGGAACAATTACTCCATCCTTTGGGATTCCTTTACATGGGATTGTCCTTAAAGCCGCATCAAGAATTACTTTAGTCAAGGAATCATTAAACTCATCTACAGAACCTTCACTATTAATATCCCCTAAATGATTTCAAAATTTCTCCATTCTGACCTTGAAAAATCAAACCTTTTCCCCAAGTCGCCTTGAACCACTATTAAGGATCGTCCAAATTCACTTAAAACAGGAAAGTGAAAATTGGCTCCCCTATTACTCAACATGTTTAATGAATCTCTTCAATTAGGCCACCTTCCCAAAACTTTGTCTCAGGCATCCATCTCTGTTATTCTCAAAAAAGGCAAAGTTCCTGTTCCTCATATCGACCTATAAGCTTACTTAATGCAGATTTTAAAATACTCTCTAAATTATTAGCTTCACGGTTAGAATCTATACTCCCATCAATCATCTCCCCAGACCAAACCGGATTTATCCAAAACAGGCACTCCTTTTCCAACCTCAGGCGTCTTTTTAATGTCATTTACAACCCCTCCACCTCCAATTCCCCCGAAGCTCTGATATCCCTAGATGCAGAAAAAGCTTTTGATAGGATAGAGTGGGACTACCTCTTTTACACTTTAGAGAAATTTGGTTTTAAAAAAAAATTATTTCCTGGATTAGGCTGCTTTATTCATCACCCACGGCTTCAATCTGCACAAACAACACACATTCAAAGTATTTTTGTTTACATCGCTCTACTCGACAGGGTTGTCCGCTGAGCCCGTTACTTTTTGCCTTGGCCATTGAGCCTCTATCTCTGGCTTTACGTTCTAATCCCTCTATTATTGGTGTTCGGAGATATGGTATAGAGCTGAAGGTGTCTCTTTATGCCGACGATCTGCTGTTGTACATTTCCAATCTGGCTGTCTCTGTTCCTGCTGCCCTTACGACTCACACTTCATTTCGTGAAATATCAGGATATAAGTTAAACTTAAATAAAAGTGAAATACTCCCTATAAATGCTGGTGCATCAGGGTTACCACTGCAAAATTTCCCGTTTAAGATTGCCCACCATAGCTTTACATATCTTGGAGTCCAAGTCACACGTGACTTTAAAGATTTATATAAAGCCAACTTTGAGGCGCTGGTCTATACTCAATTTATCTCTGCCCGCTCGAATCAATTCGGTGAAAATGAATATCCTCCCTCGGTTTTCCTATCTTTTCCAGTGCATACCAATCTTTCTCCCCCAAAAATTCTTCCACAAGCTAGATAGTCTGATTTTGCAGTACATTTGGAATAAAAAGGTTGCTCGGCTGCAAAAACTATACTTGCAAAGACCGCGTCATCTGGGAGGAATGGCTTTGCCTAATTTCAGATTCTACTACTGGTCCGCAAATATCAGAATCTTAAAATACTGGCTTGAAGTTGAGGCCCTTAAACCTACTCCAACATGGCTAGTCTTCGAAGCCAAGTCTGCCTCTCCTGTGTCATTGAAGGCTTTAGTACATTCACCCATTCATTCGTCCATTTCACCTTATACAAACAACCTGATAGTTAGGAACACTTGTAAGATCTGGGTTCAGTTTAAACAACACTTTGGTCTCCAGTCGATATCTGTTCATGCTCCACTTGTTGCAAACCATATTTTTCCACCATCCCAAACAGACGATGCTTTCCTGATTTGGTCCAATTTGGGAATTAAACATTTTAAAAGACCTATACATTAATAAGACATTTGCATCTTTTCAACAGCTCACAGACTCTTTTTCACTTCCTAAACACCAGTTTTTTAGGTATTTACAGGCCCGCAGTTTTGTTCGCAGCACATTTCCAGAGTTTCCCAACCTGCCCAGTAGTACTCCTTTAGATAATTTCCTGAAGCCTATGTCATCCTTGAAGGGTACTATTTCACTTATTTGTAACCAAATCCACTCATTGCGCCCGCAGTCCCTTGATTCTATAAGATCCCTTTGGAGTGAGGATCTGGGGATGGAGATACCGGACCGGCTTTGGGCAGAGATACTGAACAGGGTACATAAATCTTCAATTTGTGCAAGACATGGTGTTATTCAATGTAGGCTGATACATCGTGTGTATTTTACGAAAGCACGATTAGCAAAAATGTATAAGAATGTGTCCCCACTATGCGATCGTTGTCAGCAGTCACCAGCGAATCTGATTCACTCTTTTTGGCTCTGTCCTTCTCTCTGTAAATACTGGACAGATATTTTTGATACTCTGTCGGTGGTTGTGGGGAGGCCAATTAAACCAAATGCACTTTGTGCTCTGTTTGGTGTCTCCCCTTCAGCGTCACTCCACAAGCCCCAACGAGATGTTATAGCGTTTACAACTCTCTTGGCTAGACGGCTCATACTGATCACCTGGAAATCGAGTCGACCTCCCTCTCATACTTGCTGGATAAGAGATATTCTCTATTTCATTAAACTGGAAAAAATCCGGCTCTCAACCATTGGCTTATCCGACAAATTTGGCAGTATCTGGAGTCCTTTCCTTCAATATATCCAAAGGATTAAGTTCCCTCAGAGTGACCTAGATGTCTGAAAATGTAGGATGTGTGTCTCGGGTGGAGGTTATAGCAGGTCCCAACTTAAACTTTAAACAATTTTAAATTGTGTAATGACTGATGTGTTTCTGTTTTTGTTTGTTTTATTTTTTTTCTTTCTGAGTTGTATGTGTGAGTGTTTCTCAACTCAACTGTGTGATTATAATTGACTGACTATGTCAATATTTGCCAGATATCTATGTGATTAAAAAATGGTCTGTTGGAAAAAAAAATTATTAAAAACATTATTAAAAAAACAAAAAAAAAAACAGGAAAGGGGTCACTTCCCATTGAATGTTTCCCCTGGACATTCCATTCACCCACTCTAGGTCTGGGGAGGCAAGAGTTAAATCAAGACAGGATGTTTTAAGGGAAGTAGAATCAAATCTAGTAGGCCTGCAATCATTCATAACTATTAGTCCAAAATTATCTAACATCCCTTCAATCACAGCACCATTTCCATCCCTTGACTGACTTCCCCACAGGGGATAATTAGCATTAAAGTCACCTGCCCAGATGACAATGGAAGTGATCTTACTTAGGAGCTCTTCAAGTTCAGACAATAATAAAGGTTTACAGGGGTTGTAAAAGTTGATCAAACTTAATTTTCCTTGCTGAGTCCAAACATCAACAATTAGACACTCAAATGGCAATTCATACTCACAGACTTTATATTGGTCTTAACAAAAGTGGCACACCCCCCTCCTGAATGGTCAGCATTATCTTTCCGCAGGCAGATGTACCCTGGAATTACAAAATCAAGATGCGGTTTTAACTACGTACACATAAATAATCTAGTTTATCTTCAAAATCTCTGACTAATTTCTTAAGTTCCTGTCCGTTAGCTATTAAACTTTTTGCATTCCACTGAAGGATGCAGACCATTATGAAAAAATGACAC